>NC_057388.1:76429954-76776593 GCF_019320065.1 Cervus canadensis | reverse complement strand
GCTGTGAAGCCATCAGGTCCTGGACTTTTGTTTGCTGGAAGATTTCTGATTACAGTTTCGATTTCCTTGCTTGTGATGGCTCTGTTAAGATCTTGTATTTCTTCCTGGTTCAGTTTTGGAAAGTTATACTTTTCTAAGAATTTGTCCATTTCATCCAAGTTGTCCATTTTATTGGCATAGAGCTGGCTGTTAGTATCTCTTATGATCCTTTGTATTTCAGTGTGCTGTTGTGATCCTCCAAATTCATCTCTAATTTTGTTAATTTGGTTCTTCTCTCTTTGTTTCTTAATAAGTCTTGCTAATGGTTTGTCAATTTTGTTTATTTTTTCAAAAAACCAGCTTCTAGCTTTGTTGATTTTTGCTATGGTCTCTTTAGTTTCTTTTGCATTTATTTCTGCCCTAATTTTTAAGATTTCTTTCCTTCTACTAACCTGGGGGTTCTTCATTTCTTCCTTCTCTAATTGCTTTAGGTGTAGAGTTAAGTTATTTATTTGGCTTTTTTCTTGTTTCTTGATGTAAGCCTGTAACACTATGAACCTTCCCCTTAGCACTGCTTTTACAGTGTCCCATAGGTTTTGGGTTGTTGTGTTTTCATTTTCATTCATTTCTATGCATACTTTCTTTTTTGATTTCTTCTATGATTTGTTGGTTATTCAGAAGGTGTTATTTAGCCTCCATATGTTTGAATTTTTAACCATTTTTTTTCTGTAATTGAAATCTAATCTTACTGCACTGTGGTCAGAAAAGATGACTGGAATGATTTCAATTTTTTTGAATTTTCCAAGACCAGATTTATGGCCCAGGATGTGATCTATTCTGGAGAAGGTTCCGTGTGCACTTGAGAAAAAGGTGTAGTTGATTGTTTTGGGGTGAAATGTCCTATAGATATCAATTAGGTCTAGCTGCTCCATTGTGTCATTTAAGGTTTGTGTTTCCTTGTTAATTTTCTGTTTAGTTGATCTATCCATAGTTGTGAGTGGGGTATTAGAGTCTCCCACTATTATTGTGTTACTACTAATTTCCTCTTTCATACTCGTTAGCGTTTGCCGTACATATTGCGGTGCTCCTATGTTGTGTGCATATATATTTATAATTGTTATATCCTCTTCTTGGATTGATCCTTTGATCATTATGTAGTGTCCTTCTTTGTCTCTTTTCACATCCTTTATTTGAAAGTCTATTTTATCTGATATGAGTATTGCGACTCCTGCTTTCTTTTGTTCTCCGTTTGCATGAAATATTTTTTTCCAGCCCTTCACTTTTAGTCTGTATGTGTCTCTTGTTTTGAGGTGAGTCTCTTGTAGACAGCATATATAGGGGTCTTGTTTTTGTATCCATTCAGCCAATCTTTGTCTTTTGGTTGGGGCATTCAATCCATTTACATTTAAGGTAATTATTGATAGGTGTGGTCCCATTGCCATTTGCTTTGCTGTTTTGGGTTCACGTTTATACAACCTTTCTGCATTTCCTGTCTAGAGAAGAGCCTTTAGCATTTGTTGAAGAGCTGGTTTGGTGGTGCTGAATTCTTTCAGCTTTTGCTTGTCTGTAAACCTTTTGAATTCTCCTTCATATCTGAATGAGATCCTTGCTGGGTACAGTAATCTAGGTTGTAGGTTATTCTCTTTCATTACCTTAAGTATGTCCTGCCATTCCCTTCTGGCCTGGAGGGTTTCTATTGATAGATCAGCTGTTATCCTTATGGGAATCCCTTTGTGTGTTATTTGTTGTTTCTCCCTTGCTGCTTTTAATATTTGTTCTTTGTGTTTGATCTTTATTAATTTGATTAATATGTGTCTTGGGGTGTTTCGCCTTGGGTTTATCCTGTTTGGGACTCTCTGGGTTTCTTGGACTTGGGTGGCTATTTCCTTCCCCATTTTAGGGAAATTTTCAGCTATTATCTCCTCGAGTATTTTCTCATGGCCTTTCTTTTTGTCTTCTTCTTCTGGGACTCCTATGATTCGAATGTTGGGGCGTTTCACATTGTCCCAGAGGTCCCTGAGGTTGTCCTCATTTCTTTTGATCCTTTTTTCTTTTTTCCTCTCTGCTTCATTTATTTCCACCATTTTATCTTCTACCTCACTTATCCTATCTTCTGTCTCCGTTATTCTACTCTTGGTTCCCTCCAGAGTGTTTTTGATCTCATTTATTGTGTTATTCATTTTTAATTGACTCTTTTTTATTTCTTCTAGGTCCTTATTAAACATTTCTTGCATCTTCTCAATCTTTGTTTCCAGGCTATTTATCTGTAACTCCATTTTGTTTTCAAGATTTTGGATCATTTTTATTATCATTATTCTAAATTCTTTTTCAGGTAGATTTCCTATCTCCTCCTCTTTTGTTTGACTTGGTGGGCATTTTTCATGTTCCTTTACCTGTTGGGTATTTCTCTGCCTTTTCATCTTGTTTAGATTGCTGTGTCTGGATTGGGCTTTCTGTATTCTGGTGGTCTGTGGTTCCTTTTTATTGTGGAGGTTTCACCCAGTGGGTGGGGTTGGACAATTGGCTTGTCAAGGTTTCCTGGTTAGGGAAGCTTGCGTTGGTGTTCTGGTGCGTGGAACTTGATTTCTTCTCTTTGGAGAGCAATGGAGTGTCCAGTAATGAGTTTTGAGATGGGTCTATGTATTAGGTGTGACCTTGGGCAGCCTGTATGTTGACGCTCAGGGCTATGTTCCTGCATTGCTGGAGAATTTGCATGGTATTTTTTGCTCTGGAACTTATTGGCTCTTGGGTGGTGGTTGGTTTCAGTGTAGGTATGCAGGCTTTTGGATGGTCTCTTATTAGTTAATGTTCCATGTAGTCAGGAGTTTTCTGGTGTTCTCAGGTTTTGGGCTTTAGTCTCCTGCCTCTGGATTTCAGTTTTATTCTTCCAGTAGTCTCAAGACTTCTCCAACTATACAGCACTGATAATAAAACTTCTAGGTTAATGGCGAAAAGATTCTCCCACCGTGAGGGACACCCAGAGAGGTTCACAGAGTTACATGAAGAAGAGGAGAGGGAGGAGGGAGATAGAGATGAGCAGGAGGAGATAAAGGGGGACTCAAGAGGAGAGAGACAGATCTACGCAGTTCTCTGTTCCCAAAGTGTTCTCCGTAGCCCAGACACCCACAAAGATTCACAGAATTGGATTGGGAAGAGAAGGGGAAGGGAGGAAATAGAGGTGTTCTGAGGTAGAAAATGGAGAGTCAAAAGTGGGAGAGAGTAATTAACACACTCCTGAATAAAAATGGGAGCTGAATATTGGATTCTTAAATGTCCAAAATTGATATCACATACTGGAAAACAAAGATTAAAAATCTAGAGTAGAGGTTAGACTCTTAAAAATACAATATTAAAAACAAAAACATAAAAAATTTTAGAAATATATATGAAGTTTGGTTTAAAAACAGGGCTTCTCCCTTTTTTTTTGCAAGGTTATAGTGAAATGAAAATTAAGGAGTAATAGAAGACTTTAAAAGAAAATAAGAGAAAAAAAATAAAACAAAAAAAATTTTTTTCCTAATTAAAAAAAACAGTAAAAATATGTGAAAATGAAAGTTAAGGAGTAATGGGGGAGTAATAGGGAATTTTAAAAGAAAATAAAAGAGAAAAAATAAAAGAAAAAAAAATTTTTTTAATAAAAAAAAAAGTAAAAATTTATCTAGGAATTTCTCTGGAGCTGTTGTGGTCACTGTGGGTTCAGTTTAGCTTCAGATAGCTCCTCGTTCCAGCTTACACTTCTCGGTATCTATAGGCCCCTTCCAGTGTAGTCGGTGTTATCTACAGGGATTTTAATCTGTTGCACCGGTCCCTTCTGAAGCAGTTCCCTTTGTTTATTTGGCTTCTGTTTGCCGGTCTCTTCAGTGTCTAATTCCTGCCCTGACACTGGCAGGCGGAGGTGGTCTCTTGTTTAGGTTCACTTGTTCAGTCGCTGTGGGTAGGGAGGGGTGCTGCAGACAGATACCACTGACGTGTGTGGGGAGCACTTGCGGTGTTCTGGCCACACTGGGTTTGCCCCTGCTCACAGGTGTCTGTGCTTTCCCCGTCTACACCGCTCAGGCTCCCGGCTGCTCTATATGGAGCGGGCCCTGCGTTGCCTGCGGTTCCAGTTTTCGGGTATTCCACAAAAGCGCGGACTCAGTTGCGCCTGCGTTTTGTGCCTTCCCCACCCCGAGCAGCTCAGGCAGCCAGGAGCTTGACGGGTGCACTCTCCCCGGGTTTCCGTGCACCTTCTCCCCTCCGCGGTCCCACTCTCAGTTTCTGCGCGGGCCAGTTGGGTGCGTGCGCCTTGTGTCTGTTCTCTAGAGGGAGCTGGCCTCTAGCTGCAACCCTCCCGGCGGATGTCAACCATCCAGAATCTCAGGAAGTCTTTGGTTAGAAACTGGAGGCCTGTTTGCAGTTTGGTAGAGGGTGCCGTCTCTGGGGCCGCATTTGCCCCTTTCCCCTACCCCCTGCCTCCTGCCTCCGGCAGGGATGGGCCGGCCCACCGCTGGCTAGCTCTTCTCTGGAATTGCTCAGTCCCTATGTTCTGCGAACGGCCAGCAGTGTGTTCGGCCGGTTAATTTTCTCTCTCTCTCTTGCTATCCCACAGTTTAAGTTGCTATCTCACGTCAGCTCCCTCCAATTGCCCCCAGGGCATTCGGGGCCGGTCCTTACCCTAAGCGATGCCGCCCGCTCCTCTCCGTTCGGCCCCCACTTGCTGGTGTGCTGGTGGCGGATGTGGGCGTCTGGGTTACTTTTCTGCTGGGAGTTGCTTTTAGGCATGTAATCTGTGGGTTTTATTTATTTTTCCTCCCAGTTAGGTTGCCCTCCGAGATTTGAAAACTTCCCCCAGACCCGCCAGTGAGAGGGTTTCCTGGTGTTTGGAAACTTCCTCTATTACAACTCCCTTCCTGGGACGGGTCTCTGTCCCTAGTTCTTTTGTCTCTCTTTTTATCTTTTATATTTTGTCCTACCTCCTTTCGAAGATGATGGGCTGCTTTTCTGGGCGCCTGATGTCCTCAGCTAGCGATCAGAAGTTGTTTTGTGAAGTTTGCTCAGCGTTCAAATGTTCTTTCGATGAATTTGTAGGGGAGAAAGTGGTCTCCCCGTCCTATTCCTCCACCATCTTGGCTGCTCTTCCACCCCAGTGTTCTTTATCCCAGTCATGACAGTAATTTGCCCTGAGGCCTCATCTCTAACTCAGTTCGTCTTCTGTCTCAGCTGCCTCTCTGTTCCCCTCACCTCGTCATGCGAAGTTTGGGTTTATTTTTGCTCATCTGTTGCCTGGTGTTACAGACTTTCAGCAACAAGTATAAAGAACTTAGTACCTGGTACAAAGTCATACAGTGCTGGCTGTTTTTAATCCTTGGCCACTTTCTATCAGATGAATCATGTGAAATTGCTATTTTTGTATGTCAAAAAGGAAACCTGATGTTGGCAGTGTCATGCAGTTCAACTTTATTGATAGACATACAGAGCAATGATTCTTAGCCATCACTAGGATGCAACTGGAATTATCTAGACAGCTTTTTACAAAATATGTATACACTGTCCCTGTCTTAGACCAGTGAATCAGAAGCTTCATGGGTCCTGGGTAAACACATTTTTATGAAGCTCCCCAGATGATTCTAAGTCATATTCCATCTTAAAACCACCTATGAGAGAATCTTTCCTTCAGGTGATTTTTCTTTTAATGTAGAAGTTTCTTTTTAATACAGACCTATATGTTTTTTATATAGTCAGTTGTCTGATCATTAACTGAAACTTTAATTTTAATGACTCTACAAATTATGGTCATTTGTTACTTTGAGATATGATCAAACCTCAGATTAAGATTATCAATACTCAATCTTGGGAAGAAAAATCTAGGTGCTACAAGACATTTTCATGATTTTCAGGGAATTCCAAAACCTTTGTTTCCTCTTTGTTTGTAGCACCACATTATCTTTCATATAACTTAGAATTTTGTACTTTTCAAATGCACTTTTGCCTTTTCATGGAAAAGAGAAGGAACAACAGTAAGCAGGCTACAGTTGAGTATTAACTCAGCCTGACTCACGTGACTCACAGTGTAGCATACCTACATGATTCATAATTTTAATGTAGGCAAGAAAAAATGGAAAGAGCTTCATTTGAAAGTATCTGTCTTTGTTCGCGGATGGTAGTTTGTGTATTGTACTCTTATTATTAACCAATGTTTTGAAATCTCTGGGTAAGTGGGCTCTAGGTAAGTCCAAAATTATGAACAGAATTTTTTACTTTGTTCATTGGTGGCTGTGGACAAGAATATTAAAACCCAGAAAAGAGAATTGCGAGTTATTTTTCTACCTCCCATTATCATGTTCTCTGCACATGAAATAAGCCTGCTCTAGTGGCAAATACACTTTATATATTAAAAAAAAAAAAAGGACAGAGAAGTATAGTGTATAAAAATGAATTCTGTATAAAAATGGCTCTTAAAGCTGTGTATGAAGCATTTCGTAAGAAATACGTGTGTGCACCAACAGTGGGCAGCCTCTGGTGTTGAACTCATACATGTTTTATCAGCAAGGCCTGCTGAATTTTTTCTGATGCCTTTTTCTGTTCTTTTTGTTTTTGTTGTTGTTAATTATATGGCTTTTCTCATTGTGCCTAATCATGTGACTGTTATTTTATAGCCTTCTTAGTATCAAGCTATTATTGTATTCCTGGGATAAAACACATTTGACTCAACTGAATTATTGTTTTATTAAGAGGTAAAGTTCAGATGTTCGTGTCTTATAAAATTTCTGTGTTCATAAATGCAATTGTGATATGGCTTTTTGGGTACAGTCACGGCTCTTTTGTTACCACTATTATCACGCAAATAAAATGATTTGGCTTCCTTTTCTGTGCTATCCATGAAAATTATCTTTTTATGTTTAAAAGAAATTGCATCTTAACCTGTCTGTGCCCCAAACTTTGTTCACAGATCATTCTTACATTTTCTTCCATAGTGGTAGTAAACTTTAGATGGTAAACACTTAGGATCTGGATTTTTGTAAAAATCCTTGCTCCATATCAGCAATGAGATTTGGGGTTTGTTAGTCTGAAACTCTGTGTGTGGTTAGTTTGAAACTCTGTGAATTTTCTCACAGAAATAATGATTATAAAGCCTTCTGAGAGTTCCATGAGATAATCAGGTAATTGAATAAGTGTCTCACCAAGTGAAACTGTTCATTCTCCTCCAGTGTTTATTGTACCATTTCCAGGTATTATGAGTTTTTTAATCTTTTTTTATTTTGTATTTTTTCTTCTTTTCTGTTTTTAGAATTTTCCTCCCAGTTTCTTGAACCATATGACTGGTTGAGTGCTTTTTGTAAAGTAGACCTGGAAGAAGATAAAAATTGAGAAATATTAACCCTGGATGACAGGAGCACACAAGTGACCTTTCCCCTCTTCTCTTTTCTCTCCACATTATATATGATGACCACATGTTATTTTTATGATCGTGAAAACTTGATGAGGGAGCTTAAGTCTATGCATCCATTCTTGTGTACTTCGGGCATGCATGGCAAGCTGATCAACACTAAGGGTAAGATGAGGAGTATTCAGCATTCAGGATAGGTAGCCCTTGGAAGTGAACCTGCGGTAAACAAGTTTAATACGCATGTTGTCATTAAATGAGTTCAGATAATATATTCATTGTCAGAGGAGGTTTTTATTTGAGAAAGTGGTATTTCCTATACATTTGTTAGGCCATACTTAACAGTAAGCATCTTACAGTACATACCAAAATGTTAACCTGTCTGGAGAGGTGGGCGGTACCTTGCATAGCAGGTCAGAATTTCAAAGGTTAGCAGTTTATATTTTCTTTCTTTCTGTTTTTTCAGCAACTCCTTGTTATTCCTTTGAAAGAATTGGCTGATTGCCCACAATTCCACAAAAATAGAAACTCAGCAGGTGGTCTCTGAAAGAGCAATTGTTGTTTTTCAGTAGCTAAGTCCTGTCCAACTCGTTGCAACCCCTGAGCTGCAGTACGCCAGACTTCCCTGTCCTTCACTATCACCTGGAGTTTGTTCAGACTCCTGTCCATTGATACCATCCAACCATCTCATCCTCTGTCACCTCCTTTTTCTCCTACCCTCAATCTTTCTAAGCATCAGGGTCATTTCCAGTGAGTCAGTTCTTCGCATTAGGTGGCCAAAGTATTGGAGCATCAGCTTCAGCATCAGTTCTTCTAGTGAACATTTTAGCGACTGGTTTGATCTCCTTGCTGTCCAGGGGACTCTCAGGAATCTTTTCCAGCACCACAACTCGAAAGCATCTGTTCTTTGGCACTCAGCCTCTTTATGGTCCAACTCTCACAGCCATACATGACTAGTGGAAAAACCATAGTTTTGACTATGTGGACGTTTGTTGGCAAAGTGATGTCTCTGCTTTTTTATATGCTGCCTAGGTTTGTCATAGCTTTTCTCTGAGGAGCAAGAATCTTTTAACTTCCTGGCTGCAGTTACCATCCACAGTAATTTCGGAGCTCAAGGAAATGAAGTCTGTCCCTTTCCACTTTTCCCCCTTCTGTTTGCCATGAAGTGATGGGACCAGATGCCATCATCTTAGTTTTTCTTTCTGCCATTAGAGTGGTATCATCTGCATATCTGAGGTTGTTGTTTCTCCTGGAAATCTTGATTCCAGCTTGTGAGTCATCCAGCCTGGCATTCTCATGATGTACTCTGCATATAAGTTAAATAATCAGGGTGACAGTGTAGTGGAGCTTTGATGTACTCCTTTCCCAATTTTGAACCAGTCTGTTGTTCCATGTCTGGTTTAACTGTTACTTCTTGTCCTGCATACAGGTTTCTCAGGAGACAGGTAAGATGGTATGGGATTCCCATCTCTTTAAGAATTTTCCACAGTTTTTGTGATCTACACAGTCAAGAATCTGCCTGCAGTGCAGGAGACCTGGGTTTGATTCCTGGATCAGGAAGATTCCCCTGGAGAAGGAAATGGCAACCCACTCTAGTAGTCTTGCCTGTAGAATCCCATGCACAGAGGAGCCTGGCAGGCTACAGTCCATGCGGTCAAAGAGTCAGACACAACTTAGTGACTAAACCACCACCACCGATCTGCAGCCTGTATCTTTGGGGCTTCCCTGGGGGCTCAGTAAAGAATCCACCTACAGTGCAGGAGACCTGGATTCGATCCCTGGGTTGGGAAGATCCCCTGGAGGAGGGCATGGCAACCCACTCCATTATTCTTGCCAGGAGAATCCCCATGGACAGAGGAGCCTAGTGGGCTGCAGTCCGTGGTGTCGAAGAGTTAGACATGACTGAGTGTCTTAAGTACTACACACAGTCAAAGGCTGTAGCATAGTCAATGAAGCAGAAGTAGATATTTTTCTGGAATTCCCTTTTTCTGTGATCCAACAGATGTTGATGATTTTATCTCTGTTTCCTCTGCCTTTCCTAAACCCAGCTAGTACATCTAGAAATTCTTGGTTCACGTACTTTTGAAGCCTAGCTTGAAGTATCTTGAGCATTACCTTACTAGTATGTGAAATGAGCGTAATTGTAGGGTAGTATGAACATTCTTATAATTCTTATAATTAGATGTCTTTAATACAGTTTTTCATAGTTTTAAAATTTGGAATATTTGAGGAGTCCAAATCAAGTCAGCTCTGAGTTTTAACTCATTTACAGGGAAGGCCAGCAGACTAAACTAGTGTGTCCTACTCCTCTGTAGCCCCAACTCACTGTGAAATGACAGAGGGGAGAAATTTACAGGCAGAAATTTGTAAATCCATAACTGAGAGTGGGAACAGATGGAGTGACCATCAGCAAAGCAGACACTTTGCAGGTTCCAGAAGACAGAAGACAGATGGTGCTGGTGGATGAACCAGAGTGGAGAAAGCCCCAGAGAAGCAGAGCCGTGAGGGAAGCTGCCAGTGCAGTCTCTCTCCCCACAGACTCCTGAAGGGACTTCCAGCTTGAGTCTGTAGCAGCGGAGAGTGGAAGAGATGCTAGGACATGGTAGTAAGTAAAAGAGGATATATTAAGAGCTAATTGGATATGCTGCCCACTCACCCAACCCATGCAAAAATTGCACAACATTGGTTACCACGCTGATTTTGGAAATCTACTTTGAAAAAACCTTGTTTTTAAACTCTCAGCCTGAGGAGGACTAGGAGTTCTGATGCACGAGCTAGTGCCCCAGATAATACCCTCCTTGTTTTGATATTTGGAAAAAGATCCTACCTGTCAACCTGTTCCTTGCCCATGAACCCTGAAGTAAGGCGTTTCCACTAAAATGCCAGTGAACACAGAGTCTGTTACCTCTGCTGATCTGTCATGGTAGCAGATCTACCCAGCAACAGAAGAAACCTGCTACAGTGAACTGGGAAACAAGAGGAAAGAAAGCCTAGCCAGGGGTGATGTGAAAGAATAAAAAGTGTGATATGAGATACTATTGCCTGATGAATAAAGGATATGATTCACAAAATTCATAAGAACATGGAAAAAATGATCACCCTCATCATGTAATCAAAGGTGTAATTAGAAACAGATCATTCCCCCATTATATAATTAGCAGATTTTTTAAAAGAATGTTCATTCCTAATAGGAATGTTGTGAATGATTGTATAACACTTTTGAAAAGCATTGGACAGTATATCTGATAAACCTTAAACAATCCATTAACTCATTACAGTTCCTTAAAATATGCCTCATGGAAAGTATTTTAAATGTAGAAATAAATAGACGGTTATCCATTTAGAAGAACTCTAAACAACCATAATGTCTTATATAAGAGTTTTTAAGTAGACTTTCTACATCTGTACAATGATGGGATTAAATTAAATTAAAAAATAAAAATGGCAGCTATAAGGTTAACCAAAAGAACATAGCAAAAGCAAGTGACTTAAGTGGAAAGAGATGCAAAGGGCAAACTTGTGTGTTGCAACTTAGTAACATCTTCCCCCCACATCTGTCACTTATTGTAAGATCTTGAAGTCAGGGATTCTGACTGGCTCATCTGTATACCCACCCACCAGCCCCTCCCAATGCCTAGCACAGTATCTGGTCCTTAATAAATATATGTTCACTCAGAAAATGGGCATAAGAAGAAGAAACAGAAAGGAAATCCAAAAGCAAACCAAAAGATCAGGGAAGCCACTATACAGAGAGAAAGCTAATAACTTAATGAAACATGCATCCCAAAGTGGGCACTGACAGGTGTCTTCATGTAAACCAGAGGCCATACTTAGATTCTTCTAAAGTATTTCATTTGCTAACAACTGTTCACTGCTAAAACTTTTTGTCAGTATTTCTTCTACTATGTAGTTCGATATGGGGCTCAGACGGTAAAGAATCTGCCTGCAGTGTAGGAGACCTTGGTTCGATCCCTGGGTTGGGAAGATCCCCTGGAGAAGGGAATGGCTACCCACTCCAGCATTCTTGTATGAAGAATTCAATGGCCAGAAGAGCCTGGCAGACTATGTCCATGGGGTTGCAAAGAGTCAGACATGACTGAGCAACTTACACTTTAATGTCATTCAGTTAATCAAATGCCCTATTTATTTTTAAGTTGGATCCTTAAGACATGGGTAATTCAATTATTTTTTTCTGGTTCCACTTTTTTAATCAGAAGAGTTTTCACAGCCAATATCAGGTTTATAAATATATCTGAGAAATTCAAAATAGCAGTAGTTACACACCTAATTTATAGTTCAGATGCAGTAGAATCTAAAGCAGGTATAAATTGCATAAATCATACTTTTTTCTTCTATTAAATTTAGGCTTTGACTATTCGTCTAATTTTGTAGTTCTTAAGTTCAGTAAATAACATGTATTGAATTTTCAAATAGGTAAAATACCTGGTTCAGAACTCAAGATCATTGTTCTGTATCTTGCCATAGTTAGCCTAAGAATGCAGAAGCAAAACATGTATTCTTTATAATTAATAATTATTAAATGTTTCTACATAATCTTATTTTTAAAATACATTTAGGGGTTCAAAGACAAATGTTAAAATAGCTGCAAATAATAGTTTGTCAGTCTTTCTCTTCCACCTTTCAGGTTCCACCCTGTTCCTTATTTCTCAGCATTGCTGAAATCACGTCATAGCATGGTAGCGAAACCTCTGGGGCTGGAATAAGAAAACTTCTTATACTTAGGCTATACTTAGATTCTTCTTTTAAAATATTTTGATCTGTTAAAAGGTCAGTATCGATTTCCATCATTTTCTAGCACCAGCTCTTTTCACACACCCCCACTCCCCTAAAAAGGCCGCTTGTTTCTCTTCCTTTCCTTACCCCAATCAACTCTAGCCTTAAAAGGGAAGTTGGGTACTTTAGATTGAATTGTTCCTTCACCCCTCGAATTTGATCTGTCCCCAGATTTGATTGATGTTTTTCATCTTAACGTCTCATATCCATCCCCGTCTCCTCCCTGGCCCAGACTCGAGTCACCGTTGCCCTGTAGCCTTGCCGCTGTCCTGCCTTCCGAGTCGTGCTCTTGGACTGAAGAGCTGGTGGTTCTGAGTGCACGCGTGCTCAGTCGCTTCAGCCGTGTCTGACTCTTTGTGACCGTGTGGACTGTCGCCCACCAGGTTCCTCTGTCTGTGGGATTCTCCAGGCAAGAAGACGGAGTGGGTAGCCATTTCCTTCTCCAGGGGATCTTCCCGATCCAGGGATCAAACCCTGGATTGCAGGCATATTCTTTATCACTGAGGAAAAAACCTAAATTACTGGCATGTAAACTTCTGTATTTAGTCAGTTTTACTTACAGCTTCATCTCTCACCACCATCCCCAAAGTTCAGCTCATCTGCTGATGCTTTGTCTTTCAAGTGTCAGCTTAGTCGTGACTTTCTCCTGAGCTCTAGACACTTTTTGTTAGTCTTAACTGTGGTGAGGGCTTTGCCTCTGTGCTGCTGGTAATAATACTGACGGGGGGCTGAATATACCTGGCATATAAAGGTAGGGCCTTCTAAAAAGATGCCTGAATGTTTACATTACCCATACTTAAATGATGTGTATTTAGACATCTTACAGGTGCTATTCATCTTAACCTTAGTTTTACAAACAAACTGAGATCGAAGGAAATAAAGTAATTTCAAGCCTTCCCATGAATTTGAGTCTGTGCTTTGATGTCTGACAACATGTCTGGCAAGTCAGATAAATAAATTTATTATGCAGACAAGGCAAATTGTTAAGTCATCTTAACCCTTAACAGAATGTAATTTTTTTTTAGTTCAGTCTTTGTTATAATTTTGTGTTCTTATGCAGTGCAGTTTGGATTGTTGGAAAATATTAAGTTATTACATTTCGGAAGTAAAACATTGCCTCAGGGACTTTCTGACTTTGTTGCTTCTTTTGAGCTGATCAAATACCTTAAAATAAAGTAGGACCTTCTAAGAGTTCAGGGTATCAGTTACTATTTACATTATGTTTCACTTGGATGTGCTTCCATTTTCTCTTTTTAATAATAACTAAGTAATAAGATTTTGTTTATAAATATTCAAAATATAGTAGCGTCTTTGCTATTTAAAAATTGTCAAAGATTGGGACCCCCAAAACATGAAACACAGAAAATTGATAAATTGGACTTCATCAAAATTAAAAGCTTCTTACTCTCCAGAAAACATATTAAGAAAATGTAAAGATAAGCCACAGACTGGGAGAAATACTTTCAAGATAATGTTTCTGGTAAAAGGTTTGATTCCAGAATATCCAAAGAACTCTTCTGAATCACTTAAAAAAAAAAAACCCAATTTTTAAAAATGGGCAAAAGATTTTAACTCCAAGGACATAAAATAGCAAGTAACCACACTGAAAGATGCCCAACATGATTAGTCATTAGGAAAGTGCAAATTAAAACCACAATGTAATTACTACTACACATCCAGTAGACCACTTAACATGAAAAGCCTGTGGCTGTGACTGTACCAGGATGGGGAGCAACTGGAAATCTCATACATTTACGTACCATACAGTTTAGCAATCCCACTCCTAAGTATTCCCAGCGAAATGAAAGCTTATAGGTATACAAAGACCGGTACACCTCTGTTTATAGCTTCTTTGTTCATAACATTTTAAAAATAGAAACTCCCTGAATAAATGTGAATTGATAAATTATGCTACTTGCAGACAATGGAATACTATCCAACAGTTTAAAAAAGGGGGGGGGGACACATCCTACCTATACGTGTAACAGTATGACTATATCTCAAAAGCCTTAGCTGGGTGGAAGAAACAGGCACAAAAGACTGTGTACAATATGATCCATTTATATATAACATTCTGGAAAATAGGAACTAAGATCAGTGGCTGCCATGGGATGGAGGGATCATAGGAAACTGACTGCGAAGAGGTAAGAGAAAACCTTCTGGGGTGATAGAAATGGCGTGTGTCTTAGATTGTGGTGGTGTTCCATGGCTGTATATGTTTATCAAAGCTCATAAAAGGGGCAGTGTTATTGTATGTAATCAGCTTGCCTTAAAAGAAAATGTTAAAGTCAGCTTTTAACATCAGAAATTATCTTCACAAATTTAAGGGCAAAGAAAGCTAGGAGATAGTTCAGATGACTCCTAAGTCAGGTCCTTTGTCTCTTGACTCAATGGTCAAAAATTTTTTCATTGTGACGTAATTTTTATATATTAGAAATTAAGTCTTTCTTATTAGAGTTTTGTCCCTTTACCAATATACAATATTCTTGTCCCAAGACCAGGATCTACTTTCATTTATCTTCATAAAGTCACCCTTTCTGTTACCTAAGTATTATTATTGTCTTCATGAATATCTTACAGCTTGTTCATTTTATTCTTAGTTATGTGTTCTTAAGAGTCTTGTTGTAAATTGAGCCTTCCATTATATATTCTAACTGCTTATTTGAAAAGAAATTTATTTTTCACATAATGTATTGATTATGTAACCATTTACCTTTGAAATTTCTCATTTGTAGTAATTTTTCAGTTGATTCTTTTGGCCTCACTATGAAAGCATCATTGGTATAAGCAGTGGACTTCGAGTTTTATCAGATATCATTCCAGATCATATAACCAATGACTTTTCTATTAGTATAAAGAATTAGATTAATTTTCTGAAATGTAAAGACATCTTTGTTTTTCTGGTTGAATCCCACCTGGTTACTTTTATTCTTTTAATGTGCTGGATTCTAACATTTTTTATTTAGAATTTTTGCATCATATTTGCATTATAGATCACCAGTCTGCTTTTCCTTTAGTCTCTCTTTGTTAGGAACTTCACATCAATGTTTAACTAGCTCTCAAAAAAGAATTTGGAGGCTTTCTGTATGCTCTGAAATATTAAATTGTATTAATAAGACATGTTCTTTAAATGGTTGGAAAAATACACCAGTGATACTATCTGTATCTGATCCTGTAATAAACCTGAATAGACTCAAATCCCTTTCAAATTAGAATTGTGTATCTTGCTTTCTTGGTCAAGTACTCAATTGTTTATTTTCTAGTAAATTTCTTTATTGAGCAGCTATTCTTAATGCAAATAGGGATTGTCATTTGTAAGTTGTCTGTATGAACCACTTTTCACTTGGAGGATGAGTCACTAATTTGGCCTCTACCTACTTACGCTTAGTAATGGTTTGTAATGATTTGCTCAGAACTGAACTTCCATGATCATAGCCTTTCGTGGGCTATTCAAATTGGAGGGGAAAGAGATGTTTCATTTAATCTCTTTTTAACAAAGAATCTCTCAGTAATAACTTCTACCATCTAATGGTTTTATTAAACTAAAGTCTAATGAGTGTCTCTATTTTGAAAGTCTTAAAAAGGTGGTAATGAACTCTGGAAATAAAAAGATCATTGGGCTTATTGTTTTTAGTGGACAAGGAGGATTGTTTAAGACCTTACTTGGTATAGTATTCCTTATTGGAGAACTAGGTTGATCACTTCTTAGAAATTTTCATAAAGTGAGACCTTAGCGTTTCTGTTGGAGATCTGTGGTCTGAAGCGCTGTGACCGACTTCCTACTGGTGTGGCAGGGTGAATCACGACCCAACCACAAGATACCCATGGTCCCCATAACCTTTGACTATTAACTCCTGTGGCAAAGAGTACAGGTGTGATGAAGTTAAGGGTTTGGGGATGATTTTCTGGATTATCCTTGGGGGCCTTAAATGTAATCACAAGTCTCCTCATCACGAGTCTGCCTGTAAGAGGGAGGCAGAGGAAGGTTTGACTGCACTGAAGGAGAAGGCTGCATGACCACAGAAGCAGAGGTGGTGGTGCTGCAGCCAGGAGCCAAGGAAAGCCAGTCCCTAGAAGTAGAAGCGGTAGAGAGCAGATTCCCCTCTGGAGGCTCCAGAAGGAACCTGCCCTACTGACACGTTGAATTTAGCCTCTGAAAATTCATTTTGGACTTCTGACAACAGGAAGTCTTAAGATGATAAATTTTGTGTTGTTTTCAGTTCACTTCCTCAGTTGTGTCAGACTCTTTGCGACCCCGTGGACCGCAGCATGCCAGGGGTGCTGGCTTCCCTGCCCATCACCAACTCCTGAAGCTTACTCAAACTCATGTCCATTGAGTCGGTGATGCCATCCAACTATCTCATCCTCTGTAATCCCCTTCTCCTCCTGCCTTCAATCTTTCCCAACATCAGGGTCTTCCAGTGAGTCAGTTCTTCATAGCAGGTGGCCAAAGTATTGGAGTTTCAGCTTCAACATCAGTCCTACCAATGAACACCCAGGACTGATCTCCTTTAGGATGGACTGGTTGGATCTCCTTGCAGTCCAAGGGACTCTCAAGAGTCTTCTCCAGCACCACAGTTCAAAAGCATCAATTCTTCAGTGCTCAGCTTTCTTTATAGTCCAACTCTCACATCCATACATGACTACTGGAAAAACCATAGCCCTGACTAGACAGACCTTTGTTGGCAAAATAATGTCTCTGCTTTTTAATATGCTGTCTCAGTTGGTCATAATCATAATTTTTCTTCCAAGGAGCAAGCATCTTAATTTCACGGCTGCAGTCACCATCTGCAGTGATTTTGGAGTCCAAAAGAACCCCCTATAAATGTGTGGTATTTGTTACAGTGACAGGAAACTTAATTCGGTATATGTGTATGTGCCCAATTGCTCAGTCCTGTCCAATTCTTTGCGACCCCATGACTGCAGCCCACCAGGCTCCTCTGTCCATGGAATTTCCCAGGCAAAAATACTAGAGTTGGTAGCCATCTCCTACTCCAGGGGATCTTCCCGACCCAGGGATCAAACCCACGTCTCTTGTGTCTTCTTCAGTGGCAGGTGGATTCTTCACCACCATGCTACCTGGAAGCCCCTTAAGACAATATGGATACCTGTTAACTAAACATAGGAGAGCAGGGACCTAGGCCTGTGGAATTCAGCTTCACATCCTCAGTCCCTAGAACTGTGCCTTATGTATTTTAATAAGGCAAGCACTGAGTATATTTGTTAATGGAGGATGGGAAGGAGAGAGGGAGGAAAAAAAATCATATAATTTATCATTTAACTCAACATTGTGAGCACAGTGTAGGTATCTAGCTTCTGGGTGAAGGAGAGAAATGCAGTATGGTTGAAAACTTGAAGGCCACCAGTAACCATAGATTCTACAGTATTGTTCTGGGACATCACTTTTTAAAAATAGAACTGCCGTCCGTTCAATCGTTCAGTAGTGTCTGACTCTTTGTGACCCCATGGACTGCAGCACGCCAGGCTTCCCTGTCCATCACCAGCTCCCAGAGCTGGCTCAGACTCATGTCATTCAAGCTGGTGATGCCATCTGACCAACTCGAACTGCCATATGATCCAGCAAGTCCACTTCTGGGTATTTCTCCAAACGAAATGAAAACACTTACTCAAAAGATATATGCACCCCCTCATTCATTGCAGCATTACTGACAGTAGCCAAGACATGGAAGCAACCTTAGCATCTATCAGCATATTAATGGTTGAAGAAAGTGTGGCATATATGTACAATGTAATATATTACTCAGCCGTCAAAAAAAAATGAAATGTTGCCATTTGTGACATGGATAGACCTTGAGGGCATTATGCTAATGAAATAAGTCAGAGAAAGATAAATACTATAGGATTTCATTTATATGTGAGATCTAAAAAAAACAAAACCAAGCTTGTAGATAACAGTGAACAGATTGGTGGTTGCCAGGATTGGGGTGAGGGAGCAAACAGTGAAGGGGATTAAAAGGTACACACTTGCAGTAAAAAAATAAGTCACGGGGATGAAATGTTACCCCAAAGGTGACAGGGAGGAGGCAGTTGTGTAATTAAAAAAATTTTTTTAACAGTAAGAGGTAGAAAATAATTGAGAAACCAAATCAAACAATTTGCAGTTCAGGGATCCCTAACTCTTTACTTGCAGAGGGAAAGCACAAATGCGTACACATACATGGAGAAGTCGTATTTCTCCATGAGAGGTCTAACTTCTCAAAGAAGTTAAAATTCAGGTTCAGTTCTCTAATTCCTAGTTTGTTTAATGTGCCAGGAAAGTAGTTAATAATACTTTTACCAAGTGGATGCAGGAAATAAGATTTACGTTATTAGTTTATTGTATGACTAATTTTAATTTTAAAAACAAGCCGTATGTTCACATTATACAGAAATCAAAATGATGGTTAGCCAAATGCCATTATCCCAAGTCTGTTCACCAGTGACTTAGTTTCCATCTTCACAGGCAACCCTGTGTTACCATTTTTTATATTCTTTCAGGTAGATAAACAAGTGAACTTCTAAATCCCCTTTTTCTCATCTTTTTATGCAGTTCATTGCTTACAAGGTGTATTGTTCTATATCTTATTTTTTTCACTTTACCAATATGTTTTGGCTCCCTCCATATCAGTGGGTAAAGAGCATCTGTTTTTCTGTGACTCAGTGGTAAACAGCTTGCCTGCCAATGAAGGAGACACAGGTTCAATCCCTGGGTCAGAAAGTTCCCCTGGAGGAGGAAATGGCAACCCACTCCAGTATTCTTGCCTGGGAAATCCCATGGACAGAGGAGCTGGCAAGCTGTAGTCCATGGGGTCACAGAAGAGTTGGCCACGACTTAGCAACTAAACAACAGCAACACAGACTTTTTCTGTGGTCACTAATTAGTTTGTGTTTCCAGTTTATGCTTCCACTGCAGAGAAGGAATGTGCCTTTTTGTCTGCCAGGAACGAACAAGCTTTTTCTGTAGATGAGGGGAAAGAAAAGGTTATTTAGACTTGCTGTCCACATACGTTCTCTGTTGCATGTTCTTCTTAGTTTTCTTTTGTTTACAGCCCTTTAAAAACATAAGCCATTCTTAGCCACAGACCATACAAAAAGTCGACCAAGGAGGCGATAGTTTACTGGTCCTTGCAAACATATTGATAGCAATCTGATGGGTAAAACAATTGAGTCCGCATCTAATCTTAGTTGTATTTCTTTTATAAGCAAGGTTGAACCTACTAGAGCCATTTGTATCTTATTGTTGATTTTATTTGTAGTAACTTTTTATATTGAGAAATTACCTCTTATCTTTGAAATGGATCACAAAATATTTGCCTCAGTTTATCTTTTCATTCTGCTTATAGAAGTTTTTGCCACAAAGAAATTGTTCTAAGTAGTAAAATTTATCAACGTTATGCTCAGTCATGTCCAACTCTTTGTGACCCCATGAATTGTAGCCTACCAGGCTCCTCCATTTGTGGGATTCTCCAGGCAAGAATACTGGAGTGGGTTGCCATTTCCTTCTCCAGGAGATCTTCCCAACCCATCGAACCCCGGTCACCCAGGGATCAAACCCCGGTCTCCCGCATTGCAGGCAGATGCTTTACCATCTGAGTCACCAGGGAAGCTCAAAGTTATGTTATGACTTGGGTTTTAGATAGTACTTTATGCCTTTCCCATTCTAAGATTATAAAACAAATTTTGTGAGTTTTTTTTTTTCTGGTGCTTTTGTGATTTCACTGTGTCATTTAAACCTCAGATACACTTAACAGTTTTGTTTTTTTTCCCCAGATAGCTCACCAGTTGTCCCATTACCATGTGAATTATCCTCTGTGCTTCCCTCCCCCACTGTCCACCTGAAGTGCCACCTTTATTACACGCTAAACTATAGTCTGTACTTGGATCTATTTCTGTATATCCTGATCAATGTTCCGTTGATCTTATCTAGACAGGCTTGCTTTTGAATTCCAACTGCCTCACTAAATTGCTCTGTGAATCATATTTCATTGAGCAAATACAGATGCAGTTAAATAAACAGCCAGACCTACCTGCAGCCTGTACGTCTTGCTTCACCACCACACCTGTTACAGAGGAGGCAGTGTCCCTGCTCTTGTGTGCCCAGGGTCCCTACTCCTCTGGTCTACAACTCATAGAGTCACTTTGCTCCTAGAGGTGCTGTCTCTTCTTCATCATTGGTTTCTGCCTCTTTTAGATGATTGTCATATAAACATCCCTTAAAAATATTTAAGAAGCAACCCACACTAAAATCTATGTTCATCTATGGCCCCGTTTCTCCATTAGTCTTCAAAGTTCGTCTCTTCACCTTTTGTTTTCTCCTCAACCCACCCCATTCAGGCTGTGGTTTCTATCTCAGTGATGAAATGACTCTTCCTAAGATCACTGACAGCCACCATCTGCCAAACTTAGTCATGGCCTGTGGGAGAGATTCCTGTGCTTTCAGCCCTTGCACCTCTTCCATTCATTCTCCACACACCAACCGTGGTAATCTTTTTAAAAATGGATGAAATTATGTCACAATCTTGCTTACACCCTCTCCAGAGTCTTCCCATTACAGTTACAATCAAACTCAAACACCTTTCCATGGTCTTCAAGGCTTTTTATGATTTAGTCTCTGCTCCCTCTCTGTTTCACCTCCCGTTTACGTTCCCTGATACTCACGGACGCCGTCCACTCTGGCCTTCGTCCGGCCCCTAGAATGGGGCAAACCCTCTGCTGTCTTGGGCCTCTGTACTTGTCTTTCCCTGTGTCTAGAGTGCTTTTCCCTCGGAGGTGGCTGGTTTCTTTATAAAATTCAGATCTCAGCTCAAATGCTGCCTCATCACAGGACTCACCCTTGGCCATCCTGATTAAAGTAGCCTGTCCCCAGTGTCTCTATCCCAGTGCCTCTGTGTTCTCCATTGCACTTAGCACCAGTGGAAGAGTCTTATTTCTATGTGTGTTGTCTTAGGTTCCAACATCTAGACCAGGGATTGGGACCTGAGTTGTGGAAAGCCAGGTTTTTTAATTGGGGCTGAGGAGTGTCTCCTTGGTGGGATCTTTTCCTGGATAGCCTCTTAAAAGTAGGGGATCTGCACCTCATAGTTACTGAGGAATGTTTGCACTTTGGGAAACTGTCTTTGGGAATCTGCATTTTTTAAGTCACAGTCTGAATTGTTAATTTTTCTGAAAGGGAAAATGTTTTAACCCAGTTGGTGTAACTGCTAACTAATTTTTTGCTTTAAAAGCATACATACTCAACTCTTAGAATATTAATTGATACGGTAACACCCTCAGCTCTTGTGATAGAACTGTTTTAAAAATAAAATGGTAGTTACGTAGCCATGAAGTGATTACAGCTGCCAGCAAGTAAAGATCACAAGAGTGAGAAGTAAGTCATTTCCTGCCTTTATTAGGAATGCCAGCAACAGCATGCTCCATAAGCTTTCTTAGATGAGGTGTCTTTTAGACTTCTGCTTATCTGAAGTACACTGTTAATTTTCACTGTTTCTGAGCAGTGGTAATCATTTTGTCCTTGGTGTCCAGGAAAAAGAGGGACTCAATCCTTGTTTATTGAGTTAAATTGAACTACTAGCCTTCAAATGTGGATTCCTTATCATATGCTTCACAGTTCGGGTTGCCTCTACTAAAAAATGTTTATGACATAAGAATAATAGGATCAAAAATTGCGTATATAGTGTGATCTCAGTTATGCTCACAAGTTGCAGCTTGTGAAAGGTATGCTGTGACTCTCAAATATGTCTCAACTTACTCCTATTGTTATATGGATAGCAAGATGTGGGATTTTTTTTTTTTTCCTTAAGACTTTTCTATATTGGGCAGATAGGCAAATGGGCATGATTTCTGGGGCGGCCTGAGCAACATCCAGCTCTTGGGTGCCCTGCACAACCAGTGTGTGGAGCACAAACCCAAAGCTGACTGTCCTCACCTGAACTTGTGATGGAATCTCTAGTAGCAGTAACTTCATTATACCAGTACCATCCAAAGCACTCCCCAGGTTAAGTCAGACTCCAACATTTATTTGTTCCTTTGACATACATGTACTGATGTTGCCAAGTCAAGTAAACCAGCAGACACAGCACCCATATTCAAGTTGCTTCCAGAATTTTAGGAAGAAGACCTATATTAGGAAGAACACACTTGAGCAGTTCCAGCTCGTTTAATGGTTATGAAGGAAAGGTATCATGTACCATGTGAGCACAGAGCAGGGGAGAGCCTAGTTTAGGTGGAGAGTTTCAGGTAAGCTGAAACCTCAAAACTGAGAGGAGTTAGCCAAGAATATGCCAAATGGGGGAAACGGCATGATAAAAGCCGGGAGGCAGAGAAGAGCACGTAAAGAATCAAGAGAGACCAGTGTGGGTCTGATGCAGCCAAACTGGGAGAGATGAATGAGCATGAGATGGAGAAGTGGGCAGCGTGAGGGGTGTTCCTGTGAGTTGCAGCTTGTGAAAGGTATGCTGTGACCGAAACAAGTCAGAGATGCTGAGAAGGTACCTCTAACCTCTAAAGAAGGAACCACCCCCTCCAACCTCTAAAACCAAAAATTCTTGCATGGGCCTCCACACAGACTTCATGTTTGCTCTGACCTTACCGCCTCTTTTTCTAAGGACTGGTACCATGACCAAAGGTAACTGGGTACCATTAGCGTGCATCACCATTCCAGCTAGCTCCTGGGGGAAACTGGTCTTTCCACACTGAGCACATAAATGTAGTAAACAAATGCGTGTTCTAAGGAAAGTGAGGGCATGCTAGATTCATGTATTTAAGTTAGGTTACCCATCCCATCGCAGTATATACAGATGTTCCAGTAACATGATCCTCGGGAGCTGGGGTGCACAGTGTTAGATTCTACTTATACTTCAACTTCCAGGTTGTCAGGATAAGGTTTCTTTTCTCTCTCTTTTTTTTTTTTTTGGTCAGTTGTTTCTTACTGAAGTTAGAAGAAACGTCTCTTTAATTATTGCCAACAGAGATTGATGTGGAAACAAAGTGATCGTTCAGCCTGCTTTGTAATCTGTGTGACCATACTCTCTTACAGCCAATACTCCATTACTGTCAGAGTGTGGTTGCCCTGGGAAGTTTTCGCTTTCGGTCAGCAAGCTCATTACTGAAAACTATTATAAGATAAATGCCCTTGAGTCATACACTTGTCTTATTGCCATGGTGTTTTCTGATAAGTGGTTCTTCCCACAAATGAGCATACTTCATTTGCCATCTGTTTAAAATCATAGCAGAATGGGAACTAGTAACTTGAAGCCTAAGGAACTAGTAACTTGAAGCCTGTCTCTTTCATACACTGGAATTCTGACAAAGAATGTATTGAGCATTACTTGTTCTTTCATTCTTTTTAGATTCTTCTTAATCCTTTGGTGAAAACTCTGTGACACGAGATGGCTGCGAATAAGCCCAAGGGTCAGAATTCTTTGGCCTTACACAAAGTCATCATGGTGGGCAGCGGTGGTGTGGGCAAGTCTGCGCTGACTCTGCAGTTCATGTATGATGAGGTAAGTGCCGGTGGCATCATGGATGTCAGAGTTGGGGCTTGCACAGAGTATTTCTCTAGCTTAGTTTTGGTTGTGGTTTGGATGGATTCCTTGAGTCTTTGAAAGCTACTGATCATTTTTTTCCTGGTTTTAAATTCAGAGTCAACATTTGTATACGGCTTGATTTACAAAGTTGAGAGTTCAAGGTCCTTAAAAACGTTATGCTTTTAAAAAACAGAACAAAAGTGAGAACAGTACCTATCTCTGAGCAATATGTGACTTTTTTTATTTTTAGTGTCTTAATAGTGAGACCCACCTTGATTTAATAGAACTGGTAGATATAGTACCTGATTGAGACTTGAGGTTAACATATATAAGGTATCCTTTAATAACTCAATGAAAAAAATCATTTATTATATATTTGGCCTGGTACTACACTCACCACTAAGCAGGTGAAGGCTGTGTCCCTGAAATAAAATAACTTAACAGGTTACAGATTTGTGTGCATGTATTTGTATTAGACTTTATGGCCCCAGAGTTAAGGTCTCAGCCTATATACAGCAATGTATTTTTTCCATAGAGCATTGTTATTAAGGCTAAATGATTTGAGTTGCTAATCAAATTTAAGCATTTTTCCTCAATTCTTCTTCCTCCCAAATAGAAGTTAGGATTTATGGTTACTCTTTCTTACCTGGTTCTCACAACAGTCTTGTGTGGTAGGTAGTGGTATGCTCGTTTTACAGATGAGAAAACAGAAGTTACCCAACCTGCCCACGCAGAGTGACCTCTGATGAGTAACTCAGTGTTAAACCTGGTCTTCTGAGAAAAATATCCTGCAGATTTTTATCACCCAGTGTCTCTTTTCATTGCCTGCTCATCAGCATTTCTTCCATACACAGAGAACTTTAAAAAAATTTTTTATTAAGTGTAGTTGGTTTACAATATTGTATTAATTTCTTCTCACACAGAACTCTTAAATCCTGAAGTTGTCCTGCTTATGATAAACAATTTGGAGGGGGAAAATTGAAATGGTATTTTAAATGGAATTGCTAATTTATCTGTTCAGTTCTGTTCTTCATACTAGTCACCTGAATAGCTGCTTTTCTTTAAATTAATCCTTGAATCAGTCGCCTTCTTGATAGTAAGGCAGTCAAAAGTAAGAATGTTCGTATGTCTGATGTTTGATGAATGATTAAGCTTTCATTTAATATTCATAATATTATCAGATATAATAACTGAATATATCCATTAAATATTCATAAATGTTTATAAATACTTGACATTTGTGAAATAATAGCCTGTAATTATGGTAGAATGTTCTATATCTTTTACAGTTACAAATACACTGTGTTTGGTTTCTCAGTAAATACTTGTTGAGTGTCTCCATGTACCAGACACTCTTCGAGGCTTTGAGGAGACATTGATGAATAGACTGGTCAAGGTCCCTGCCCCCAGGGGTTAAATTCTAGTATGGGGATTTAGACATTGAGCAAATAAATAAGAAAATATCAGATAAGTATTTATAGGAACTAATTAAAAGCTCACAAAAGTATGTGTATATATATACACACACACACCAACAATGATACTCTGATCAAAACTATCAAAGTGAGATATAGAGAATAAAAGTTAGAAGTACAATTGTAAAGTGGTTTAATTATGCTATTTTTAAAAGTGGGAAGACAGGGGAGAAATCTCAGAGTTCAAGATTTGACATTCTAAGTCACTTTTTTGCCTCGGTTCATTTTGGAGAAAGAAAAGATTTAACCATGCTTTCAATCCTTACCTAAATATTGACTTTGAAGTCATTTTCTACAATTCTGACATGAAAATTTATATTTGGAGTCACAAAAAAGGATTTAAGAACATTTGATAAAATACCTATGTAATAGTTTTTGCAGATATAGTGTTTTAAGGAAGAGAAGAGTCATGGTTTTCAAGCTTTCAATCGCCTAGAGCTGTTCAACCTCCACTTTTTGTAAAAGAAAAGACCTCTGAATTGTCTATGATGGAAATTTAAACGAATGTAGCTTTTACCACTAGGGAAAATTTAATGAAGGCTACCTGTGGCCTCTCGGTACTATTCTGGCACCTTCGTGGAATCTGTATTTCAAAATAAGGAACTTTGAAAAGTAAAGGTGATTTAGAAATGGAAATGCTTTCCCTCATTCCCAGTTTGTGGAGGACTACGAGCCGACCAAGGCCGACAGCTATCGGAAGAAGGTGGTGCTGGACGGGGAGGAAGTGCAGATTGACATCCTGGATACAGCCGGGCAGGAGGACTACGCGGCCATCAGGGACAACTACTTCCGCAGCGGCGAGGGCTTCCTCTGTGTCTTCTCCATTACAGAAATGGAGTCCTTTGCAGCCACAGCCGACTTCAGGTACGTCAGGGAGTCGTGTCGCGACACTGCCAACAGCTGCCTCCTCAGCAGCGAGTGGGCGGCTGGAGGCTCTTGACCTGGCTGCCCTTCCCTCCCGCTGTGCTGAGTCCCTCTCTGACCTCAGCGTGGCTGTCCTCCGTGCGCTTGCGCTCACACGTGCAGGGCGCCGGCCCTCACCTCCCGGCCCCTCACCTCCCGGCCCCCCACCTCCAGGCCCCCCACCTCCCGGCCCCCCACCTCCCGGCCCCCCACCTCCAGGCCCCCCACCTCCCGGCCCCCCACCTCCCGGCCCCTCACCTCCCGCCCCCCACCTCCGGCCCCTCACCTCCGCCGGCTCTGCCAGCGCCAGCTGCAGCACAGCCGGAGTGTGACAGCCCGCGCACGCAGAGTCTCCCTGTGTGTTCCTGAAGTGTTTCCCTTTGGAGTACAGTACCGCTGCTGCCGTGAAAGCAGATGCCTGGATCACATCACGGCTCTCTGACCCAGATTTTGAGTCTGTGTTAGTCACGCGTGTCTCAGCGCCTGTGTCGTGCCCAGCAGGCATGTCGCCATCCTCCTCAAACACACACTGAACTTTTAGTGGAAATAATACCACCATAGATACACACACTGTCTTGTTGTACAATCTTTTTAATATCTTATTTACTGTTTGTTTAATCGAAATCCGTCCTCCACTTGATTTGGGACAGGGGATTGGGGAAGTGATAAAGGGGAGAGGTGTTCTCTCTATACATAAGAAAAATACAGCATAAATAAGTTCTTGAGTAGTGTCATAAATACAGCATGCACAAAAACAAATATTCTTTATGTATTTTTATTTACATACACATGATCTGCTTTGGTGTTGGGGGGCAGGTGCAAAAGAAGCATATAATATATCCTCTGTTTTCAACATTCACACAGCCGAGTTGAATAAGGAGTGAAACCCAGTGTCAGTTAGTGATAAAGAAGATATGGACAGTGACTGTTACAGGGGATCCAGGAGATGAGAGGAGTTGGAGGCCTTCAAGAGATAGATAACCTTGAAGGATAACAAAGATTTCCAAAGATGAGGAAAGACGTCATCCCTAGTGTTTGGGCAGGAAACTGAACCAGTGCTTACACAAAGCATTCCTCTTCATGTATAGATGAAAGTCCCAAGAACTCAAAAGATTCTAAGAGAAGCTTCTTTGCAGAAAAGCATGTCACTGAGAAACTTAGGAAATGTAAATTTATTTGTAAAATTAAGTTTGCTTGTTTCTGTAAGGAAGAAGTTTTTGTCCATGATAAAGTGCAAAGAGTGGCAGATTCTGGTAACTTGTAACCCTGGGAGACATATTGAAAGTTACCAGTCAGTGCTTATTCATTCTTTGAAAAAATATTTGAGTGCTTATTCTGTAGCAGATTCTGTTCTAAGTAATGGAATACATTTTGTCACCATAGTCACCAAAGCCAGAGTGGTATCTCAAGGGAATGAGGTATTTTTACGCCAAGAGAAAAAGTCTTGGGCTGTTGCTATTACAGAAAATAAATGAATCATTCATTACCCTCTTGTCCTACCTCCAATGTGTTGCCCTTCCCATAAATAAAAAATGTTCCTGGTAACTGACCAGGAGTAGGAAAGCCATTTTTGAGGTGGTCTGAATGGTAATAGAAGAGTAGGCGCTCCACATGATCTGACCTGCAAAGTATAGAGCAATGTCAGCTCCTCTTTTTAATTTTTTTTATTGTAGTTGATTTTTAAAAATCTTTTATTGAAGTATAGTTGATTTACAATGACATGTTAATTTCAGCTATACAGCAGAGTGATTCAGTTTTACATACCTAATTATTTTTTTATATTTTCCATTATGGTTTATCATAGGATATTGAATGTAGTTCTCTGTGCTATACAGTGGGACCTGGTTGTATATCCATTTTATATGTAATAGTTTACATCTGCTAATCCCAAACTCCCCCAACCCATTCCTCCTTGGCAACCCTAAGCCTCTCTTCTGTGTCTAAGTCTTTTTCCATAGATAGGTTCATTTATGTCATATTTTAGATTCCACACATAGGTGATATCATATGGTATTTCTCTTTCTGACTTGGTTCACGTGGTATGATCATCTCTAGTTGCATCCATGTTGCTGCAAATGGCATTATTTCATTCTTTCTTATGGCTGAGTAGTATTCCATTTTATCGGCACCATATCTTCTTTATGCATTCACTCATCTGTTGATGGACATTTAGGCCATTTCTGTGTCTTTGCTATTGCGACTAGTGCTGCTAAGAACACGGGGGCACATGTATCTTTTTGAATTAGAGTTTTATCTGGATATATGTCTAGGAGTGGGGTTGCTGGATCATGTGGTAATTCTTAGTTTTCTGAGGACCTTCCATACTGTTTTCCACAATGACTGCACAAAGTTACATTCCCACCAACAGTGTGGGAGGACTCCTGTTTCTCCATACCCTCTCCAGCATTTGCTATTTGTAGACTTTTTAATAATGGCCATTCTGACTGGTGTGAGGTGGTACATCAATATAGTTTTGATTTGCATTTCTCTAATAATTGTCAGCTCCTAAATGTAGCCTTCGTGGGCCTCCTATCACGAAGGCAGAGTCCACTGTTTCCTCATCGGTGATTGTGATACACTTTGCACAGCCCCAGTAGCACACTCACCACACTCTGACACTGAGATTGATTTCTGTTTGCTGTGTGTTTTTCCTGACAAGGTAAAAACACTTGGAAGCAGAACCCATTTCTTACCCATTTCAGTATCCCTAATATCCACATTTGGCACAGTTGCCCACATATAACTTAGAGCACTTATAAGTGTTCAATAGAAATGTTAGAAAACCCTGTTGCCTTTTGTGGTTCTCACTTTCCTCAAAATAAAAATGAGGCTTGACCAGTTTGTAAAGGTGCTTTTCTATTCTAAAATTTTATAATTGTCTCTCAAACTCCAAAGGGAGCATCATTTTAAGCAAAAATGCTGGTAATGATTACAGTCATCACAAAGGTCACTGATCACCCTAACAAATTTAATGATAATGGAAAAGTTTAAAATATTGTGAGAATTACCAAAATGTGACACAGAGACACAGAGTGAGCAAATGCTGTTGGAAAAGTGGCCCTGGTGGACTGGCTTGACACAGGGGGATGCAAACCTTCAGTCTGTTAAAAAAGAGAAAGCAGTATCTGCAAAGCACAGTAAAGCTAATTGCAGTATAACAAGGTATACTTGTATCAGTAGTACTTCATAAATTGTGATAAATTGTGTTGACAACAGGGGAAACTGGGTGTGGGGACATACAGGAACTCTGTCCTATCTTCACACCTTCTCTAAATCTGAAATCATTCTAATGTAAAGAGTTTGTTTTGAAAAAGCCTTTAGAGGGACTTTCCTGACAGTCCAGTAGTTAAGACTCTGCACTTCCACTGCAGGGGGTACGGGTTCAATCCCTGGTTGGGGAACCAAGATCCCACATGCCACGCAGTCTGGCCAAAACGTAAAAAAGGTTTTAAAAACAAGGCATTTAGAATGAAGTTGCATTTGATACTTTCACTTCATGCCTCTACTGCCATATTTGTACTCTTCTTTGGTGTATTTTTCCTCCATCAACGAAGTGAATGTGAAGCTCAAATGATTGAGGGTAGATAAAGGAAGGCGTGCTGCTGGTTTCCTCCCATGTAATAAATGAGCTCATTGTTCAGAAGCATAAATAAATGTCTGCATGTGTTATTTGTTATTTTAACACACAGAGATATTTCTTGCTCATTTCCTCTTACCCAGGGAGCAGATTTTAAGAGTAAAAGAAGATGAGAACGTTCCATTTCTGCTCGTTGGAAACAAATCAGATTTGGAAGATAAAAGGCAGGTTTCCGTAGAAGAGGCGAAAACCAGAGCCGACCAGTGGAACGTTAACTATGTGGAAACATCTGCCAAGACGCGGGCCAATGTTGACAAGGTAAAAGGGGACCCTCCTCACCACGACATCATGTTGAAATAGGTTGATTTGCTTAACTCGGCTCCATCTGGGTCTAGAGAGTCTGTTGAGACTTTCAGAGAGAGATTTAATACACGTTGATGTTTATCAGCCCTGAATTCTCAAGTACACCGTGTTAGGACTTTCTTGACTTCACCTTGTCCTTAGGTTCCCAAGGGGCATAAAAACACGAGACAACCACAGCCAGATGTACTTTTTTTTAAAGCACTGGCCAGATTCCTGACCTGAATCCCCCCTCTTTTTTTTTTCCTTTTCTTTTCCTGATTGGCTGGAGAATCTCTGAGCTGACACCTGCCCGTCAGTTCTCCCAAGTGAAGGTGGCTCCCAAGATGAAGGATCCCCGAGGGAGAGGGTTTTGGAATCTCTGTCACCCCAGCTGCACTCCCCACTCTCCACCTCTGATCTCCACCCCCTCGCCCCCCTCTCCACCCAGGGGAAAGAGAACTCCTCTGCCCTCTCCCCTCATCTTTGCACTTTGTGCAGATTGGCCCTTCCTGGAGACCAGGTGAGGAACACCTTGGAGCCTTCCCGGGTGCCGTTCATCCATCCCCCGACACCACTGTCCGTGTTCAGGAAGCCTGCTGGTGGGGCTGGAGCAGCTCTGGGTGGGAGCCCTTCCAGGGAGGCCTTTTCAGTCCCCGAGTATCCCAGCCCTACAAGTGCCTCACAAAAACTAACATGCAGAAGGATTGCCTACAAAGCCTGATAAACTTAGGTTCCTGGGTCTTCTCCAGAGACTTGGATTCGTTTGCTCTGGGGTGGGTCCTAAGAATTTGCAGATCTAGTTAGCTCCTGGGTGTGCAGGTGGGGTGGTGGACCGCACTTGAAGTAACGCTGCCCTAGGTGTCCGCAGGTGTTGGTGAACTGCTCTGCTGTGTCTGTAGATCCATAACCCTGGTCCAGAAATCCTGATGTTAAAATCTTAGAGGTTCTTTCTGCCTATTTACTGTAGGTGTGAAGACACTGTCATTTTAAGCTCACTTTTTTTTTTCCAGTCACAAGGTCAGATTCCTCTAAGTCCAGGATATTGTTACAACATGCTAGAAGAGTTCTACTCAGTAAACCAGTTTCTGCTAGTTAGAACAAATATTTTTTAATATACTAATGAAATATTGTTTAAGATTCAGTGTGTATGTGGTTTTGAAAGGCACCACAGAACAGTATCTTAGGATATATATACTTTGTTTCCTCCTGTTTAATATCTCCAGCAGATGGTAGAACACACACTAAAACCTGTTTGAACTAAGGGGAGTGGGGAGGAGAGGTGAGCAGTAGTGTCCAGCTCTGAGGCTTGCAGCAGTCCTGTGGTGTCACCTGCTGGCATCAGAGGCCCCGGGAAAGTACAGTCATGTACCTTGTCAGAGTTATCACAGGAGGGTGAGAAAAAGACCAGCAACCCAATGGGAAAGCAGTCAAAAAATATAGACACCCTTGTAGAAAGAAGTACAAATTGCTTTTAAAGTTTAAAAGCGGCTTAGTCTAACTTATAATAGGAAGCACAATTTAAAAACAGGACTTTTTTTTACCTGTTACATTGGGGAATAAAGCAACTAGACTGATGATAATACTGTTGACAGGAGTATGGGGAGGAGGGGAAGGGAATGCTCATATGTTTGTGGAAGGGCAATTTGGTGATTATCAAAATTATGGCCCCACTAATTCAAGTTCTAAAATTTATATAAAGTCATACATCCATGCATAAGTATGTTCAGCAGTAATCACTGAAGCATTATCTGTAGAAACAAAAGATTTGACATATCCAAGTGCCCAATAACAGACTATTTTAAAGGCTGGTGCATCCATATATGGAGAAGGCAATGGCACCCCACTCCAGTATTCTTGCCTGGAAATCCCATGGACGGAGGATCCTGGTAGGCTGTGTGGTCTATGGGGTTGCTAAGAGTCGGACATGACTGAGCAACTTCACTTTCCTGCATTGGAGAAGGAAATGGCAACCCACTCCAGTGTTCTTGCCTGGAGAATCCCAGGGACGGGGGAGCCTGGTGGGCTGCCGTCTATGGGGTCACACAGAGCCGGACATGACTGAAGCGACTTAGCAGCAGCAGCAGCAGCATCCATATGATGGAATATTGTACAGCCATTAAAAAGAAATGAAGATAACTTCCCTGGTGGTACAGTTGATAAGAATCTGCCTCCCAGTGTAGGGGACCCAGGTTCAACCCTAGACCATGAAGATCTCACTATGCCGCGGAGCAGGTAAGCCTGTGCGCTACAACTGCTGAAGCCCACACACCTGGAGCCTGTGCCCTGCAACAAGAGAAGCCACTGCAATGAGAAAAGCCTGTGCACCGCAACTAAGAGTAGTCCCCACTCACCACAACTAGAGAAAACTTCGAGCAGCAGTGAAGACCCAGCAGGCCAAAAATAAGTATTTTTTAAAAATGAAGGTAGAGCCGAATGTGCTGATCTTGAGCATTAGGAAATGAAATACAGAACAGTAGCAGTAACTGTAGTTTGCTGCCGTCTGTGTTTGAAGCACATCATGCACACAGGCACACATGTATGTGTGTCTCGGGGATATGCAAGAATCTAGTACCTGTGGCTGCCACCAGGTAGATGCATTTTTCACAAGCACCTCAGTGGCTGCAGAAAAGTAACGTGCAGCAACTCTTCAGCCACAGTGTGAGTCCACATCCTTCAGGCCCAACTCATTGTGCCCTCAGACGCGTCCCTGGAGAATCCCATGGACAGAGGAGCCTGGTGGGCTACAGTCCAAAGAGTTGCACAGAGTCGGACACAACTGAAGCAACTTAGCACACATGCACGCACAGACATTTGTTAGTGATATTGAACTTTTGAATTATTACACTAAGAGCTTTTAAATTATTATGCTAATATCTCCCATTATTTGCCAATTTCTAGACAGACAAAAATTGATAAATCCTAAAATACTGTGCAACAAGCAGTTATCTTCTAGTGCCTGGTATCAAAATACTAAAGGAAGTAGTCATTTTCCACAGCTGTTTTTAAAAATGGGGCTGAAGAAAGGTTAATAAATGAAAATTTTATTAAATCACTTTAAAATAGTAATTGATAAAATATATTTGCTAATTATTAATTACTCAAATGTAATCCACTGGGTTACATCTTCGGAGCTATCACTTGCGGTGCTTTTTTATTTTTATCTTGAAAATTCAGATGGAAGATTAGGTTATATTATGTAAGCAGATTTTACCCGAAAGTGTAGTTCAGAAAATCTTCCTGTTTTCCCATTTTTTTAATGTACTTGGAAGAAGCAGACTTTAGTTATATGCTTTCCTGTCTTTGTATTCCCCAAATAAGAGCTCTTTAATATTCATGTATTACTCCCAATGTTTACTGCTGTAATTCAGAGATGTACCAGGAACATATTATCTACTTGCTTTATTCTGTTTTCTTCTCTGTAGGTATTTTTTGATTTAATGAGGGAAATTCGGGCCAGAAAGATGGAAGACAGCAAAGAAAAGAATGGAAAAAAGAAGAGGAAAAGTTTAGCCAAGAGAATCAGAGAAAGATGCTGCATTTTATAATCAGAGCCCAAACTCCTTTCTTATCTTGACCATACTAATAAATATAATTTATAAGCTTTGCCATTGAAGGCTCAATTGACTGAAATTACTTTAACATTTTGGAAATTGTTATGTATCTCTAAAAGCATGAATTGGAACTGCACTGAAAGTCAAATTCACTTAAAAAGAAATTAATGTGGCTTCACCAAGAAGCAAAGTTCAACTTATTTCATAATTGCCTACATTTATCACGGTCCTGAATGTAGCGTGGGCGCTTGTGTTTTGCCGGCAGTCTTTCTTGAACTGTTCGAGAGGTGAGAATGGGGGTGGGCAGTGGGAGGAAAGGCCACTTCCTCTGGTTTATTATAAAGCTTAAATTTTATAACCATTTTAAAATGTCTTGGTCTTCTACTGCCTTGAAAAAAAAAAATGACAATTGTGAACATGATAGTTAAACTGTACCACTTTTTTTTAACCATTGTTATGCAAAATATAGAAGAAAAAGTGACTGGCATGATTGTTGCATATAGTTCAATTGAGAGTAATTCATCTGTGAACCTGCATTAATTACCTGGTGATTAACTTAGAAAAGTGGTGTAAACTTGTACATGGAAATTTTTTAATATGCCTTAATTTAGAAACTGAAAGATACCTGGTTACATCATTCTGGGTTGTATCCTCATGGTGCCGTGGGCCCACTGCCCACGTGTCCTGGTGAGAGAATACATGTCGGGATGGAGGACAACTTTTGTATAGAAGATGCTCAAGAAATAACTGCTAGAGTCTGTCCAAATGTAAAATGTGTGCCATACTCTGGTTCTTGAAAATGAAGTTCCAGAGCCCCTTGATTGCTTTTAATTAACTGTAAGGTAGTTTAAAAATGAAGGACCAGCATATACTTGTAAGATAATTTTAGACTATGAGGATTCAGTATGTCTCAGTGAACCCTTATTCTTGAAGATGCTGATCCCTGGAAATCCTTTTATGCAAGTGGTGAGCATGTGTTAAGATTTTGATCTCTTTGGAGCAGGGCATAGGAAAAGTGTCCACGGTGCTAATGCGTTTTGCACTAGACCACTTTGGGAAAGTAGTTGTGCTTGCCATCTGTTAACTTCTAAATTTGTATTCCTGAGGTTGCAGTTTGGCTGTGCGGGAGTTACTAGGAGTGTTTGTAGTCTGTGTTCATAATGAAGAACACTGTAGTTACATTTTCCTAAAGTTAACATCGAACAGCCAAACCTGAGGATAGTGCAGAAAACATGTTTGCCACCAAACAGTAGGCTGTGTCCCCGTTGTACGGCATGCCCACTGAAGGGACATAATTTCAATGGGAAATATACCACTATCAGATTTTTCTTTTCTTTGGAATGGGACTAAGGCAGTTGTTTCAATAAAGTTTTACTTTCTTTATGCTCAGTCTTAATTTCAGCAAGTCAAAGATGTGTTCAGGCATTCCAGGTAACAGATGTGTACGTAAAGCTAACACAAATAGGCTACTTAGGAACTGAACTCTTTAGATACTACATCCAGCTTGTCATGTTAAATATGTGTCCTTAAAGGGTTTGAGATGTACATCTTTCATTTCGTATTTTCCATAGGCTATGCCGTGTGCAGAATTAAAGCTCCCCATGTAAGCGCAGCCCCGCGGGCCCAGCAATCTCCACGTGTACTTGTTGCTGTCTCATTTAACCAGGGGTCCTGACCACTAACGTTGTGACTGTGCTTTGAGACCTTTCCTCTCCTGGGTACTGAGGTGCTATGAAGCCAAATGACAAAGACGCATCACATGTCTTAGGCTGATGCCACTACCCGACTGGTTTATTTGCAATTTGAGCCATTTAAAGACCAATAAACTTTCTTTTTTTAAATGTTTGTGGTGTTACTTGATGTTTACAATGGAACATGTAAAATTCAACCTGGGCATCCTCACCAGAGACTTGAAAACACCTCAGTCTTTTGAGCTTTCAGTTTAGGGACTTCTGTGTGAGAAGAATCCTCTGCCAGCTGTCCTCGGTCTCAGGACCATCATTACTCAGGTTTAAGCAAGGCTCAGAAATGGCAGAGCCCCAGCTGCACAGTTGCGTGGAAGGCACTCTTCTGCTGTCACCAGAGTCCTCCATTGTACTTTACTTTTCGAATACTACTCGACTCCTGAGTGGGTAGGTGGCAGCTTTATATTCATTTTATAAATCAGACTGATCCCCAGAGACAATTCCTTTTCCAAATTGTGGCAGGAGGAATCCCCCCTCCCCCTGCCATCTCATCATACTTCAGGCTTTCACTCACATTTGATGTCTGTCTGGAAAACAGTGGCCTACTAGCCGTCACACAGCCCCTGGGCTAGAAATGATCTGGCCCAACATTGAACACAACCCTTCAAAATCCAATTCACTTCAATTTCTTAATTCATAAGCAGTGAGCACATTTATAATTGGCATAATTTTACTCTCACTGTATGGACCCATTCTTAAGACTAATCAGGGGCATGATGTTGAACATTATATACTAAAAGGTTAGATTAAGTTGTCTCAAAGTGAATCAGAATGTCATTTTCGAAATTTTGTAATGAAACGTAAAATTTAAAACTATCAAAGCATTTACCAGAACTTAACAGTTTTCAAACTAATCCTTTTTTTAAAAAAATCCATCATTAAAAGTCCCCTTTAGCAAATTGCTTTGAAAGTGAAGAGTGGACAGACCAATGGAGTCCTTCATTCATGCCGTTAGTTTGTGATAGGTATTTATGAACCACCTACTGTGGGCCCTGCTGCGAATATAATAGGTGAAAGAACAGGCATGATGAGTTCAGGACAAGTACAGATTCACACAGAGGGAAGGACCTATGTGTTACAAGGAAAGCAAGTTTTAGAAAGATTAGAGATTAGGTCTCCTTATCCTGGGCCAGACACCGTATTTCTTACGACTGTAAACTCATATAATAATAGCAAACAGTGCATTCTACATGCAAGATACTGTATATTTTTTAATTTAATATTAACTCTTTGAGGTACTTGCTATCCTAGCCCTTATCTTCCAAATGGAAAAACTAAGTTGAATAACTTGGCCCAGAGCCAAAAAATGGCAAAATAATTAACAGATTGGAAACAAAGTAGTCTGGTCCCAAGTCCATGCTCTGAATCCCTGCACAGTGAAGGAGTAGAGGATAGAGTTAATGATTCAGGGGCCTGTACCATGGGGGGGAACATCCAGGATTTTCCCCAGGCTGATTTCCTTCAGAGAGCTTGCAGAGGCTGCTGTGAACCAAGAGGCCTCTTGGGCATACAGCCTGGTTGCTAAGAGAAAAATCAAGTGTGGAGGGAAATCCTGTGCAGAGCTCAGCTGTGGAGTCAGCCTTACAGTGCTTTTTCCATAACATCAGTCAAGAGGCAGCATTCTTTGGCAGGCAAGGAGCCTGTATCCTACATTTCTTTAACTGCAAAAAATTTCCTAGGCGTTTGCTCCAGCAGCACTGCCTGCAGCTGTTGTGGACAGCTGCCTGGAGACGCATGAAGGTAGATGGGGAGGGACGTTCAGCCATCTGTATTCTCAGTCCTCACAGAAGCACCATTTCTGGGGAGAGTGAGGGGCCCAGAGAGCATTTAACATCTGTTTAAGAAAGGCCGTGACGGTCCAGTGGTTAGGACTCGGCGCTTTCACTGCCGGGGCCAAGTTCAATCCTCAGGGAAATAAGATCCTCCAAGCCATGCAGTACAGCCAAGAAAAAAAAAAAAAAAAGAGGCCGTGAGAACTGTGATAACTTACACAGCTAATCAGATAGAAGAACAAGGTCACTTTTATCAAAAGCCCTAAGGAAAGAAAACAGCCAAAGTTTTCAGGTGCTTGCAAGCTCCTAGCAGCTAGAAAGTGCTCCTAAGGACAAAGTCAAACAACCAAAAAGTAAAAGTCAAGCCTTGTTGAATTAGAAGGGAAAGAAGCAGGTATGAGAGCTAACTTCTGGGCCTTGCCCCAAGGAATTGCATGCTGTCACCCTGAGCATTGCACCATTACATGCCAACTCTGTTGTTTATGACCAACCTAGACAGCATATTAAAAAGCAGAGGCATTACTTTGCCAAAAAAGGTCCTTCTAGTCAAAGCTATTGGCAGTTTGATCTCTGGTTCCTCTGCCCTTTCTAAAACCAGCTTGAACATCTGGAAGTTCACAGTTCACGTATTACTGAAGCCTGGCTTGGAGAATTTTGAACATCACTTTACTAGCATGTGAGATGAGTGCAGCTGTGCGGTAGTTTGAGCATTTCTGGCATTGCCTTTCTTTGGGATTGGAATGAAAACTGACCTTTTCCAGTCCTGTGGCCACTTCTGAGTTTTCCAAATTTGCTGGCATATTGAGTGTAGCACTTTTACAGCATCATCTTTCAGGATTTGAAATAGCTCAACTGGAATTCCATCACCTCCACTAGCTTTGTTCATAGTGATGCTTTCTAAGGCCTACTTGACTTCACATTCCAGGATGTCTGGCTCTAGGTGAGTGATCACACCATCATGATTATCTGGGTCATGAAGATCTTTTTTGTACAGTTCTGTGTATTCTTGCCACCTCTTCTTAATATCTTCTGCTTCTGTTAGGTCCATACCATTTCTGTCCTTTATTGAGCCCATCTTTGCATGAAATGTTCCCTTGGCATCTCTAATTTTCTTGAAGAGATTTCTAGTCGTTCCCATTCTGTTGTTTTACTCTATTTCTTTGCATTGACCACTGAGGAAGGCTTCTTTATCTCTCCTTGCTATTCTTTGGAACTCTACATTCAGATGGGAATATCTTTCCTTTGCTTTTCGCTTCTCTTCTTTTCACAGCTATTTGTAAGCCCTCCTCAGACAGCCATTTTGCTTTTCTACATTTCTTTTCCATGGGGATGGTCTTAATCCCTGTCTCCTATACAATGTCACGAACCTCCATCCATAGTTCATCAGGCACTCTATCAGATGTAGTCCCTTAAATCTATTTCTCACTTCCACTGTATAATCATAAGGGATTTTATTTTAGTCATACCTGAATGGTCTAGTGGTTTCTCCCTACTTTCTTCAATTTAAGTCTGAATTTGGCAATAAGGAATTCATGATCTGATCTACAGTCTGCTCCCAGTCTTGTTTTTGCTGACTGTATAGCACTTCTCCATCTTTGGCTGCAAAGAATATAATCAGTCTGATTTCGGTGTTGACCATCTGGTGATGTCCATGTATAGAGTCTTCTCTTGGGTTGTTGGAAGAGGATGTTTGCTATGACCATTGCATTCTCTTGGCAAAACTCTATTAGCCTTTGCCCTGCTTCATTCCGTACTCCAAGGCCAAATTTGCCTGGTACTCCAGGTGTCGCAAAGAGTCGGACACGACTGAGCAACTGAACTGAGTCAAAGCTATAGTTTTTCCATTAGTCGTGTATGGATGTGAGACTTGGACTATAAAGAAAGCTGAGTGCCAAAGAATTGATGCTTTTGAACTGTGATGTTGGAGAAGACTCCTAAGAGTCCCTTGGACACCAAGGAGATCCAACCAGTCCATCCTAAAGGAAATCAGTCCTGAATATTCATTGGAAGGACTGATGCTGAAGCTGAAACTCCCATCCTTTGGCCACCTGATGCAAAGAACTGACTCATTGGAAAAGACCCTGGTGCTGGCAAAGATTGAAGGCTGGAGGAGAATGGGATAACAGAGGATGAGATGGTAGGATGGTGTCACCAACTCGATGGACATGAGTTTGAGTAAGCTCTGGGAGTTTGTGATGGCCAGGGAAGCCTGGCATGCTTCAGCCCATGGGGTCACAGAGTCGGACACAACTGAGAGACTGAACTGAACTGATGCCAACTCTGTTGTTTACAGACTGATCTTTGTAATGGGTGCCAGTTTGGTGAAAAGGTATTTGGATGATTTTCCTGGATACCTGGAAGTTGGCTTAGAAGGAACTTGGAATTCAATTTGAACTTAGTCTTCAGGTCTCCTTAGTCTCCTCTAGTCAATGACAATTGGTAATAGAACTAAGATCCCACATGCCCTGTGGCCAAAAGATTAAAAAAAAAAGAAGACCTGAGAGCATGTGACATAGAAAGCACCCATTAAGTGTGACTCTCACCAGGAACACATCTAAATCCCACACAGGACTTCCCTAGTGGTCCAGTGGCTCAAGACTTCACATTTCCAATGCAAGTGATGTGGGTTTGATCCCTGGTTGGGGAACTAAGAACCTGAAAGTCATATGGCATGGCCAAAAAGAAAAAAAATCCCACTCCAGTTCAAGGCCCACCTCTTTGCAGTTGGTAGATAGTTGGGATATAAAATAGTGGGTGGACCTTGTAGTCAAAAGATAAGTGATTGCTGTCCAAGATGTGGGGAAACACAAATCCAGGTTGGGGAGGGGGCAGTATGGCAGAGTCTTCAAATATGAAAACCATATATCTTAACATTCATAAAATTCCCTTTTTCTATATCTCTCTAAAGAAATAACTGCACATGTGCCCAGAGTCATGCCCAACGTGGTTCACTGTAGCACTGCTTACTAGAACACTGAGAACTACCTAAATGTCTAGAAACTGAGGAATGGCTTAAGAAACATAGACAATCCATACTATACAACGGTTTGAAGGAACAGACTAGAGATATTTATCAGTATAGAAAAGTCTTTAAAATATTCTTGGGTCAAACATGCACCTTTGGGACTTCCCTGGCAGTCCAGTGGTTAAGACGCTGTGCTTGCAATGCAGGGGACATGAGTTCAATCCCTAGTCGGGAAACTAAGATCCCACATGTCACACAATGCTGCCAAAAGCTTTTTTTTTTTTTTTAATTTAAAAATACATCTTTGACCATGGTACAAACATTATAACTTTTTTGTAAAACCCATATACAAACAACACCATATACATCTATGAGTTTGTTTATCTTGAGAAAGCTAATTTTTTAAATCTAGACAAATATACTGCAATACATAATAATTGTTACTCATGAGAGAATGCTGAAAAGGGAAAGGATCTGAGGGTTTAAACTTTATCCTTTTTTTAAAAAAAAGCGTTTTAAGTCAACCTGGGGGATTGTCAGGTTGACAGCTTTTTTAAAAAAATAAAAATTATTTTTGGCTGTGCCGGGTCTTTGTTGCTACACAGACTTTTCTCTAATTGCAGTGAGCAGGGGCTACTCTCTAGTTGTGGTGCACAGGCTTCTCTTGTTGTGGAGCACAGGCTCTAGAGCGCAGGGGCTTCAGTAGTTGCAATTCCCGGGCTCTAGGGCACAGGCTCAATAGCTGTGGTGCATGGGCTTAGATGCTCCTCAGCATGTGGGCTCTTCTCAGATCAGGGATCACACCTGTGTTTCCTGCATTGGAAGGTAGATTCTTTACCACTGAGCCACCAGGGAAGTCCTATCCTGTCATTTTTAAATGAAGGATGCATTCATGTATTACCCACATAATTGAAATTAATTTTCTTAATTATATGATTACATGTAGCCAAAGTCCTCAAACCTAGAATATATAAATATATAGAGAGAATGCTCAAAACTCAACATTAAAGAAAAAGCAATTATAAAATGGACGAAAGAAACATAAGTGGCGAATAAACACATGAAAAGATGTTTGTCATCTTTAGCCATTAGGGAAATGCAAATGTAAGACACTGTCAAAAGAGTTAGATGACAAGTCACAGGCTGAGAGAAAATATTTGCAAAACACATATCTGTTAAAGGACTGTTGTACAAAATATGCAATGAATTCTTCAATCTTAACATTAAGAAAATAACCCAATTTTTTTAAATGGGCCAAAGACCCTAAGAGACCCCTCATCAAAGAAGATGTTCAGATAACAAACAAGCGCGTGAAAAAACATTCCACATCATGGGTCATCAAGGAGATGCAAACTAAAGCAAAAAGGTGATAGTACTACACACCTATTAGAATGACAACACCAGGTGCTGGTGAGGATGTGGAGCAGTAAGTGTTCTCATTTATTGCTGGTGGGAATGCAAAATGGTACAGGCCCTTTGGAAGACAGTTTGGTGGCTTCTTCAAAAACTATAAATAAATTTTGGGGACTTCCCTTGTGGTCCAGTGGTTAAGAATCCTTCTTGCAATGCAGGGGACATGGGTTCCATCCCTGGTGGGAGAACTAAGATCTCACATGGTTTGAAGCAAGTAAGCCCACGGACTGCAACTAAGACCTGCTGCAGGTCTTCAGTTCAGTTCAGTCGCTCAGTCGTGTCCAACTCTTTGCGACCCCATGAACCGCAGCACGCCAGGCCTCCCTGTCCATCACCAACTCCCCGGGGCCCACCCAAACCCATGTCCATCGAGTCAGTGATGTCATCCAACCATCTCATCCTCTGTTGTCCCCTTCTCCTCCTGCCCTCAATCCTTCCCAGCATCAGGGTCTTTTCAAATGAGTCAGTTCTTCACATCAGGTGGCCAAAGTATTGGAGTTTCAGCTTCAACATGAGTCCTTCCAATGAACACCCAGGACTGATCTCCTTTAGGATGGACTGGTTGGACCTCCTTGCAGTGCAAGGGACTCTCAAGAGTCTTCTCCAACACCACAGTTCAAAAGCATCAATTCTTTGGCCCTCAGCTTTCTTTATAGTCCAACTCTCACATCCATACATGACCACTGGAAAAACCATAGCCTTGACTAGACAGACCTTTGTTGGCAAAGTAATTAATGTCTCTGCTTTTTAATATGCTATCTAGGTTGATCATAACTTTCCTTCCAAGGAGTAAGCGTCTTTTAATTTCATGGCTGCAATCACCATCTGCAGTGATTTTGGAGCCCCCCAAAATAAAGTCAGCCATTGTTTCCACTGTTTCCCCATCTATTTGCCATGAAGTGATGGGACCGGATGCCATGACCTTAGTTTTCTGAATGTTGAGCTTTAAGCCAACTTTTTCACTCTCCTCTTTCACTTTCATCAAGAGGCTCTTTAGTTCTTCTTCACTTCCTGCCATAAGGGTGGTGTCATCTGTGTATCTGAGATTATTGATATTTCTCCCGGCAATCTTGATTCCAGCTTGTGCTTCCTCCAGCCCAGCGTTTCTCATGATGTCCTCTGCATATAAGTTAAATGAGTAGGGTGACAATATACAGCCTTGACGTACTCCTTTTCCTATTTGGAACCAGCCTGTTGTTCCATGCCCAGTTCTAACTGTTGCTTCCTGACCTGCATACAGATTTCTCAGGAGGCAGGTCAGGTGGTCTGGTATTCCCATCTCTTTCAGAATTTTCCACAGTTTATTGTGATTCACACAGTCAAAGGCTTTGGCGTAGTCAATAAAGCAGAAATAGATGTTTTTCTGGAACTCTCTTGCTTTTTTGATGATCCAGCGTATGTTGGCAATTTGATCTCTGGTTCCTCTGCCTTTTCTAAAACCAGCTTGAACATCTGAAAGTTCACGATTCACATATTGCTGAAGCCTGACCTTAGTAACTGTTAAAAAATATATGTATAACTGTTAAAAAAAAAAAAAACTATGGTTTTGGCATAAGAATAGACGAATAGATCAATGGAATAGAATTTAGAGTCCCAAAACAAATCTTCACATTTATAGTCAATCTGTATTGGACCAAGATGCCAAGACAATTCAGTGGAAAAGAGTAGTTTTTCAACAAAATCGCGCTGGGACTGGATATCCACAAACAAAAGAATGAAACTGTATTCTTTCTTCATACCATATACAAAATTAACTCAAAATGGATCCCTGACCTAAAATATGAGAACGAAATTACAAAACTCTTAGAAGAAAAAAGAAGTAAATCTTTATAACCTTAGATTCAGCAAAGCCTACTAAGCTATAACACACACAGAACAAAAAAATTAATTGAACTTCATCAAAATTTAAAACTTTTGTGCTTCACAGAATACCATCAAGAAAGCATAAAGACAACCCCTAAATAAAATATTTGCAAATCTTGTATCTGATAAGGAATTTGCATCTAGACTATTAAGAAACCTATAACTCAACAATTAAAGTACAACCCAATTTAAAATGCACAAAAGTTCCAAGTAAACATTTTTCCCCCAAGGAAATATGGAAATAGCCAATAAGCACATGAAAAGATGCTCAGAGGCAGAATCAAGATGGTGCAATAGGATGTGAAAGTCACTTCCTCCCACAAACGCATCAAAATACATCTAATAACCTACTCAACGCTGGCCTGACTTAGACACCCAAAACTCCAAGAAAGATCACCACTTAACCAGGTAGGATGAAAAGAGGAGGGGGAAGGAATCAGGACAGAACCTATGCCCTTGGGAGGGGCCTGTGAAAGATGAAAGGTTCCCGCAGCCTGGGAAGGCCCTTCACCAGTGGGGTGATCAGTCAGGACAGAAGAGGAGTTTCAGAGGCTCAGTGAGACAGGCAGTTTGCAGCACTCGGAGCAGCACGACCTGCACAGGGTCTGTGCCACCTCCCCACGCCCTCCAGACAGACTCACATCGACTGTGCATGTGGGCACTGGATGCTGGACGCTGAAACTCTGGCTTCAGCGGACAGACATGAGGAAGAAGACTGGGATGGGCTGCATGGAGACAGCCTGAAGGGGCTGGAGCCTTGCTCTTGGCTCACAGTGGGCTTGACACTGCCCCTGAAATCTCATTGTTGGGACTTGCCTGGTGGTCCAGAGGTTAAGACTTCACCTTTCAGTGCAGCGGGTACCGGTTTGTTTGATCCCTGGTCAGGGAACTAAGATCCCATGTGCCTTGCAGCCAAAAAACTAAAACACATAACAGAAGTAATATTGTACAAATTCTAAAGACTTTTAAAATAGTCCACACAGGAAGATCTCACATGCTGCAGACAGCTGAGCCCATGTGCCACAACTATTGAGTCTGTGCTCTAGTGCCTGGGATCCACAGCTACTGAAGCCTGCGCTCTCTAGAGCCCATGCTCCACAACAAGACAAAGCACCACAATGAGAAGCCCTTGACCACAACTAGAGAGTAGCCCCAGCTCTCTGCAACCATAGAAAGCCCATGTGCATCAACAAAGAGCCAGCACAGCCAAAAATACATTTTTAAAAATCAAGAGAATTCCCTTGAAATAACAAAAGGTACCCCAATTGTTCATTGCAGTACTATTTACAATAGTCAAGACATGGAAACAACATAAATGTCCCTTGATAGATGAATGGATAAAGATGTAATGTGTATGTGTGTGTGCATTTGTGTGTGTGTATGTAGGCATGAATATATAAATGGAATACTACTCAGCCATAAAAAAGAATGAAATAATGTCATTTGCAGCAACATGTTTGGATCTAGAAATTATCATACTAAGTGAAGTCATAAAGAGAAAGACAAATACCATATGATATCACTTATATGTGGAATCTAAAATATGACACAAATGAATTTATCTATGAAACAGAAACAGACTCACAGACCTAGAGAACAGACTTGTGATTGTCAAGGGCAGGGGAAAGGGAAGGATTGGGCATTCAGGATTATATAGTATGAATGAATAACAAAGTGCAGGGTACTATATTCAATATCCTGTAATAAACCGTAATAAAGGTGAATATGAAAAAGAATATATATATAACTGGATCACTTTGCTGTACACCAAAAAATAACACATTGTAAACCAACTATACTGGATATATAATATATACACCAAATAGGAAAAGGAGTATGTCAAGGCTGTATATTGTCACCCTTCTTATTTAACTTATATGCAGAGGACATCAAGAGAAACCCTGGACTGGAGGAAACACAAGCTGGAATCAAGATTGCCGGAAGAAACATCAATAACCTCAGATATGCAGATGACACCACCCTTATGGTAGAAAGTGAAGAACTAAAGAGCCTCTTGATGAAAGTGAAAGAGGAAAGTGAAAAAGTTGACTTAAAGCTCAACATTCAGAAAACTAAGATCATGGCATCCAGTCCCATCACTTCATGGCAAATAGATGGGGAAACAGTGGAAACAGTGGCTGACTTTATTTTTCTGGGGCTCCAAAATCCCTGCAGATGGTGATTGCAGCCATGAAATTAAAAGACACTTATTCCTTGGAAGGAAAGTTATGACCAACCTAGATAGCATATTAAAAAGCAGAGACATTACTTTGCCAACAAAGGTCCGTCTAGTCAAGGCTATGGTTTTTCCAGTGGTCATGTATGGATGTGAGAGCTGGACTGTGAAGAAAGCTGAGCACTGAAAAATTGATGCTTTTGAACTGTGGTGTTGGAGAAGACTCTTGAGAGTCCCTTGGATTGCAAGGAGGTCCAACCAGTCCATCCTAAAGGAGATCAGTCCTGGGTGTTCATTGGAAGGACTCATGTTGAAGCTGAAACTCCAATAATTTGGCCACCTGATGCAAAGAGCTGACTCATTTGAAAAGACCCTGATGCTGGGAAAGATTGAGGGCAGGAGGAGAAGGGGACGACAGCGGACGAGACAATTGGATGGCATCACCAACTCGATGGACATGGGTTTGGGTGGACTCCAGGAGCTGGTGATGGACAGGGAGGCCTGGCGCGCTACAGTTCATGGGGTCGCAAAGAGTCGGACACAACTGAGCAACTGAACTGAACTGAACTGATACTATGCAGGCTTGGCAAAGTTATATGGAAACTAGAAGTCTGATCGGAGAAGGCAATGGCACCTCACTCCAGAACTCTTGCCTGGAAAATCCCATGGACGGAGGAGCCTGGTAGGCTGCAGTCCATGGGGTCGAGAAGAGTCGGACGTGACTGAGCGACTTCACTTTCACTTTTCACTTTTATGCGTTGGAGAAGGAAATGGCGACCCACTCCAGTGTTCTTGCCTGGAGAATCCCAGGGATGGGGTCGCACAGAATCGGACACGACTGAAGTGACTTAGCAGTAGCAGAAGTCTGATACACTACTGATGGAAACAAAGTCTTGATAAAAGCAAAACAAAGTGGGGCAGGCGGGCGCGCGGTGCTGGTGCAGCAACGTTGTGAATCTCCTGCTGCGTGGCAGTGAGTGTGCGCTTTTCCCAGCCCAACCGCGACGTTCCGCAGGCATGAGCTATAACTGCGCCATCACCATCTTCTATCCCTCCAAGTGGGGTACTTGCAGGAGGCCATGAAGAGGGGCTGGACCGCGGTCAGTGTTCGAGGAAAAGACACTGATGTTCTCGGTGTGGAGAAGATGTCAGTGGCCAAGCTGTAGGATGAAAGGACAGTGCCGAAGGTCTGTGCTCTGGATGATAATGTCTGCATGGCATCCTCCGGCCTCACTGCTGACGCAAGGATAGTCATCAACAGGGCCCGGATGGAATGCCAGAGCCACCGGCTGACTGTGGAGGACCTGGTCACCACGGAGTACATCACCTGCTATATCGCCAGTCTGAAGCAGCGCTACACACACAGCAAGGGGCGCCGGCGGTTTGGCATCTCTGCCTTCGTTGTGGGTTTTGACTTTGATGGCACCCCCGGACTCTATCAGACTGACCTCTCGGGCACATACCATGCCTGGAAGGCCAATGCTATAGGCCGGGTTGCCAAGTCAGTGCATGAATTCCTAGAGAAGAATTATACTGAGGAAGCCATTGAAACAATCTGACTATTAAGCTTGGCTATCAGGGTCCTTCTGGAAGTGGTTCACTTGGGTGGCAAAAACATAGACCTTGCTGTTGTGAGGCGAGATCAATCCCTCAAGATTTTAAATCCTGAAGAAATTGAGAAATACATTGCTGAGATTGAAAAAAAAAGAAGAAAATGAAAAGAAGAAACAAAAGAAAGCATCATGATGAAATGAAATTTTGCTTGTAACAATTTTTAAATTCAAATCATGGCTGATTTCCAAAATGATACATAGGCATTTCCATTCCATTTATCTGTACTGTCCAAGTGTCCTACAATAAATTTGCCTATTTTTTTTTTAAGTGAAACAAAAAGATGTTCAATGTTTTTACTCATTATGGAAATTCAAATCAAAACCACAATGAGATCCTACTTCACCTTCACTAGAAAAGAATGGCTGTAATCAAAAAGACAGTAAGTATTGGTGATGTTGTGGAGGTATCAGAATCTTCATACACTGCTGGTGAGAATGTAAAGTAGTATAACTGCTTTGGAAAACAGTTTGGCTATTCCTGAGAAGATTAAACATAGAGTGATCGTATGATTCAATAATTTCACTCAGGTATACCTAAGAGTACTGGAAACATATGTCCATGCAAAAACTTGTACATAAATGTTCACAGCAGCATTATTCATCACAGCCAAAAAGTGGAAACAACTCAATGTACATCAACTGATGGCCAGATAAACAAAGGGGTTTATCCATACAGGGAATATTACTGGCAATAAAAAGGAATGAAGTACATGCTACACCATTACTGAGCAAAAGTCTTGCTGCCACATGTGCATAGAAACCAATACTATGGCACTGGCTTTTGAGGAAAGAAGAAGCTTTATTGCAACATGAACCTGCAAGGATATAGGAGGCCTAGCTCAAATCTGTTTCCCAAATCCGGAATTCAGTCAAACTTTTATGAGTTGGGGGAGAATGGATTAGTATGCAGAAATGCTGGTGGGACAGGCTTCAAATGGAGGGCTTTGGAACTTGGCATTTATGGGAAGATATGGGAGGAGACTTCAGCAGTGGATCTTCTGGGCAATGGAACTCATTTCTGAAAGGGTTCCAGCATTCAAATTCCAGTCATGTCTCCATAGTTTAGTTCTGGGGTTGGGGGAACATCACACTCTATAATTCCCCATGCCTAGGACCTCACCCAGCACAAGAGGGTTAAGGGGAACTTCAGTTCCGAGTGTTATTTAAGGTAAAAATTCTCTGTTCTGTGCTAACTTTGCAAGATTTATGGTGTTGCTCTGTTGTCTTTGAAAAACAGCTCAGTATCTTATTATTGACAGAGTAGGACTTGTTTCAGCTCTTCCTAGAGTTGCAACAACGTGGATGAACCTTGAAAACATTGTGCTAAGTAAAATAAGTCAGTCACAAAAAACCACATATTATATGATTCTATTTATATGAAATGTCCAAAATAAGTGAATCTATAGAGGTAGAAAGTAAATTAGCGCATGCCTAGGACTGGGGGTTTGGGAAAAATAAGGAGTGACTGATACGGATATAAAGTTTCTTTGGGGGGTAATGAAAAGGTTCTAAATTGACTGTGGTGATGGTTGTGCAACTGTTAATATATGAAAAAAACTATCAAACTGAACACTTTAAATGGATGAAATGCATGGTATGGGAATTATATGTCAATAAAGCTGTTATCTTTCTAATAAAGATTGCATACTGTATGATTCCATTTATATAACATTCTCCATCTAGAGATGGAGAACAGATTAGTGGTTTCCAGGAAGGGGAGGGGGAGGGGTGGGCGTAAATATAAAAAGGCAGCAGGAGGGAGTTCTTTTTCAGCGATGGAGCAGTTCTGTGTTTTGATTGTGGTGGTGATAACAGAAATTTCCAGAGGCGATCAAGCTGCATGGATGTACATACATACAAATGAATACAGTGTTTCTTTCTTTTTTTTTTTTCAAGTGGTAAAAACTGAATAAGGCCTGTAGTCTAGAACAGTAATGTACCAATTTCCTGGCTTTGATACTGTACTACATCCATATAAGATGTGACTACCTGGAGGAAATAGGTGAGAGGTATAGGAAGCTTGTTGGATTAGTTTTACAGTTTTCTATAAGCCTATAACTATTTCAGGATAAAAACTTAAGATAGAATTACAGTTGTCCAAAATTGGAATATTTTCTCCCATGGAATGATTTCTCTGTTGCCAGAGTTTTTAAAAAGCCTTGGTATCATTACAATTCTACAAATAATAAATGCTAGAATAGCATAGGGAACTCTACACGATACTCTGTAATGGCCTAAATGGGAAACGAATCTTTAAAAAAGTGGATATATGTATATGTGGGCTTCCCAGATGGCACTAGTGGTAAAGAACCTGCCTGCCAATGCAGGAGACATAAGAGACACGGGTTCGATCCCTGGGTCAGGAAGATCCCTTGGGGGAGGGCCCAGCTAACACATTCCAGTGCTCTTGCCTGAAGAATCTCATGGACAGAGGAGCATGGTGGGCTACAGTTCATGGGGTTGTGACTTAGCATGCATGTACACATGTATATGTACACATGTATATGTACACTTGAAACTAACAGCATGGTAAATCAACTATACTCCAATAAAAATATCTTAAATAATAATAATAAATACTGGAGAGGCTGTGGATATCAGGGAAACTTCCTACAGTGTTGATGAGAATGTAAACTGGTACAGCCACTGTGGAAAACAGTATGGAGGTTCCTTAAGAAACTAAAAATAGAGTTGCCATATGATCCATCAATCCCACTCCTAGGCATGTATCCAGATAAAACTCTAAATTCCAAAAGATACATACACCCCAATGTTCATAGCAGCACTAGTCACAGCAGCAAAGACATGGAGACTATCATACTATGTGAAGTCAGACAAAAACAAATACCATATGATATCACTTATTTGTGGAATCTAAAATATTATACAAATGAACTTACTTATCGGGCTTTCCAGGTGGCTCAGTGGGTTAAGAATCTGCCTGCAATGCAGGAGACGTGGGTTCAATCCCTGGGTTAGGAAGATCCCCTGGAGGAGGGCATGGCAACCCACTCCAGTATTCTTGCCTGGAGAATCCCATGGACAAAGAAGCCTGGCAGCCTGCAGTCCATGGCATCACAAGGAGTCGGACACGACTGAAGCGACTGAGCATACATAAATGCACAAACTTATTTATCAAACAAAAACAGACTCACAGACATAGAAAGCAAACTTAAAGTTACAAAGTGTGTCCCCTCTTTGGAGGGTGGGGGAGGGATAAATTAGGATTCACAGATACAGACTTACCCTACATATAAAATAAATAACCTGTAGATCACAGGAAACTATATTCAATATCCTATGATAAACCATAATGGAAACAAATATATTCTTTGCTGAACATTAGCAACTAACACAGCATTGTAAATCAACTATGCTTCAGTAAAAAATAAGATAAAAATAAATAAATTTTTTAAAGGTTGGGTGAATCTGTATCTGGGATACTAAAAATTATAGAGGGCTGGCAAGTGTAAAGACTTTTTTCTACAGCAAATTCCAGATCCAGCTGTTACACAAACCAGCCGTGTCCCTACTTACAGTTTTAGGCCTGAGAATGAGGTCTGGAAAGTGGAGGCTCTCAGAAATGCCTGGATGGGCCAGGCTACCCTCTGGTTCCAGGTGACTCAAAGCTCCTTATCTCCCAAGGCTGACTTGACAAACTCAGTTCTCTCTGGGCAAACCCAGCTCCAGTGTAAACAATGAAGCTGAGGCTCTGTCTGGAAAATCTTTTACTAGGATAAAAAGCAACTTCCTACTCCAGGAGCCATTTGAAGATAGAGACTGAATCTCACTCCCTCTAGAATTCCCAGGGCCTAGGGCCTCACCCAACACAAGGTAATAGCTAGCAGAGGAGCGTGTCTTACATATCACACCCAGTCCCCGTGGGTCTCAACTCTGGCAGCACATCAGAGCTTTTAGAAATGTGGCAGATCCAGTTCTATACTAAAAGCAGTTAAATCAGATTGTTCTTTTTCACTTCTGCTTTTCTATTTTATAGCATCCTCAATGTCATTCTTACATCAGGCTGGATGATGAGTTTCTGAGGGATATTTCCTATGCTGGTTCTCAGGGGAGGGTGACAGCTGTCATTCCTAAGGAGGATTCAGTTAAATATGATGTCAGCCAGACATCCAGCTTGGAGACTCATCTAAGCTTCCACAAACTTATTGTATCTGTTTTATCGTAAGTGTTAGTTGCCCAATTATGTTCAACTCTTTGTGACCCCATGAAGCCTGTCAGGTTCCTCTGCCCATGGAATTCTCCAGGCAAGAAAACTTGAGTGGTTGCCATTTCCTTCTCGACGGGATCTTCCCCACCCAGGGATTGAACCTGGGTCTCCTGCATTGCAGGTGGATTCTTTACCATCGGAGCCACATAGTGAACATAAGCCAAAAGCACTGAAAGCTGTTCAGTGTAAAGAAAACCTAATTCCCACCCAGCTCCCCAAAGGCCACCATTTGGCTTTTGTATTTTGGTTTTTTTTTTTTTTTTTTTTTGGCCTTGCTGCATCACATATGGGATCTTCATTCCAACCAGGGATCGAACCCATGCCCCTGGCAGTAAAAGTATGGAGTCTTAACCACTGGACTGCCAGCAAAGTCCTGAGGCCACCATTTGCATCAGCTTATTTTTCCTCCCAAACACTCTCTGCAACAACACACACACATATAGGCATGTAGAGATGCATTTTAGAAGACACAGACCCTTGTGGGCTTTAATGTGCTTGTAAAAGCTTCTGGGAAGAAACATTTGGATTCGCTGCACCCTATCTACTGAACACATGCATGCATCTACTGCATAGTGCATTTTAAAATTTCTGAGTGTTCACAGCAATATTGTTTTTGAACCGTCTCCTAGAGTAATGAGAATGAAAACCAAAATAAACAAATTGGACTTAATCAAACAAAAGCTTTTGCAGAGCAAAGGAAACCATAAACAAAACGAAATGAAAAGATCTCCCACAGAATGGGAAAAAGTATCCGCAGATGATATGACCAAGAAGGGATTAATGGCCCAAAGGCACATGAAAAGATACTCAGTATCACTAATTATTACAGGAATACAAATCAAAACTATAATGAAGTACCACCTCACACCAGTCAGAATGACCATCAATAAGTGGTACTGGACGGCTACATGTAAAAGAATAGAATTTGAACACTGCCTAACACCATACACAAAAATAAACTCAAAATAGATTAAAGAGCTAAATGTAAGATTGGACATTATAAATGGATATTATAAAACTCTTACAGGAAAACACAGGCAGAACACTCTTCAGCATAAATCACAGCAAGATCTTTTTTGATTCACCTCCTAGAGTGATGAAAATAAAAACAAAAACTAACAAATGAGACTTATTAAACTTAAAAGCTTTTGCACAGTGAAATAAACCAGTAACAAAATGAAAAGACAACCCTCAGAATGGGAGAAAATATTTGCAAATGAAGCAACCCACAAGAGATTAATCTCCAAAATATACAAACAACTCATGCAGCTCAATATAAAAAAAAAAAAACCCAACCACCCAATTAAAAAAAAATGGGCAGAAGATATAGACATTTTTCCAAAGAAGACTTACAGATAGCCAAAAAGCACATGAAAAGATGCTCAACATTACTAATCATTAATGAAATCAAAACTGCAATGAGGTATAACCTCACACTGGTCAGAATGGCCATCATCAAAAAAATCTACAAACAGATGCTGGAAAGACTGAGGAGAAAAGGAAACCCTTCTACCCTGTTGGTGGGAATATAAATTGGTACAGCCACTATGAAAAACAGTATGAAGTTGCCTAAAAACTAAAAATAGAGTTGACATATGTATCCAGCAAACCTACTCCTAGACATATATCCAGAAAAGATGAAAACTCTAATTTGAAAAGATACCTGCACCCCAATGTTCATAGCAGCACTATTTATTCAGTATAATCAGTAAGACATGAAAGCAACCTAAATGTCCAACAATGAATGGATAAAGAAGATGTGGTATATACACACACAATGGAATACTGCTCAGCTACGAAAAAGAAATAGTACCATTTGCAGCAACAAGGGTGGCCCTAGAGATTATTATACTAAGTGAAGTAAGTCAAACAGAGAAAGGCAAATACCACGTGATAGCACTAATATGTGGAATCTGAAAAAATGATACAAATGAGCTTATTTACAGGACAGAAACAGACTCACAGACACAGAAAACAAACTTTTGGTTACCAAAGAGGAAAGAGGAGGGGGAAATAAATTAAGAGATTAACACAGACTACTATATATAAAATAACCAACAAGGACCTACTGTATAGCACAGGGAACTATATTCATTATCTTATAATGACCTATGAGAAAATCTTAAAAAGAATACTGGAGTGGGTTGCCATTTCCTACTCCACTTAAAAAGAATATATATGTATATTTAGGTGGATCATTTCACTATACAGTTGAAACTAATACATTGAAAATTAACTGTACTCAATTAAAAAAAAAATAGTTCTGTTTCTCACACTTTTTGAACTTGGAACTTTTCTTTTGGGGGAAATTCTTTAAGATTTCTAGTGTTGGCACACCATCTAGGTGAATACTCACATGGATGGGTCATAGCTGATAAATTAGTAAACATGTCTTCATTCCTGGACATCCCCGGTCCCTTGTGATCCTTTCCCTCTTCGGGTCCCAGCTACAACATTCTGGGCTCATAGTACCAGAGAATGGGGGTGGGGCCGAGTTGTACAGTGACAGAAAAGTACAAAAGACACAAAAGTGACACAAAAAATCTGGTCTAGATTTCTGACTTTTAAGCAACATCTTTGAGAGGACAGAATGAGATAAAGGTTTTGAATCTCAAAAGTCAAAGCCCCAAGGGAGTCAGGAGCAGACAGTTTATGACAGAAATCACAGATTTGGATGAATGAAAGAGAATAATGTTTTTCCTGCCCTGGGAAACATTAAGACCCTCTGCTTGAGGAAGGGAGAAAAAAAGTCAGAAGAGAAGAGAAAGCTCAGGTGCTATGTCTCTGAGAAAGAGAGTACAGGACAGAATCCAAGTTAGTTTGAAGACTTAAAAGCAAAAGGACCCATGCTCACTTCCCCCATGGAAACTCTTAGGAGAAACCAAACCTCATGGAGAAGCCACAGGTCCAGGACAGCAAGAAGTGTGTTGGTCAGAACTGGGTTATGCCCCAAGAGATAGAAATACTCAATGTATTGATACATTGATTTCTCTTTTCTTTTTTTTCCCTCTGTGCCACACACAGCTTGTGGGATCAGAGTTTCCCAACCGGGGATCGAACCTTGGCCCCCAGCAGTGGAAGCGCGAGGGCCTAATCACTGGACCACCAGGGGAGTTCCTGATGTCTCTTTAAAGTCTGAGCTGGCTGTCCAGGACTGATCACGTGCTGCAACTGTGAAGAACGCAATCCACTCTGCACTGTTGCTTCATCTTATGTGGCTCAGCATCAGTGTCTGAGTTCTGGGCAGCAGGATGGAGGAAAGGACGGAGAAAGAGCAAAGGGAATCAAGAGGCTATTTCCTAAGAAAGGTCTGTGAGAAGCTCCTGTATATTTCCACCACATACATGTAACTAGAAGTTAGCCACTTGGTGTTACGGGTTGAGCTGTGTTTCTCAAAATGTTAGGTTGAAGTCCTAACTCCTGTACCTGTGAATGTGACCTCATTTGGAAACATGATCTTTTCCTTAAGGTATTTTTTTATGTGGACCATTTCTAAAGTCTTTATTGAATTTGCTACAATATTGCTTCTGTTATATGTTTTGGTTTTTTGGCTGCAAAACATAAGGATCTTGTATCCTCAACCAGGGTTCGAACCCACACCCCCTGCACTAGATGGCAAAGTCTTAACCACGAGGCTCCCATGGAAGATCCTGGAATTAAAATCTTTCGCAGATGTAATCAGTTAAGATGAGGTCATTAAGGGTGGGTCCCAATCCAACAGGAAAGATGCCCTTGTAAGAAGGGAAGAGACACACGGGGAGAGGCTGGTATGCCATGTGGCGAGGGGTATGGGGCAGGGGACAGAGATTGAAGTGGTCCCTCCACAAGCCAGAGAACTGAAGGACTGTCTACAAACATCAAAAGCCAGGAAAGGAAAGAAGGCATTCCTCCCCAAGTTTCTTCAGGGAGAACAGTCTTGTGACACCTTGATTTTGAACTTATAGCCTCCAGAACTGCAAGACAATACATTTCTGTTGTTTGAAGTGACTCAGTTTGTAGAACAAAGTGGGCAATCAGTTCAGTTCAGTCGCTCAGTCGTGTCCGGCTCTTTGCAACCTCATGGACTGCAGCACGCCAGGCTTCCCTGTCCATCACCCACTCCCAGAGCTTGCTCAAACTCATATCCATTGAATCGGTGATGCCATCCAACCATCTCATCCTCTGTCATCCCCTTCTCCTTCTGAAAAGTGGACAATAGGGAGCATTAAAGTTTTCAAGTGGGATAATAACAGGAGGAAATTTGTATTCTAAGGAGGCTACCTACCTGGTGAGCCATTAAACACTTAATAGCCAGTGTAAGAGCCAGCAGAGGCCAGACCATAAAGGACCTTGAATAGCAGGCTCAGTAGTCCTCTGAGGGTGGAAGTTACCTGTAACGAGATGCCTTCATGTACTGTCTGAGAGGCACTTGAGCCAAGGTCATGCCTAGAGGGAAGGCCATTGGGAAACGTTTCTATCCTCTTTCAGTTCATTTGTTATGTAAGTGAGCCAAACACAGCCTCCGTGTATCAGCCCCTGGGTTGTTTATTTCTTCACTGCAGACTGAGACCCATCCAAAGCCTGCCTGTGAGAAACTCAAAACTTTACACATCTAGTTATTGTAAATCAAGCCCAAACAAGCAGATTTCCAGCCATTTAGATCCTGCTGATTTGCATACTCTATAAGACACCGTTCATTTCACATCTGCCACTGGTAGATAAGATAGAGCCTGGTAGTTAGAAGACCCCCAAGTGCCCCTAGCAGTTCCCTAACCTGGACCTTCCTCACCGTGCTCTGAGCAATACCACATAGACAGGTGAGCTCCATCTCTCAGCCCTGAATCCCTGGGACTTCCCTTGCTCTCCTCCCCTTCTGGAGGATGGCGCGCTCACCAAAGCCTCTCACGGTCTCAAACTGAGGGCTTTCCCCTCATGTGCACCCTTGCTCTAGCACAACTGCTTCTCTCTGGTCATGTTTTTTCCCTAGTCAACCCCCAAGCCCCTTGAACTTCACCTTCATGTCCCAGGACCACACCCCACTGGCTGCTTCTGGGGACCACAGCTTGGGAGGGCTGAAGGGCTTCCTTGAACCCAGTCCTTGTCTTTCTGGGTGAATCCTTTGATCCTAGACCAGAGGAGAGAGGACTGAGGTGGGGGGGTGGGATGGATACCAGCCAGGAGCCTGGAGAGGCAGCGCTGAGGCCTCAGCCCTTAGCAGAGAGTGTTTTCAGGATGCAATCAGGATGCATCAAGAAAGAATACCTTCTTTGTGAAATAAGCCAGACAGAGAAAGACAAATACCACATGGAATTGCTGAATCACTTATATGTGGAATCTTTTATTTTTAAAAAAAATCATAGAAACAGTAGAAAGGTGGTTGCTAGGGGCTGAGGTATGGGGGAAATAGGGAGGGATTGGTAAAAGGGAACAAACTTCCAGCTATAAGGTGAATAAAGTCTGATTACCAGGTCCAAGCTCCAACTTCTCACCACATGACAGGCTAATAAATCGAGAGAGGACTTGTTGGGGCAAGGAAAAGTGACTTTATTTGGAAAGCAGGGAGACTAAGGAGATGGACTCAGGTCCCAAGTCAGAATTCAGGCTTCTTTTATACTAAGAGTGCGTGTGTGTGTTAGTTGCTCAGTCGTGTCTGACTCTGCGACCCCATGGACTGTAACCCGTCAGGCTCCTCTGTCCATGAGATTTTTTCCAGGCAAGAATACTGGAGTAGGTTGCCATTTCCTCTGCCAGTGGATCTTCCCAGCATAGAGATTGAACCCTGGTCTCCTGCACTGCAGGCAGATTTTTATCATCCAAGCCGCCAGGGAGGCCCAATTAGGCTTATTGGGTATGTTCAATTACATGGGTAGCACTGTCAAATAACCATGCCCACTGCAAGAAAGAAGAAATTAACAGTCCCTTCTGGAGGCTGACCTGAGCCAAGAAATGTTTGACTTTACTCCCTCCCGTTTGGGAGGCAGATTCTTTACCATCTGAGCCACCAGGGAAGAAGTTTGGTCTTGGGGTTTTACATATACCAATGACACAGAAGACCATAATGACATTATTAACACAATAAAGGTAGCAGTACATGGTGACAAGGTCCTGAGATAACTCTGCCTGAAGCCTTTGTGGAGATCCTAACAGGTACTGTGACCACATAGTGTTACAATAAAATATCATCTTCTTCTCATCCATGGGGTCATAGCTGTAATCAGGTCACTTATCCAGAATATACCTCAGAGGACTTTCTGTAGAGATAGTTGAAGCATTCCCTGTTTTTAAAGACAGAAATTCAAGACAAAAAAAAAAAAATACAAATTTCACACACAAATGCTATAAGAGCATCCAAAGAAACAAATGAACCAGTTTACAAATCAGGTACAAGTCCAAAAACTATTTCCTTTCTCCAGCAGTGTACTCCAAACTAATTGATTTATTCCAGAGACAAGGCCCCAAACAGAGAGGAAATAAAGGTTCCTGGCTGTAGACACCAGAGCAACTTACCCTACTGTATGGAGCCTGTCAGTTTCCAAATGTTCCTCGCTCCAACTGCCAAGTGCTGGGGTAGTCAGTGCTAATTTGAAGAATTTTGAGAGGAAGATCCTCAGAACAAGTGGTCCTGGCATCTGTGAGAGCCTTACCTGAAAATCTCCCAACTGGACCAGCTAACCAGGAACATCAAGGCTCTTGACTGGAACACCAGAATTTGTTACTGAGTCCAAGCTCATACTGCTTGCCCCACAACAGACCAAGAAATTGAGAAACGAGTTGCTGGGGCAAGGAATAGGAATCTTTTTCAGAAAGCCAGCTGACTAAGAAGATGGTGGACTCATATCCCTAGAATTTGGGCTTCTTTTATACTAAAAGGGGAGGGAGTAAAGTCAAACATTTCCTGGTTCAGGTCAGCCTCCAGAGAGGATGTGTTCATTTCTTCCTGCCTGCAGCCATTCACAGGTGGGCCTGTGAGCTAAATGAAGGTATTTTAGCTTAATGCTCATTACCTGGGCGGCAGGGTTCCCAGAGATGGGCCATCATGTATAATTTAAACTTAAAGGCAACATTCCTTCAGTGATTAACCTGTAGCTGGCTACAAAGTTTCTTCCCTATCACAGTCTGAGGTTTTAACTTAAAACTTAGATGCTATAGTTGAAAACACTATATTGCATAATTGAAATTTTCTAAGAGAATAGAACTGAAATGTTCTCACCAGTAAAGACAAATGGGTAAAGTGATGGGTGTTTTAATTAACTCAAAGGGGGGAAATCCTTTCACAATGAAAATATGTAATTTCATGTGTAGCAAATCACCAGGATGTACACTTTAAAAAGCTTACAATTTTATATGTCAGTTATGCCAAATATGAGGTATAGGGCTACATCAGGACATGATCTAGTCACTGAGTTCAGCACAAACGTTCACCTTCAAAGCAGCAGCTGAAGTATAAAGTCTGCGGTTCTAATGCCTCTGGTAATCCAAACTCCTTGAGGACTGGAACCTTGACTTATTCATTACTGTATCCCCAGTCCTTGGAACAGAGCCTGGCGCAAAGATGGCCCTTAATACACACTTAACAAAGGACAGGAGGAGGACTGACCTCCTTTCAGGAACCCTCCCCGGATTAGGCTAAACCAGGTTCCAGAGTCATTTGAGGAATAGTACCTTGACCTTTTGGGTCCAAAAGAACCCACTCCCCCATTTCCACCCCCACAGACACACACGCAAATAGTAAGTAGATGCATGCCATGTAGGAATGTCCAGCCTGGCCTCGGTGGCTACATACCCACATTTTTCACTGTGTGCTGGCCATGTCTAGCAGGACAAGGTGGACACGGCAGGCATTTCAACTTCCTACAACTTGGCTCTAACTAGCCCTCCCTTACCCTCAGGTACACCTTAGTCTGTTGTTTCCCAGGATGGTACTTCCCTCCTCTGACATCCCCATTCATGAAAAGGTACACCCTCCCATCGCTACCTGAACCCCACTCAGCTTTTCCAGGCAGAATCAAAAGTCAGCGGTGGATTCCGCCCTCCGGTACCCTATAGCCACTACTAGAGTAAACGCGCAGCATTGAGAACTGAATTCAGGAGCAGCATCTGAGGGGAGGGGAGAAGTGAATTTGGGGACCGCATGAGAGGAGGTGCCTGTGGAACATCTAGGAGGAGAGGAAGCTGCGTATCTCAGACTTACTCCTTGCCAGGTACCATTTTTCCCAAACTCCTGACTATTGGCTCCGGCGTCTGACTCTGCTCGCGGCCAACTCTTTCACACCTGCCTAGATACCCTCGACGTCACGGGATTTCCGCTATCTCATTGGTCGATAATTCCTCTCGCCCGTGCGTGGGAAGAAGGGAGAGCCTTGGTCCCTTGAGATCTCGAAGGCTGTTTCCCTGGTGACTGTAAGCTGGCTGCACACCAGGCGCCCACGCGGGCGTCCCCTAGCCGGCTCTAGGAGATGGGATCTCCTCGGGCAGAGACTGCTACATCTGTCGTGCCTGAAAACCGGAAACCGGATCCACCCTGCTCCCTAGTGCATCCGCAGCACCAGCGCGGAAAGGAGGCACCGAGCCTCCATCAGCGCTAGAGTCTGTGGCCACTAGCTTTGCTTTTAGCATCACGGCCTTGGATTAGTCTCTCCTCAAATCAGAGAGAAGATATTATCGGAGATGATCCACAAGCAGTCTCGGCTTCAGAATCAGAGGAATGAGAGGTTCATCCAGGAGCCTGGATTCCTGACCTGGCCTTCTATCCTACCTCAGTTTCCTCATCTGTAAAATATGAATGTTGAGACTTGGAACATGGGAGAAGGGGTGGAAGATCGTTAGAGCCCCTTCCAGCCTGTCTCCTAAGCCTGAGATCTCTTTCAATGGCCAGGTGTCTTTAAGGGTTTCACATGAAGGGACCTGCCCCACGTCACATGCTTAGGAAGTAACTGAATCAGAACCTAGGTCATTTCCAGTGCTTCTGACCTAAGGAGCAAGACACTGAGTGACCTTTCAGTCTACCAGTGAGGAAACTGAGGCTCTGAAAGGTCACTCAGACTCACACAGAGGACTGTGAATCCCTCTTCCATGGCATGTCCCTATAATTAGGAAGAAATGTGTAGAGTAAGTGCCAAGTAGATGGCACTTAATAAAAAAAAAAGATCACTATAATGTATTTAATTTTTAATAAAGAAAATATATTCTTATTAAGTGTATTCAGTGTTGTGTCCCTAAGCTTATTCTGTTAACTCTTTTTTCCCTTTGTCTAGTCTGGCTTCTCCAGTTCTTCTCCCCCATCCCCCCATTTCTGTAATTCCCACAGACTCTGCTTATTTCTCTCTCATCTGGGTCACTTCACAGTCCCCTCCTTGAGATCTGTACTCCAGCCTGCTGTAGGGCTGAATAAAACCCATATCTTATTTTAATTTTTAATTTTTTTTTAATCATTTGGCCACTCAGCAAGGCATATGGGATCTTAGTTCCCTTCCAGAGATGGAAACTGCACCTCCTGCACTGGCGGTATGGAATCTTAAACACTGGACAACTAGGGAAGTCCCTAAACCCTATCTCTCTCCTTGTCTTCACTATACTGAAGGCAAGGCCACACAACTTTACTATATTAGGGATTTTGTAGTATTTACTATATGGGCTTCCCCGCTGGCTCAGGGCTAAAGAATCTGCCTGCAATGCAGGAGACCTGGGTTCCATCCCTGGGTTGGGAAGATCCCCTTGGGGAAGAAAATGGCAACTCCTGTATTCTTACTTGGGAAATCCCATGGACAGAGGAACACGGTGGGCTACAGTCCATATGGTCGTAAAAGAGACACGATTTATCGACTAAACAACAAATATTTACTATAGGAATACAGTTGGGGACAAGAAAAAAAGGAATAGGGGCAATTATAAAACTCAGGAAAATAATACCAAGATGAAACATGACTCCTCTGCCAGGCATCCCACTGGGTACTGGCCTAGACTCATTTCTCAGCTCAAATGCCATCTCTGCAGATCGTTCCTGAAGCTCTGTAGTCAGCTCAGATCTCTCCTGACCTGTGGCCTCACTGTGTACTGTGCAATGTCTTCATTCTTTCACTCAAGAACACGGGTCTCTCCACTTCTCTGGGTAGGTCTTGGGAGGAATAAGCCAGTGAAAATCCAGTCCCCACTTTTGATCTAGCAGCCTGGAGAGGGATGAACTAGGCAGGAACCAATCTACCTCTGCCAACAGGAATGAGGATGCTATGTAAGAGAACCAAGTCCCCTGAAATACACATTTTGCCGATTCTGATGATGCTTTGAGAACCACCGGACTCTGTTTCCCACCTCAGCTGTTTTTATTCAGTTGCTAAGTCATGTCCAACTCTTAGCCACCCCATGGACTGAAGCACACCAGGCTCCCCTGTCCTTCACTCTCTCCCAGAGTTTGCTCAGATTCATGTCCATTGAATCGCTGGTGCGAGCTAACCATCTCATCCTCTGCTGCCTGCTTCCCATTTTGCTTTCAATCTTTCCAAGCATCAGAGTCTTTTCCAATGTGTCAACTCTTCATATCAGGTGGCCAAAATATTGGAGCTTCAGCATCAACTGAAAGTAGACCCCAGAGCAATGAAGCCTTGGTCCAAGAGGGGTCCATGTGGAACAGAGAAATCTTTCCTTGTGCTATGTTCACCTTCCTTACTCTTCTAGTTTATTTATGACTTCTGGAACCCAAAGCTCACAAAACCTTTCATGAAAGGGCCACAGTTTACATCATCACATCTCTCATGGATCTCTTTCTCCTCAAAATGTACCTTGAAGTTTTTGCATAAGCTCTTCCGTCTGCCTAGACCCTATCCTGCTCCTTGTTCCAGCTCTGCCATCTACATTTTCACCAGGTTATTTGCTATTCCCCATCCTTCTGATCTCAGCTTAGACATCACTTCCTCTAGGAAGGCTTCCTGAACTAACTGCTTGTCTGTCTTCCCCAGTATCAAGCATAATACCTGGCATAGAATAGAAGCTCTATAAATACTTGTTAAATTTAAAAAATGGTGGGGGGGACTTCCCTGGTGATCAAGTAGCTAAGACTCGCACTCCCAATGCAGGGGGTCTGGGTTCAGTCCTGGTCAGGAAACTAGATCCCGCATGGTTCAACTAATAGTTAACATGCCACAAAGAAGATCAAAGATCCTGAGAGCTGTAACTAAGACCTGGTGCAACCAAGTAAATAATTTTTTTTTTTTGTAAGTGAGGAATTCCCTAGTAGTTCAGTGGTTGGGACTCAGCGCTTTCACTGCTTAAATATTTTTTTTTTTTTTTGTAAGTGAGGAATTCCCTAGTAGTTCAGTGGTTGGGACTCAGCGCTTTCACTGCTATGAACCTGGATTTGATCCCTGGTTGGGGAACTAAAATCCTGCAAAAAAATTTTTAAAAAATTAAAACAATTAAATGGTCAATCTGTGACTGTTCTTTCTGGTAATGACTATCCGGTAGACAGTGTTATCTTTTATTTTGTCCCTCCTAGTTTGAAGGGATAATGTTTATTACCATATGTTTATTACAGAATGTTTATCTTCATGTTCTCTGTAACAAGAAAATGGAATCCAGCCCATTTCAAAGTTCTGTGCTTTTTATAAACAAATTAGAAAAAAGGGGGGCCAGATCACAGCCCTGTGTTGGGTTCACCAACAGTTCAGTTTGAAGACTCTTTCCACAGAGATCTAGCCTCCCCTATTCCAGTGACAACCAACAGTCACTCTCAATTGTAGCTCACCTGGGAGTCTTAATAGACACTCATCTCCAGAAATTCTATGCAATTGGTCTAGGGCATGGCCTGGGCAACAGATTCTTGAAAGTTCCTTAGGCGATTCCAAAGTGCAGCTAAGGTTGAGAATCCCTGTCAGATTGAAGCAGAGCATCATCAGTGTTCCCTCCTGGCAGACTTGTGAGAACAGCCCTGGTGGGACAATGGAGTGGGTCTCCACTTGGGTGGCACATTACTGGTATTGGCAATCTGACTGGCAGTGAGCAGTGCCAGCAGTCTCAGCAAGAGCAGTTCTAGACAACTGCAGGTAATCTAGGATCAACAGCCTCAATTGGTGGCAGAAAACCAGCTCTGATCTCATCACCAAGAGACCTAGAAAGGGAGACCGACCTTTAGTCAGACCACAAAGGCAGCTGAAAGAGCTGAATAAGGACGAAGAGGAATAAGGAGGCTTGTGCTGCACAGGTTTGTACAAATGTCAATCTCAGTTTCTTCATCTGTAAAATGTTGATAAAAATACCACCCATGACTTCTCTGATGGTACAGTGGATAAGAACCTGCCTACTAATGCAGGGGACATGGATTCAACCTCTGGTCTGGGAAGATTCCACAAGCCAAGGAGCAACTAGGCCCATGTGCCTCAGCCACTGAGCCTGAGCTCTAGAGCCTGCAAGTCACAACTACTGAGCCTGTGCATCACAACTACTAAAGCCTGCACACTCTCGGGCCTGCAAACTACAACTACTGAACCCTGTGCTCCTAGAGCCTGTGTTCCACAACAAAAGAAGCCACCACAATGAGAAGCTCGTACACCACAAAGAAAGAGTAGCCCCTACTTACTACAACTTGAGAAAGCCTTTGGGTATCAGTGAAGACCCAATGAAACAAACAAACAAAAATGCTACCTCTCTTATAACCCTTTCAGACTTCAGACAATACTACAAAGCTACAGTAATCAAAACAGCTTGGTATTAGAACAAGAACAGACATATGGCCCAATGGAATAAGATAGAGAGCCAAGAAATAAAATCCACACATCTATGTCAATTGGTCTTTGACAGAGGAAGCAAGAATATATTAATACAATGGAGAAAAGACAGTCTCTTCAGCAAGTGGTGCTGGGAAACTTAGACAGTCACAAGCAAATCAGTGAAGTTACAACACAGCCTCATACATACACAAAAACAATCTCAAAATGGCTTAAAGACTTAAATGTAAGACCTGACACCATAAAACTCCTAGAAGAGAATATAGGCAAAACATTCTCTGACATAAATTGTACCAATGTCTACTTTTGTTAGCCTACCAAGGCAATAGAAATAAAAGCAAAAACAAACAAATGGGACCTAACTAAACTTATAAGCTTTTGTATTGCAAAGGAAACCATAAACAAAGTGAAAAGACAACCTATGGACAGGGAGAAAATATTTACAAATGACACCGTCAAAAAGAGCTTAAGTTCTAAAATATGCAAACAGCTCACACAACTCAATAACAGAAAAATAAGCAACCCAATCAAAAAGGCCCGAGAACTGTCAACAATTCTGATTAAAAGCTACTGACACAAGGGAAAAACAAACTTTATCAGAACAAGAGAGACTGTAGACTATTTTCTAATCCCCTGGAAAAGTAGGCATCTTTTGAAATGATTTGTTGTACCTGAAATCCAAATTCTGAAATTAAGTTCCTGGAAGCTAGCAAAAGCAGGGCAGTGACATTTATTGGTGTCTTTTTGTGTGTGTTGCTCAAGGATTAACACTTTACATATGTGAATCATTTAAAATCCTCTTAATTTTCAATCCTTAAAAAGTATCTCATTTTTTGTTTGTCTGTAAAAGGAAGCTCTTATATTGAGGTAACACCTCCAAAGTAGCATGGCTAACACAAAGTTGGGGCCGGAACATCATTCGAGATCTGTCCATAGACTCTGAGTTCTCAGGGGAGGCAAGTCATCTGTTTACGCAGGACAAAGAGGCTGTCTAAGGTTGAATAAAATGCACGCATGCTACATTGCTTCAGTAATGTCTGACTCTTTGCAAGCCTATGAACTGTAGCCTGCTAGGCACCTCTGTCCATGGGATTCTCCAGACAAGAATACTGGAGTGGGTTGCCATGCCCTCCTTGAATAAAATGACTAAATGTCTTCTTCAATATGAGGGTTTTATAGAAAAGTCAGAAAATACATAGGAGCAACTGGAAAGATAATCATTTGTCATGCCCATCCAAGTTACCACAGAAAACATTTTGGGGTTGTATTAATATTTGAAAATATTAATATGTTTCCCTGTTTTTGTCATGTGAGGCTTCATAGTGAGGTTATTTTTCTAGGTCAATAAATATAGATTTATATCATCTACAGTTGGCTGGGTGGTATCTCAGTGTACACATGTCTCCTAAATTATTCATCTGGTTTCCCCATCATTAGACACCTATACGGTTTCTCATTTTTATTTACTGCAAATGATGTTCAATGCATATCTTTGTACATCTTTGGGTGCTTTTATTATAGCTTTCTTAGGGGAAAAAATTTCTGGAAATTGCAAAGTCAAAGGGAATGCACATAACTTTCTTGGAAAACAAACTTTTGATTTTATTTTTGAAAGATTTTTAAAATTTTTATTTTATGTTGTTTTGGCCATGAGGGTGTCCTGGATGACCATTCAAGGACGTTCACTTAGTTCAGTATCCATAATGAATCCAATATCCTTCACATACTGATGGATCAGACTGTGCTAGTTTGAGCAGAGGCAACAAGAGCAAGCACCCTGGCTGAATTTTCTCAGATGGCTCCAGTAGAGCTGCTGGTGACCCATTTTGCTTTCTTGAATGCAAGGATGCAAAAGTAAAGGCTTCAAAAACAAACTGTAATTTTTCCAATTTTTTGCCTCTACTATGTGGCATGGGGGATCTTAGTTCCCCAACTAGGAATCAAACCCTTGTACCCTGAATTGGATGTGCAGAATCTCAACCCCTGGACTTTCCAGGGAATTCCCCCAAAACAAGCTTTTAGCTTCAAGTATGGTGCTAATGTAAAGAACCCATCTGCCATTGCAGGAGACATAAAAGGCATGGGTTCAATCCCTGGGTGGGGAAGACCCCTGGAGAAGGGCATGGTAACCCACTCCAGTATTCTTGCCTGGAGAATTCCAAGGACAGAGGAGCCTGGTGGGCTACAGTCCATGGGGTCGCAAAGAGTCAAACATGACTAATGGGAGTTAACATGCACAGCACATGTCATGTCTGCAGAAAGTTCACAGATTATAGGTGAACAGCTTGACTGAGTATCACAAAGGGAGCACACCTGTGTAAATATCACCCAGAACAAGAAACAGAAAACTATGAACCCCTAACCCCTTTCATGCTTCCTCTCCATCTTTCTTGCTCTCACCTTTCCAGATGTAACCACTCTTCTAACATTTAACATCACAAATCGATTTTGACTCTTAACATTATGTAAACGTTTTCATTCAATGTACACACTTTTGTGTCTGATTTCTCTCACTCAGTATGATCTTTGTGAGCTTACGTTGTCAAGTATAGCAGTAACTTACTTTCACTGACGTATTTCTTCATTCTAATAGTGAATTTTTGCAAATGAATACTCATATGCAGCCATCATACCAGAAGCAACCTTTGTGCTTTCTACCAGTCCTTGCTTTCCGGAAAGGTGACCTCTCTCCCATTTTCCCAATTCTTGGTGTATCTTCACATGTTATTTTCATAGAGACGTACTTTAGTATCATGCACTAAAAATCTTAGGAAAATGAATGTTAGCATTTGATTTGGATAGTGCAGGACACACAGGTTAATTTAATATCTTAATTTTCAGAATTCTCCTGTGTTTATTAAAATTCATATTTCTTAACAAAGTTTTATAGTTTCCTTCATGTCATTTTTACACACTTATTTTTATAAATAAAATCTATTCCTCAGTAGTTTATACCTTTGGTCACTTTTGTGAATGAGATCTTCTTCCAGGGAGGTCTTTCAGTGACATTGTACAAAAGAAGTAAATGAGTACCATTCAGAAATTCAGTATCTCACAGAAATTCTACCCATCTCAGGACTTCCCTGGCAGTCCAATGGTCAAAATATTGTGCTTCCAGTGCCTGGAGTCACAAGTTCAACCCCAGGTCCAGGAACTAAGATCCCACATGTCTAACGGCCAAAAAAAGAAAAAGAAATGAGAGGAATTCTACTTGTCTCCTTTGTTTGTAAATGACTACTTAAAACAACCATTTAGTTGCTTAGCAACACATCCCCTTGGCTTTTTATTCCTGGTGGTACAAAGACAACATAGAATTCTGAAGAACTCCAAAATTGCATGGTGGTGTTGGAAGCTTTCCCATCTCAGGAATCGCTGCAGAAGTTTTCCACTCACATTGATGGGGAAGAACACCTAAAGCCTGGGTCTTTCACAGGTACTTTTTATGTATCAGGTATTACTAAGTGTGGAGAAGACAGATAGATGATCCAATAGAACACCTATAGAACTTTTAGATTCCTATGGAAAGAGAGTCAGCCAGGTAACAGCAAGAAATTTCCAGCAGGGGACCCACAAAGGGAAAGGCCCTGAGGTGGAAGGCATATTCAGAGAAGGGAAAAGAAAGCGGCTGGCTATAGTGAGAGAAGGGTGCATCCAGAGAGTAGCTCTGAGTGGGGACGCATAGGCAGGATTATCTGCTAACACAATGCTCTTCCCACTCTAGCTGATCGAAGAGACCCAAATGAATGCAACAAACTGGGGACTGGCAGGCAGGCAACCCTGGCTGAAAGGTGGTGTGGATCCAGGGATACTGAGTCTTTAGCTCCAGGGCTGCCTCCTTCTAGCTGTGGGAATGAGGTGTGCTTGCCTGCTAAGTCGCTTCAGTCCTGTCTGACTCTGGGCTATAGCCCACCAGGCTCTGTCCATGGGATTCTCCAAGCAAGAATACTGGAGTGGATCCTCCTCCAGGCGATCTTTCCAACCCAGGGATCAAACCCCCGTCTCTTACTTCTGCATTGGCAGTTCAGCCCAGTGGCTGAACTCTCCCTGGGCTCCATGTTGAACAGGACATCTGGCATTGTAGCTTCCTATTTGATTCAGTGAAAAATATTACTGGTGATAAATTACATATAGGATGGATAGACAACAAGGTCCTACTGTATAGACCAGGGAACTATATTCAATGTTCTGTGATAAACCATAATGGAAAAGAATATACATATTTATGTATATATACATAAACATATATAGACTGTAGCCCACCAGGCTCCTCTGTCTATGGAATTCTCCAGGCAAGAGAAGGAGAATTGCCATTCCCTTCTCCAGGGGATCTTTCCGACCCAGGTATGGAACCCAGGTGTCCCACATTGCAGGCAAATTCTTTACCATCTGAGCCACCAGGGAAGCCCAGATTAGGGATCAAACCCATCCATGTCTCCTGCATTGGCCAGTGGGTTCTTACCACTGAGCCACCAGAGAAGCCCTATATTATTCTTAAATTACATTTAAAATAAGCAGCCAGTTGGAACAGTACAGCTTTTGGTTCCTCTCCCTGTTAAGCATTTAACCATCTGTTAAGTGTGTACATGAGAAGCAGCTTCTTCAAGGGACCTTTTAGAAATATGGGCAAGCCTTTTGTCATGGGAGTGACATCACCCTCCAATTTGATGCAGTAATGGGGCTTCCCTGATAGCTCAATTGGTAAACAATCTGCCTGCAATGCAGGAGACCCAGTTCAACTCCTGGGTCAGGAAGACCCGCTGGAGAAGGGATAGGCTACCCATTCCAGTATTCATGGGCTTCCCTTGTGACTCAGTTGGTAAAGAATCCGCCTGCAATGTGGGAGATCTGAGTTGATCCCTGGGTTGGGAAGATCCCCTGGAGAAGGGAAAGGCTACCTACTCCAGTATTCTGGCCTGGAGAATTCCATGGACTGTATAGTCCCTGGGTTCACAAAGAGTCAGACATGACTGAGCGACTTTGACTTTCACTTTTTTTCAATGAAACAGGAGGGAAGGATGTGGAGCACAACCTTTGAAAGAATGACATAGCCAGAGGACAGAACTTAAACTGATTAGAATCAAATAGGGCCAAGATGGTGGGCGAGTTGACTTCCACTAGACCTTGAGCCTCAGTATAAGGTTACTGTAACACAGCAGCGCGCTAAATGGTACACCCCCCAGCATCATGACAGGTCTGAAGCCAACCATAAAGGGTCAAAAGGTGGGCAATGGCCCAGTTCCTGGAAATTCCCACTCATTCCTTGAAAGAGCTGGACTACTCCCTTTCATTAGCCTACAACATTACCCACCCCTGTAAAAACTGACAACCCCGTACCTTGGAGCCATTCTCACCTGAGATGACCACATTGTCTGTGGAATATGTTTCTCTCTAAATAAATCCACTTCTTACCTGTCACCTGTCTCTCACTGAATTCTTTCTGCCATGAGATATCAAGAACCTGAGCTTCATGAAGTCTTGAGACCAGGTGTGTGATCTCAGTTAAAAGACTGTGGGTTCAAGTCCCAATCTGAGTTGCACAGTTTCAGTAAGCAAGTAAACGGCTCTGTCTTGGAGGAGGCAGCCCAGTGAGGGAGAGGGTATTTTTGTACACATAGAATTCCTCTGATTCACACTCTGTGGTGTCCTGTGTTTCTGTGACAGACACCCAGGCACTCCAAGCACTCCCCTCCCAGAAAGTTATTGTGTGATGCCAAAGAGATAAAGCATGGGAAAATGCTTTCTAACTGCAGAGCCAGCCAGGCTGGGGGTTATAATCAGGTTGAGGGTCTTCCTGGGGTCCCTGAGCATCTGGGGAAACAGGTAACCCACCGAGAAAGTGGAGGAAGTGTCAAAACTGAGATGACTGAGGCAGCTGGAAGTCAAAGAAGACCCGTAAAACTTGATTTTTTTTCCTAAGCTGGTCTGTCCATAGTCAAAATTTTGTACTACAGCAGAAACTAATATGACGTGGTATAGCAACTATACTGCAACAAAAATTATATTTAAAAATATGTTGAAAAAAGAAAACTATGACATAGTTTCCAGTAGTGGAAATGTATTAGACATAATTTGAGCAAACTCCAGGAGATAGTGAAGGACAGGGAAGACTGGTGTGCTGCAGTCCAAGGGATTGCAAAGACTGGGACACAACTTAGCACCTAACACGTTCACTTTCATATCAAAGGAATAATGTCAGTGAGTCTAGACTCTTGCATCTTCCCATACATAGAAAAGTGTGAAATTCCTTAATTTGGCATATCTGGTTTTCTTTAATTTATAATCATCTTTTGATGTTCAGACTACCTGTCCTTTGTTGCAAAACCGCTATACATCCTAGCTCTCCACTCACCTCCTTGGAGCAGTTCTCTCAGGGTTACTTGAGATGCTGCCTTCCAGGTTTGAAGTTCTAAAAATTCCTGCTGAATGAAGCAGGACTCTCAACTTTTAGGTTGTGAAAATATTTTTGAGTTGATAAACCCAACTAGGGCCTGTTACCTCAATGGTTAGCAAGACTTGGAAGCCTGAGGTCTGGAGAGCAGGGATCCAGGGATACTGGACTGCTTCCCAAACGGTAAAAAGAATGGAGAGCAGGGGAGGGTCTAAACTGTTTGGCCTAACATAAGACGGACGCAGAAGGAATGATAACGCTCTGGCTCACCTCCCTGCCCAGGGCATCCTTGTTTGAGTACCAGCTCTGTTATCCTGAATACTAGCGCTCTAGATACATAAAGCACAGTATACCAATCAAACGAAATCAGACATTAATCTCATCTAAGGAACATCTATTTCTGCTTTACTGACTATGCCAAAGCCTTTGACTGTGTGGATCACAATAAACTGTGGAAAATTCTGAAAGAGATGGGAATACCAGACCACCTGACCTGCCTCTTGAGAAATCTGTATGCAGGTCAGGAAGCAACAGTTAGAACTGGACATGGAACAACAGACTGGTTCCAAATAGGAAAAGGAGTACGTCAAGGCTGAATATTGTCACCCTGCTTATTTAACTTATATTAACTTACATGCAAAATGCTGGGCTGGAGGAAGTACAAGCTGGAATCAAGACTGCTGGGAGAAATATTATTAACCTCAGATATGCAGATGACACCACCCTTATGGCAGAAAGTGAAGAAGAACTAAAAAGCCTCTTGATGAAAGTGAAAGAAGAGACTGAAAAAGTTGGCTTAAAGCTCAACATTCAGAAAACTAAGATCATGGCATCCGGTCCCATCACTTCATGGCAAATAGATGGGGAAACAGTGGCTGACTTTATTTTGGGGGGCTACAAAAGCACCGCAGATGGTGATTGCAGCCGTGAAATTAAAAGATGCTTACTCCTTGGAAGGAAAGTTATGACCAACCTAGATAGCATGTTAAAAAGCAGAGACATTAATTACTTTGCCAACAAAGGTCTGTCTAGTCAAGGCTATGGTTTTTCCAGTGGTCATATATGGATGTGAGAGTTGGACTATAAAGAAAGCTGAGTGCCAAAGAATTGATGCTTTTGAACTGTGGTGTTGGAGAAGACTCTTGAGAGTGCCTTGGATTGCAAGGAGATCCAACCAGTCCATCCTAAAGATCAGTCCTGGTTGTTCATTGGAAGGACTGATGTTGAAGCTGAAACTCCAATACTTGGCCACCTGATGCGAAGAGCTGACTCATTTGAAAAGACCCTGATGCTGGGAAAGCTTGAGGGCAGGAGGAGAAGGGGACGACAGAGGATGAGATGGTTGGATGGCATCACCAACTCAATGGACATGGGTTTGGGTGGACTCCAGGAGTTGGTGATGGATAGGGAGGCCTGGTGTGCTGCGATTCATGGGGTCTCAAAGAGTTGGACATGACTGAGCAACTGAACTGAACTGAACTCAACTGTATAGCACAGGTAATTCTGCTCCATACTCTGTGGTGACCTATAGGGGAAGGAAATCTAAAAAAGAGGGCATATGTATAGGTTTATGTATACGTAAAGAAGGCTGAGCCCATAATAATTGATGCTTTTGAACTGTGGTGCTGGAGAAGACTCTTCAGAGCCCCTTAGACTGCAAGGAGATCAAACCAGTCAATCCTAAGCTGGGAAAGATTGAAGGCAGGAGGAGAAGGGGACGACAGAGGATAAGATGGTTGGATGGCATCACCGACCCAGTGGATGTGAGTTTGAGCAAGCTCCGGGAGGTGGTGAAGGATAGGGAAGCCTGGTGTGCTGCATTCCATGGGGTCACAAAGAGTCGGACATGACTAAGCCACTGAATAACAATAATATATACGTATAGACAATTCACTTTGCTGTTCAGCAGACACCAATGCAACATTGTAAAGAAACTATACTCCAATATAAAAAAAAGGTCTGTGTGAGCAGTAGGACTCAGGCAAGCAGATGAGGACACAGATGTTGTAGCCCTTGGCGGGTGGGCCTGGTCCTCCTTCCAGACCTTCTTCTTAGGGACAGCTTGTACTAGGCCCCAAACTGGGGCTAGGTCTGAAGGTCTGGGCATCCAGATGGCCTGAGGGAGAGAAGGGTGGGGCTGCAAATCAGGCAAGCTCTTTAAAAATTGATCTGCTATCAGATACACTTCCTGGGGAGAAGGGTGGAAAATATGGACTGGAGTGTGGCCTTTCCAAGAAGCAGAAAAGATAGGCAGGCTCCAAGGCACTGGCTCATGCTTGACTAGAGAGCAAGGTTGAGCAACAAGCAGGCCGGCCCCAGCCCACCCTTCCCGCCCCCTCCACCCTCTACAATGTCTCCCACCACTGGTGTGCTCAGCAGTGCGGTGGGATCTGCACACTGAGGGTGCTGGTAAGTTTTAGGGTCTGGATGAGGTAACCAAGTGGGGCTTTCAAGCCTCAGCATCACCTAAGGAGCTCTGTTAAAACATAGATCACTGAGGCCCCCCTCCAGGGTCTATGGGTCTGGGATAGAGACCCCAAAACTCTACTGTATACAAGTTTCCAGGTGGTCCAGTTCTCAGGGTTGGGTTTTTTTTTTGTTTTTTTTTTTGGTTTGTTTTTAAATGAGGTCTAGCTGCACAATATTATAAAAATTTCTGGTGTACAACATAGTGGTTCACAATATTTTTTTGCTCTCACAATGCAGCTCAAAGAGTTGGACACGACTGAGCCCAGCACATGTGATGTGTGGGATGGAACCTGTGCCCCCTGCAGTAGAAAACAAAAGTCTTAACCAATGAATCATCAGTTTAGTTCAGTTCAATTCAGTCGTTCATTTGTGTCTGACTCTTTGTGACCCCATGGACTGCAGCACGCCAGGCCTCCCTGTCCATCAGCAACTTCCAGAGTTTACCCAAACTCATGTCCATTGAGTCAATGATGCCATCCAAGCATCTCATCCTCTGTCACTCTCTTCTCCTCCTTTCCCTCAATCTTTCCCAGCATCAGTGTCTTTAATACATCATTTTTATACATTTTAATACATCTTGGGTGATTCTTGGGTACCCCCAAGGAGTTTGAGAACCATCAACTTATGCTGAGGAGTGAGTGGAAGATTAAAAAAAAAAAGTCATTCTTCATTGTTCTGGTTTGCTGTTGAACCGCTAAGCTCTCGATTCAGTCTCCTTACTGCCAGAAGTGCTGGAGGTACCTCAATTCTCTGGAAGGTCATGACTTACCAGCCCCACTTTTTCAGAAGGCAGCTTCTGGGTTGCCAGACTCCGAGCCACATGCACGCCAGGCGCCACCTCCTGGCCACATAGTTTTGTCACTTTTTTCCCTCCAGAGGTGTTAATCTGATCCTCCCACATCTGTGTTCAGAATCTTTTTACTGTCAGAAGGAAATGAGATTCTCTCGCATTTAAGAAGCTTGAGTGTCTCTTTAAATGTTTCAGCTACTTGTGCTTTTTGCCTTTCCAGTGTTTTGGAATGAACTCTCCAGTAAAATACGTTCAGGCATTTCTTTGGTAAAAGTGAAATGCAGGTTGTGTGGATCTCTTCTTCCTCGTGTGGAATCCTCTCTTTAGAAGCACTGCATCTGCCAGGCAAAGCGCAGCAGAACACTGCAGTCCTGAAGGGTGTTTGTGGTGGGTACCCATGTGCAGTTTCCTTCCATGGCTTCAGGTCAGCAGTGTGCAGTTTTCTGTGTGCATTTAGCATTTCCTACAGAAGAAATCACACATAAGCAAATGCGAAATTCCCATTATGCTCAGATTGTTCCCTAATATATCAACTGTGCTGCACAAATTCATGCCTCTTACAGCAGATCTGACTGCGATGCATAATTAAGAATGTGCTGATGTGAAAATACCTTTGAAATAAATTGTAGAGTGAAACAACCAAGGCGCAAAAAAAAAAAAAAAAAGTGCTGCATCTCAGTAAGCTAGTGGAGAAAGTGTCTATGGATTCAGAAAACCTAATTAACAACTTGAGATTTCCTCTGAGTCTTGTTGATTGTCTGATCACTTTTATCACAGCATCCTGGAGCTGGAGGGTGTCCTAGTGATTTCTTCCCATCTGTGTGCACAGTGAACACACCAAGATTGTTAAAAGATAAGCTAATGCACATGACACCTTTGAAAAGTTTATTTCCGCAAACATCAGTTTGAATTGGGCAGTACCAAACCAAAAGCGGGCTTCCCAGGTGGCACAGTGGTAAAGAATCTGCCTGCCAATGGAGAGGATGCAATAGATTCCAGTTTGAGCCCTATGTCAGGAAAAGGAAGTGGCAACCCACTCCAGTATTCTTGCCTGGGAAATCCCATGGACTGGTGGGCTACAGTCCATGGGGTCGCAAAGAGTTGGACACGACTGAAGGACTAAACAAGAACAACAAAACCCAAAGCAGTTAGGAGCCACAACCATCAGGAACTGGGGAAAGGCTTTTATAGGAGGATGCAGAAATAAAGCAGTGATTTCATTGGCTGTAGCCTGAGCAGTTGCCTTTTGGGGGGAAAGCTACTTGGCTGTTTGTCCTTAAATTTTGTTTTCTGGGAATTGAGTGCATGAACTCTGGCCTAGGGTTCAGTTTGTGTACACAGGCTATCACGGCATTAGTGCCGCCTCAGTCCGCAGCTTTCCTTAGGCTCCACTCTCACTGCTGTGCTTTCTATGGGTTTGGACACGTGTGTAATGACACATATCCATCACTATAGTATCATCTGGAGTGTTTTCACTGACCTCCAAACCCGCTGTGCTCCACACAGTCATCTCTCCCTGCTCACTAAGACCTGGCAACCACTGATCTTTTACCATCTCCATAAGAATGTCCTGCACCTGGAATCACACAGTATGTAGACTTATCAGGTTGGTTTCTTTCACTTAATAATATGCATTTAAGTTTCCTCCATTTCTTTGCACAGCTTCATAGATCATTGCTTAGCAGTTCTGAATTATATTTCATTGTCTGGTGTACCATAGTTTATTTATCCATTCACCAGAACTTTTTCATCTCCCCAAAAGGAAATTTTGTACTCATTAAACACTTAACTCCCCTTGTCCTGGTCTCCCCAGCCCGTGGCAACTGCTCATTTACTTTTTGTCTCTATGGATTTGCCTATTCTGGCTATTTCATACAAATGGAATCTCATTCTTTGTACTTTCCTTATTATTCAGTCTTGATTTCATTTGTTCTTCATTTCCAGCCTCTCCTCTTCCCTAGGTCCCCCAGGCTTCCTTGCTACAAATATGACACTGTGCTATCTTTCCTTAGAAAATTTATGTTGTAAACCCATGTGAATGTGGCAGCTTAAAGCAAAAAGAAACATTTCCAATCATATTTCTGGGCCAGGCTATGACTCACCCCCCAACCTGAATCAGCCTCAGAGTTACTCAGAAAGTGTCAAGAAAATGCAGACTAACTGCTCACCCAGAAAGTCTCGTCCAGGGTGTCTTTGGACACCCTTGGACGCATGTCTTTTTGTTCATGCACACTTGTGAGCACTCTGGGGCAGGGCTGGAAGTAGAGTAAGAGCAAGCCCTGGGGCACAGCACTTAGGGGAGCACTTGCCCTGTCCCCCTCGTCTCACCCCAGTCCAGGCCCTGCACTGTGCTGTGTGCTTAGTCGCTCTGTCGTGTCCGACTCTTTGCAACCCCACGGACTGTAGCCTGCCAGGCTCCTTTATCTATGGGGATTCTCCAGGCAAGAATACTGGAGTGGGTTGCCATACCTTCCTCCAGGGGATCTTCCCAACCCAGGGATCAAATCCAGGTCTCCAGCATTGCAGGTGGATTCTTTACCATCTGAGCCTCCAGAGAAGCCCAGGCCCTGTGCTAGAGACTCCTAGAAATGTGTGGAGAGAAAATGGGTCTGTCCAGGGAGTTGGAGCCAGTGTCCAGGGTCAGAAGAACACAGGCTATATCTATAAGGCCTCTTGACTTAAACAACATAGCAATTCAATGAGTTTTCACTGTTATCTTTAAAATCTTAGGCCTTCCCTGGTGGCTCAGTGGTTAAGAGTCCATGCTTTCACTGTTGGGGGTGTGGGTTTGAGCCCTATTTGGAGAACTATGATCCCACAAGCTGCATTGTGCAGCCAATAAGAGAAAGAAAAAAAAACCTCGTATCTGTAAAGGTCACATGCACAAGGCCATGTTTCCACCTAAATTTTAGACCTAGAGGTGTCTAAGAACTATTCAGAATTAGTGATCCTCACTTTTCTCAAATGGATGCTTTCTAAGATGCTGTATTAATTTCCTAGTGCTGCTGTAACCAAGTACCATAAGTAAGGTGGCTTAGAGTAACTATTCCCTCCCAGTTCTGGAGCCCAGAAGTCTGAAATCAAGGGGTTCATAGGGCCATGCTTCCTCTGAAACCTGTAGGGGAGAACCTCTCCTCACTTCTTCTAGCTTCCGGGCTACTGACCATCCTTCGGATACCTCAGCTTGAAGCTTCATGACCCCAATCTCTGCCCCCACAGCCTCATAACCTTTCTCTCTCTGTATCTGTGTCTCTGTCTCCAAATGTCCCTCTCCTTATCAGAAGCCCTACCCCAATCTGGCAGGACCTCATCTTAACTTGATTACATTTGCGAAGTCCCTATTTCCAAACAAGGTTATGTTCATAGGTTACAGATGGACAGCCAGGAAGTCTTCCATACACTTCTTAAAAAAGCCACTATCACTTAAGAGTTCTTAATAAAGCAGCATAAAGTCATTAATGCTATCAAGTCTTGATCCTTGCCTACACATCTTCTTAATATTCTGTGTATGAAATAAACACATATAAAGCACTTTTGTGACATACTGAGGTATATGATTGTCCACAAAAAGCCGTTGAGCTACTGTTTGAATTGCAAACTGAGTTGTGCTTCCATGGAACACCATTTTTACCTGAAAAGGACACCTGCCAAACTAGGGTTATTCACATTTGAGTATTTAGCAGGTATTTCCACAAAAATGAATAAAATGAAGACAACTGATGGCATTTGTTGCCAATGATAAAATCTGATCCTTCAAATAACAATCAGAACTCTGGGAAACTTGTGCCTACCACCACGCGCTTGACAGTTTCCCAATATATAAAGACTTTTCTGATAAGATCTATAGCCATATTAACAAAGTGATTTTTTTATGTTACATAATGAAATGTGTCAATTTTTGTGACATTTGAAGAACTCAGTAAATCAGTATTTTCCACATCTTCAATCCATGATGTTAAGAAACCACGCATGGGTAAAAAGATCTATTTGAAGTACAAAATGGGTTTTAATGTAGCAGCATATGAAAAGTTCATTGATACAGTCTTGGATTACACATTACAACTTGGGAAACTACCACTTGTCTAGTGTCGGGGTAGTATGAAACAACAGCCACAATTATATAAAAATCATCTGAAAACAAAAGATCATTCCCCTTTCAAACTGCGTAACAGTGAGGATGAATTTTCTCCAAACATTTTAACCAGAGCAACAAATAGCAACAGACTAATAAAGAACTGTGATGTTGAAGACTCTTGAGAGACTCTTAGACTGCAAGGAGATCAATCCAGTCAATCCTAAAGGAAATCAGTCCTGAATATTCATTGGAAGGACTGATGCTGAAACTGAAACTTCAATACTTTGACCACTTGATGCGAAGAACTGACTCATTTGAAAAGACCCTGATGCTAGGAAAGATTGAAGGCGGGAGGAGAAGGGGATGACAGAGGATGAGATGGTTGGATGGCATCACCGACTTGATGGACATGAGCTTGAGTAAGCCTTGGGAGTTGGTGATGGACAGGGAGCTGTAGTGCATGGGGTCACAAAGAGTCGGAGCCTCTGAACTGAACTGAACCTGTAACAAATAGTCTATCATGGTGTTCTACACAGCCTGCAGCCTGAGGCTGGTTTAGGAGGTGAAAGTTCTGTTGAATACCAGTTTGAGTTCAGTGTTGTGTATTTTGCAAACTGAAATGTGTGCATTGGTCTCTATCAATAATATTTCAAACTACAATAATGGAGGTAAGAAGTATCTTGGTGAACCCTCACACTGTGGCTTTTGTAGGTGCAGAGGTATGTGTGACCTTGGTTTATATATTTGGGTGTCAGTGAGGCTACAGATTCCTAGAGTTTTTACCTATAAGGACGCAACCTTGGATCAGGAATTGTTGCTGCCATCAGCTGGACCAGATGGCTGACCATTGGAAATGAATGACTCACTTGTTTGTAAACATGTGCAGCTGGGGCCAGGGCTAAGACGACTGCCTGAAGTATAGCTAATTATGCTGATCCTTGTGTCCGTCCTTAGTTAGGGATGACTCTGTGATGGGGAAAAAAGCAGAAACTCTCCAGCAAGCTCCATCTTGTGTACTGATTGCATTGCTGTCTGGAAACCATTCAAACTTCCGTTGCTATTCACTGTATGGATCCCAAGTAGCCACAGGGGTCTGGAGAGGGGTGACCTCATCCAGCATGGTAGCATCTAGCAAAAGCTATGAGACATATGACCCACGGCTAACCTGAAAGGGGATCTCAAAGCCATTCTCCAGGCCCTAAACATTAATTATCAAAACTTTCGACAAAGGTTGATGACAAGTGTGAAGGAGGCTTGGGAGGACTCAGCAAATGCAACACAAACAGCACAGCTCAGAGTGTAAGTGCCCCAGCAGACAGAAACACAGCTCAAGGAAGCACACAGGTGAGCCAGCCTCTGGTGCTCAGAACGCATGCTCGCCAGCAGGCAACAGAGCCGCTGGCATATCTGTTTGTAAAAATGAAGCAAAAGTTTCACAATAGTTTCCATCTATCATGTGATAGCTCTGATTTTCTCCTCTATTCTTTTCTCTCTCCTCCTGTAACAAGTGCCAGTCATGCCCACAAATAGTTCACTCACCTGGTAACAAGCCAAAGCAAGAGAAGAGAGAACCTAGGTAGTAGTCACCAACTTGATACCCAATGGTTGGGTTCACCTTGCCTCCTTAGGGTGATCACATTTATTCATACAAAAAATAAATAAACTAATTAATTATTATTTATTTATGCTGCACTGTGCACTATGTGGGGTCTTAGTTTCCTGACAAGGGATCAAACTCACACTCCTTGCATTGGAAGCTCAAAGTCTTAACCCCTGGACTATCAGAGAAGCCCTGCATTTTCCCTCTTTAAATATAAGAAGAGGCAGGCCGGCCACCACTGAATTTCCTCTGGTTATTATTAGTCTAGTTGTTGGCTAAGAATGGACAGAGGCATTTAAATGCGTCTCTTTTTTTTTTTTTAAGGTACTTCTGGTCTCTGTTAGGCAGAAAGTTAGAAGTTAATTATAGAAAATAAAAAGGAGTTCATTCCTACATCAAGGAATGGTAGGATGTTTTTTGAAGTTTAGTGACTAGGAGAATAAGATGTGTGTACTTCAAAGTACACTAAGCATTTAGGTTCAGAAAACACTTTGCCAAACACTCTTTGGATCTAAAACAAGAATTCATCTTGTCCTTGTGTGACATGTCTGGGAGGGTTAATGTTTCTGACCTTAAAGAAACTGCCCAGGAGACAGGGCTGAGAGCAAGACAAGACTGTCTGAAGACCTGTTGTGACAGCAACCAACCATTTAGAAGCTTTACAATCAGAAGAAAAATGAGCTTGAGAAGAAATATGGAATAGCAACAAATCACCATGCTAAACAGTGAGCCCTCCAGTTTCTATGAAAGGTGAAAACTCTCTGTCATTTGAAAAGGAAGAAAAAAATAAACATTCTAATGATGAAAATTCTTAAGATTTTCTTTTTGTGAGAAACGGGGATGAAAATAGCATCTAAGTTATTTCAAAAAGGTCACAATCTTAGAAGAGCTGTGGCTTGCAACAACAGCAAAGAAAAAAAAACCTGGTTTAAGTTTATTTACTTGCGTAAGACTTAGTAAAGTGATTTCAAGCACATACGTTTATTTTCTTAGGACATAATTTTCAAAAGTAGAAAGAATATGTGTTGGGCTGCACCCTGCGGACAGAGGTGCAAGGACTGCACTTGCCCAGTTTTAAGACAGAAGAAAGAGGGAAATTGCCTGGTGGTCCAGTGGTTGGGACCCTGAGTTTCCAGGGATGGGGTTCAGGTTCAACTCCTGGTCGGGGAACTAAAGATCCCACATGCCACACAGCATGGCCAAAGTAGTTTTTAAAGAGAGAGAAAGAGCCTCAACTCAGTGACAAAGATGTCAGTGGTTTAATGGGTGAGAGAGCTTGCCTATCTGAAGCAGGGTCCTGGATCTGTGGCGAGTCTTCACCGTGTGCAGCTAACAGTGGACAAGACCCAGCAGCAGGCCTTGCTCCTGGGGGAAGAGGGGACTGTCCGTGGGCTCACTGGTTACCTGGGAAACCACCAACCCTTTGATAAGAAAAATTACTAGCGAGAGCCTGGGGCAAGTGTGTAGGAAGGTCAGTCAGGTGAATATGGTGTATGTGAAGCAAGCAGTCAGGCAGGGCATGTACCTTTCCTGGTGCTGCCCAGAGCTGTTGTGAGAATCAATTAAATTGACAAACAAAATAAAACAAAACAGAAGCGGTAGCTAGGTCAAAATCTCTCTGTGCTATGAATCGCAAAGAGTTGGACACAACTTTGTGACTGAACAACAGGAATAAAAGAAGAAAGATGAAAATATTTACTGCATGAAGGATTTCCCTGATGGTCCAGTAGTTAGGAATCGGCACTCCCAATGCAGAAGGCATGGGTTGGATCCCTGGTCGGAGATCTAAGATCCTGTATGCTCCATGGTGTGGCCTAAATAAATAAGTAAAATAAAATTTTTAATATGTGAAAATGAAAAATTAGGTTGGAGTCTACCTGGCTCTGGGCTTTCCTAGCAGTTCAGCTGTAAAGAATCTGCCTGCCAATGCCGGAGACACAGGAGATGTGGGGTCAATCCCTGGGTCGGGAAGATCCCCTAGAGAAGGAAATGGCAACCCACTCTAGTATTCTTGCTGGGAAATCCCATGGATAGAGGAGCCTGGTGGGCTGCAGTCCATGGGGTTGCAAATAGCCAGACACGACTTAGGGACTAAACAACAACTACCTACGCTCGAGTTTTGATATATTTGTTCTTCTTTTGCCAGGTTCAGTAAACATTTGTTGTTTTGGTACAGATGTTGGACATTCTTTAAGGGGAGAATGTATTGGATATTTGTTGTAGTTGCTGTTGTTTTGACACAGTTCTGTGGTGTTGGTAACCTGAATTTTGCTTTGGGGAACCGCCCCTTCCCCACACTTTGAGCCCACATGCTTCAGGTGAACCTGAATCCACCACGGCTCCTGGAAAGAAGTATGTGACCCAGGCTAAGTTGATCAGCACACCTATGTACCCTGACAACAGTAATTTATTCAAAGAAGAACACATGAATCAAATGAGACCAATCAGGGCATAAAAGATTCAATACCAAGAAATTGAGCCTATTGGTGGGTTACCGAGACCTATTTTTTCTCTTTGGGTATGAGTAAGAATAGAGCTACTGCTATAATACATTCCTGGCAGAGAATGAAAAATGTTACAACCTTATGGAGAATTCAGCAATATCTAAAGAGACTAACAATAGAAGCAATTCATAACCCATGATTTTTTCCCCTATAAAAGGTGTTATTGGGCCCTTTAGTGAAATCTATAGTGAAATCAAGAAAACTTGAGTTTTTATATCAAGTTTAATATCTTGTTTTTAATCATTATTTTTTGATAACTAAGTTGTGGTTGGTATTCTTGTTTTTAGATAATACACATTGATGTGTTTAAAGATAAAAAGTTATTACATCTACGATTCATTGCCCGTGGTTGAAAAAAAATGACATTATACACATGCAGATGGTAAATGTATAAAGTAGGGGACAGGAAAAGAATGAAAAAGCAAACGGGATAAGCAGTTAACTGGGGAACCTGATTAAGGGGTGTGGTACAGCAAGAAATATATTTAGTCCTTGTCATAGTTTCTGACTCTGAGCTCTTTTAGGAGGGTTTGGTGTAATATGTGTGTGTGTGTGCATGCATGTTCACTTGTGTGTGACTCCTTGTAACCCCATGGGCTGTAGCCCACCAGTCTCCTCTGTCCATGGGATTTCCCAGACAAGAACACTGGAATGGGTTGTCATTTCCTCCTCCAGTGGTTCCTGACCCAAGGATGGAACCCATGATTCTTGCATGTCCTGCAGTCAGGTGGATCCTTAACCACTGCACCACTTTTAACCCTTGGCATTTCCTGAGTGATAGAAATGTCTTGCCATTCATAAGGAGCCCCTCTTGTGCACACCTGAGTACATTCTAATGAGTTGACTGAGGTCAAGCCCCAAAATAACCCCTGGATGTAGCTGGTCACCAGAAAGGCAAAGGGATGAGAAGGCTGGAAATTTCAGCCACACCTACTGACCTCTGGGAAGGTGAGGAGGCTGGCAATTAAGCTCTACAAAAACTCAACAAGATTTGATCAGCTTCCTAGTTGGTGAAAGCTTCCACACACGAGGAGGTGGTGCACCCCAGTTCCATGGGAACAGAAACTGTTCTCTTCAGGACCCTTCCAGACCTTGCCCTATGTACCTCTTCATCTGGCTGTTCATGTGGAAATAAATATTTCTGAGCTCTGCGAGGCATTCTAGCAAGGTAACTGAACTTGAAAAAGGGGTTATGAGACTCTCCAGTTCATAGCCAGTTGGTCAGAAGCACCTGGAATTTCTGCTGGCATCTGAAAAGGCAGATGCAATCTCATAGGACTGAGCCCTTCAGTTGTGGAATCTGACACTATCTTCGAGTAGTTAGTGTCAGAATCGAGTTAAATTGTAGGACACCCAGCTTGTGTTGCAGAATTGCTTAATGTCTGGGAAAAAACCATCACACACTTGGTGTCAGAAGTGAAGTGGAGTGCGTGAGTAGGGGAGTGAAGGACACACAAAGGAAGTGAGTTTTCCTTTACAGAGCGGACACAGAAGTAAGTCTTGCTATTCTCGCAACTTCTGTAAATATGTAATTATGTCAAAATAAAGTTTACTTGAGCAAGTGCAGGAGAGGGAGGAGGAAATGGCAACAGAGGAGGAAAAAGAAGAAAATTACTGTTGGCAGCCGCTTTAAAACCACGCTGGGAAAGGCTGTCTCAGAACGTAATATACCCAGAAGCAGCAGTGTGAGGTGGATCCAGGAGACTTTACTGAGCCCTATGTTAAGATTTAAACTAGCTGATCTGCTCTGCCTCTGTACATTTCAGCTTGCATGAGCCAAATGATTCCTCTTCACAAGACTTCTTGTGAAATGTATAATTCACCAGGTTCCAGAAGTTATTATGTTTCTTTTCCTTTTTTTTCATTCTTTTCCCCCCAGTTGTTCATTTTCATTCCTAAATGAACACTGAGATGACACACCAGAGTTCTAAAAAGCTACATGCTTTGCTGAAAAAAAGAAAAAGAAAGTGGAGGACATGGACAAAAGTTACTAGAGAAATACAACTATAAAGAATTACATGGATGGGAACTTCCCTGGCAGTCCATTGGTTGACTGCACTCTTCCAATGCATGGGATGCAGGTTTGATCCCTGGTCAGGGACCTAGGGGCTTACATGCTGTGTGGTGCAGTAAAAAAAAAAAAAAAAAAAAAAATTACAGGGACAATTCAACGACAACAACAAAACCAAACTGATTTAAAAATGAATAAAGGACTTGAATAGATATTTATCCAAAGAAGACATACAAGTGGCCAACAGGTATATGAAAATATGCTGAACATTGCTAATAAATAGTGAAATGCACATTAAACCTCAATATCACCTCACATCTATTAGAATGGCTATTATTAAAAAAGAAACAGAAGATAATGTTAGTGAGCATGTGGAGAAATTGGACTTCTTCTGCACAGTTGGTGAAAATGTAAAATGATGCAGCCACTGTGGAAAATAGTATGGCAATTCCTCAAAAAATCAAGCTTAAGCATAAAATTACCATACAGTCCAATATATACCCAAAATAATTAAAACCAGGATCTCAAAGAGATATTTATATTCATAGAAGCATTATTTGCAATAGGAAAAAGGGGAAAGTGACCCATATATCCATTGATGGATGAATGGATAAAGAAAATGTGGTATATACATACAACGAATTCACTCTTAAAAGGGAAGGAAATTCTGACATGTGCCACAACACTGATGAACTTTGAGAACATTATGCTAAGTGAAATAAGCCAATCACAAAAGGACAAATACTTTGTGGTTCCATTTACATAAGATTTCTAGTGTAGTGAAATTCACAGAAAGTGGAATACAGAAAGTAAAGTGGTGGTTTCCAGAGACCAGTGGGGAGAGAAGAATGGGGAGTTATTGTTCAATAGATACAGGTTTCAGTTTTGCATGATAAAGAGTTTTAAGCATGGATGGCATTAATGGTAGCACGACAGAGTCAGCAAACTTAATGACACTGAACTATACATCTAAAAATGGTTAAGGTGATATACTTTATGTTATATATGTTTTACTATTAAAAAAATAAAAAGTTACAAGGACAAAGAATTTGCCAAAGGATAGGCTGAACAACTTACATAGTTTAGCCAGAGAACAGCTAGAGCAAAGAAAAAAAAATTACTTAAAGGAAGCAATAATGTATAAATCCTGAGGAAAGATAAAATTTATTGTAAAACTCTAAGCTAAATCTATGTAGAAAATATAGCAGAAAATATGCATATTAAATGTAATACCCTGTTACGTGGCTTTCTCTATACACAAAGATACAAAATGACTATGTCAGCCTTGTAAGGATTTACAAATCTCACAAAATCTAGGACTTTAGTTCTCCATTAGATCTGAATTATTTAGGGTTAGGTTTGGTTATATGTGACAGAAAATAAATAAGTAAATAATAGTGGCTGAAAAGAGAAAAAAAAAAAAGAAAAAGAAAATATAGTGGAGGGACTTCTCTGGTGTCCCAGTGGTGAAGACACTGAGCTTCTACTGCCAGGGGCCCTGGGTTCAATCCCTGGTCCAGGAACTAAGATCCTACATACCACATGGTGTGGCCAAAGAATAAAGTGAAAAGAAAATATAGCAGAAAATCAATACACTACTATATATATAAAGTAAATAACCAATAAGGACCTACTATACAGCACAGGGAATGACATCCAATAATTTGTAGTAACCTAAAAGGGAAAAGAATCTGAAAAAAATAGATACATGTATATGTATAACTGAATCACTTTTTGGTACAACTGAAACTAACACATCATTGTAAGTCAACTACACTGCAATAAAAGCGAAAAAAAAAAAAAGTGTTACTAAATAAGGATTACTAGACATGGGCCCTATCTTTATTCTAGAAATTCTAAGAAAGATTACCTGCCCCTGACATACTCTTCAAAGCTTCTCATGATGCCCTAAATTTCAGTCTTTAAGGACTGTAACTTTAGCTTGAAGTTTTTCCCTCTGTCCTAACCATGAGGTAAGTTCCAGAACTACAGTACAAAAGCTCAGTCAACATTTTCCTCCAGTTCTTCAAAACGACACATCCAAATACATTATCTTATTTTCCTGAAACTTCACTCCTTTAGATCTTAGCATTTCTGCCAATCCCTCACTATTCCCTCTAAAGTGTGTTAGCCGCTCAGTCGTGTCTGACTTTGTTGTGACCCCATGGACTATATATAGCCCCCTAGAATCCTCTGTCCATGGAATTCTCCAAGCAAGAATACTGGAGTGCATTGCCATTTCCTTCTCCAGGGGATCTTCCGTATCCAGTAACCAAACCTGGGTCTCCTGCATTGCAGACAGATTCTTTACCGTTTGTGTCACCAGGGAAGCCCACACCCCACAGTGATGTTCCCTCCTCCATCTCCCTTGCCCTTATATCTACTTGGCGATCTGGTCCTGGCATTTTCCTTCCCAGCCGCATTCCTCTCTTCTGCCCAACCCCACTGTTGCTACCCTTCGGCTATTTATTCCTCGATTGCTGTGACAGAAGCCCAGACAGCTCTCACCCTCAACCTCTCCCCTGTCCCATAGTAGAAAGTCGGGAAACGCTACCGCACCAGGAAGGCAGGTGAGAAAGAAGAAGGGAGAGAGGGAAGGAAGCAATATTGGAAAATGTTCAATAACTTGAAAATAAAACCAAAGGCTGCATCATGAGAAAAATATAAAAGAAACCTTCCTTAACAAATTCTATTACTCGAACACAATTCTTGTACATATATTTTGCACATTTTCCCCCCAAATTTCCAAAAGATAGTCATGGATGCTTTCTAGTAGTCTAGCCAGACCCTAGTCGATGAATTACTATAATTGAAGAAAGTCTCTAAGAATCAATCCTAATGTAATAACATAGTGTATTGAGTCTGAGATTTTTCTCAGTCAAAAAATTTTCTCCAAGAATTACCAACCTTTAGGAGACAGGGTGTCTTATGAGGTTATTATATAAAGATTATTGTTTAATAATAATTTTACAGGTTCTGATCTAAATGTGTTTTCTGTATCACTGGACTTAGGTAAAACTTGAGAGAAATGGAATTTCAGCTCAGTATAAGAAAGACATCAATAGCAAGATTGTTGGGAGTTCCATGGTGGCCTAGAGGTTAGGATTCTGGGCTTTCACTGCTATGACCCAGGTTCAGTCCCTGGTTGGTGAACTGAGGTCCCACAGGCCACAGTGTGGACAAATAAATAAAATAAAATACAAAAAAGCCAAAACAGCTACAACAACAACAGTGTTGACAACAGGGTGGAAACTTTCAGAGGAAAGTAAGCTGGAGAGGATGAGTAATTGTCCGGAAATTGCCAGACTGCCTTAAACATCCAGGTCTTAGTTGTGACATGCAGGATCTTTCAGCTGTGGCATGTGGGATCTAGTTCCCTGGCCAGGGCTCGAACCCTGACCCCCTACATTGGGAGCACAGAGCCTCAGTCACTGGACCTCAAGGGAAGTCCCTATATAGCTATAGTCTTAATAGTGAATATATTTACCGTATTTGTGACCCAAGTATGTAGTTGGCGAAACCAGTTTGAGAAACCTTGTGTTAGAAGTGGTCTAAAACCCTGAGATCTAACAACTAGCTGGAGTTTCTGATTTAGGCTCAATTAACTCCTAAAGAAAATTCTTAGGAAAAAAAAAATTGAAGACCAGGTTTGGGGTGAGTCAGGGAAGGTGATCTATCAATGCAAGGACAGAACCTGTGGCTTTTAAAAGCCTTTTCACCAGGACCTGGAGTAAGGCCTAGCATAGTAGGCAGTCAATAGATACTCATTAAGAAGGAAGGAAGGAAAAAAGGAAGGGAGGGAGGGAGGGAGAAAGGGGAAGACAGACATTTTGTTTATCATAATTAGATCTTTTGCCTGCGTTTGTGGATTAGCAAGCCATATAAAAAACCTATAAAAAGCCATTTTTTAAATAATCAAGGAAATTTGCATAAGATTTGGGTATTGCATGTTATTAATTTACTGAAATTCTTATTAATATTAGTGTATTTCTGTGTGTGTGTGTGGTGCTCACTCGCTCTGTGAGACCCCATGGACGATAGGCCACCAGACCCCTCTGTCCATGGAATTTTCCAAGCAAGAATACAGGAGTGGGTTGCCATTTCCTACTCCAGGGGATATTCTTGACCCAGAGATCGCACTTGAGTCTCTTGCATCTCCTGCATTGCCAGGTGGATTCTTTATCACTGTGCCACCTGGGAAGCCCCATGCTATGGTATACATTGTGCTATTCTTTCCATTTACTATGACTTTTGTGGGTGCAATCATGGCTGAGTGATTTTAAAGGCCTTTCCAGTGAGAGATGTATACTGAAGAATTTATAGGTGAAATTTTAGGATGTCTCAAGGAACAGAGGAAACGAAATTGACAGTTGCTAATTGTTAAGTTTGAGTGGTTTGTACAGGAGTTTGTTATAGTACCTGAGTGCTCAGTCGTGGACTGCAACCTTCCAGGCCCCTTCTGTCTGTGGGATTCTCCAGGCAAGAACACTGTAGTGGGTTGCCATGCCCTCCTCCAGGGTATCTTCCTAACCCAGGAATCGAACCCAAAGTCTCCTGAGTCTCCTACATTGGCAGGCAGATACTTTACCACTGAGCCCCCTGGGAAACCCCATGCTATAGTATACATTGTATTATTCTTTCCATTTCCCTGTATGTAACAAAAGGTAAACCACCCTTTTCCTGAGAGAAACAAGTCTTCCTACTGGGAGGCTTGTATATGTAAAGAATTAAGTTTGCTCCTTTGTATCCAGCATGAGACTACTTATGTAGCATCCTGGGAGAGCTGGGTGCTACAAAATACTCAAAATACTCAAGAGTATTTCTTTGTGGTTCCTCCTCCTCAGCTGAGAGTTCTGAAAGCTGTAAGCCAGAGCAGGACACCCCATTAAGGAACAGGAAGGCACAGTCAGGATTTACCTAATCTTTCTTTGCCTCAGTTTACACAGATGTGAAAATGGAGATAATAAAAGTACCGACCTCATAAGGAGTTGGGATGAACTGCCTGCCCTTCTTGTTGCCCTGGAAAATGGATTTTGTACTGTCTGAGCGTGGTGGTTTCTGCCCAACGCCACAACAGGTGATGAGGGAAGAGGAAGCGTTGGAAGCCGTGATTATGGGCACACTCCTCTGGAGTCTGCCCACGCACCCCTGTTTCTCTCCTCCTTAGCCCCCCAGGATGAAGCCTCACCTCATCTTCCCTTCTCTTCCGTCCCTAAAACAGTGTCATTCTAGATTTCCCAGCAGTGACTCAGGAGCCGAAGGGCAGGTCTTTTAAGGAGGACGTGCTGGGCCTGGCAGCCCACAGGCACCTGATTTTCTATCCTGATCCTATGACTCTTTGGCCATGTGATTTTGGGTAATTACCTAACCTCTCCTGGCATCAAGCTACTGTGAAAAAAAGATAGTACCACCCCACACACAGATGGGAAGACTGAAGAATTGTAGATAAGGGGCCTGGTGGACCACATGGTATACAGCAGATGCTCAATAAGTTAGTGAAGGCAGCAAGAGCCTCTCATTGCTGCCTCCCCCACATTCCCTACCAAGCCCACTCAGACCTCACTGGACCATTTGCGCCTTGGATTTTTGATGCTGATATTTGGTTTCTGGCGGGGCTTTCTACGTGGTGCTAGTGGTAAAAATTCTGTCTGTCAAAAGAGGATACATAAGAGATGCTGGTTGGATCCCTGGGTCAGGAAGATCCCCTGCAGGAGGAGGGCAAGGCAACCCACTCCAGTATTCTTGCCTGAAGAATCCCATGGTCAGAGGGGTCGCAGAGTCGGATATGATGGAAGTGATAGCACGCACGCAAGGTGAGGTCAGGGCAGAGAAGACCCAGGAAGGGTTGGTAGGCTGCTCAAAAGACTTCCTCCATAAGGGCCGATGGTGGGGTTTTCAGTGAGGCAGATGAGAAGGAGAATGCTTGCAAGGGAGACAAGGGGAATTTCTGGAGCAAATGGTAGGAGAAAGGAAGAGAGAGGAACATGTGGAAAATTGCTCTGAGGAACACATTGGAAAACCAGCCTTACCTGTGAATATGAATATCTCTTATAAATAAAGAATAAAGTAAGATAGTGCTTACTATGTGCCAAAGATTATTCTAGGTGCTTTACATTTGATAACTCATGTAAACCTCCCAGCAACCTGTGAGTTATGCATATTATCATCTCCATTTTACATGTGAGTGAACTGAGGCGAAAGGTATTTAAGTAACTTGCTTAAGGTACCCCAGCTGGCAAGTGATGGGGCAAATATTGTTACTGTTCCCTATCTGCCCTCCAGATTCCATCCCAGATGTCTCTAGTGGCCCATTGCCAACCTGGAACTATGCAGGGAAGGGAATTTGGAGAAGTGCAGTTCCCAGGTGCCTCAGTGGTAAAGAATCTGTCTGCCAATGCAGGAGATGCAGGTTCAATCCCTGGGTTGGGAAGATCCCCTAGAGGAGGAAATGGCGACCTGCTCCAGTATTCTTGCTGGGAAATCCCATGGACAGAGGAGCCTGGAGTCCCGAAGAATCAGACATGACTGAACATGCATGCAGCAGCAGCAGTTCCAGTTTAACTAAATTGCTGCAAGGGGGTGCAGCCTACTTTTGCTGGGGAAGCCCCACCATTCTTTCTCTGGCTGTCAAAAGGAAGGGGAAAAAAAAAATCTCCTGCTCAGGCAATCACCTGTCTTTAATATTTACATTGTACAAAATGAAAAAGTGAAAATTTTCCCTGCTGCCAGCCTCTGGTCTGGGACCCTGGTTGGGTCCTTTGCTTCTCTTTGGAACCACCTATACCCTCTGCCCAGAAGTGGGTTATTATCCTAAACAAAAGTAAGTTAAATCCCTGACAGTCACCAGTGGTTTGATGAGATTGGGAAATGAAGCTAATTTTTTTAGGGTCTTAATTACACAATTATTATGTTCCAAACATATATGTCAATATATTTTTTAAGTCTCACTGTCTTTTGAATTATATAAAATATCATAAATGACAGTGTAATATGATCTACCATACTGCTCCCCAGGGCAGGTGTAAGCACAGAGTTGCTTTTATTGAAACACTCTAACAATTAGAGGCGGCACTGCCCAGGTGAGTGGTTGTCATAATTTGGCTGTGGCAGAATTCCCTGCTGTGTGCTTAGTCATTCAGTTGTCTCTGGCTCTTTGCGACCCCGTGGGCTATAGCCCACCAGGCTCCTATGTCCATGGGCTTCTCCAGGCAAAAGTAGTGGAATGGGTTGCCATTTCCTTCTCTAGAGGATCTTCCTGACCCAGGGACTGAACCAGAGTCTCCTGCACTGCAGGCGGATTCTTTCATGTCAGGGCTGATTAAAAACCCTGCTGGCTCCCATCCGTGGAATTTCTGATTCAAAAGTTCTGAGGCAGGGAGGGCCTGGAAACTTGCAGTTCTTTTGGGTTTCCAGGTAATGATGGTGCTGCTGGTCTAGGCGGTCACACTTGGAGAACCACTGGCCTTGTGGTTAGGATCACATCCTTCTAGTAAGACATCATGAGCTGGACTCCCAACTCATCATCAATCTGCTATTTGACCTGGAGCAAATTCTCAGTATCCTCAAGCCTCAGTTTCTTTATATGTAAATGAGGATAATAATGACACAATCATTGGGAGTTATACTGAGGATTACATAAATTAATCCCCATAATGTATAGATACTTTATGCATCTATAAAGTACTTTATCCACATAAAATATGGATACAGCACACAGTAAATATGCAGATGTTTGCTATTATTTTAATTCAGAATGTTTTGTGAATCAATGATTACATAGCAAATGCATATTATGAAATATTCCAGATCTGCAGATCTTTTAGACTGTATCTAGAAGAAATGGAAGTTTTTAAATGTAATTTCTAAGTAATCGGTTGTGAACTTGTCATTTCTCTTCCTATTTGTCCCTTCGTTTTTCTCTAATGATCAGGATGTTTGGAAAAACCAAGCAAATGCATTTAGGAGAAAAGATAGAAATACAGCAAGAGCCAGGTCTGTCACAAAATTTAATGTCATTAGCATTACAGCAAAGTTTGAGTTTAATTTCCTAGTTGAACAGAAGGTGGCAGCACCACACAGGATTTGGCAGAAGAGTTTCTCAGCGCCGCCTCCCCCAAAGCCCCTGCCTGGGGCTGTCTTCTTGCACTTTGAACTCCATTTCCTGGATCTCAGGCCCTTTCTTATCCTTGTCTAGGTTTTAGACCATCAGTGGATCGAGCCTCATTCCCGCTGGGGACTCCAGGGTCAATTCACAGGTTAGAAAAACAGTTTCACCTTGGCCTAAGACTAAACTGATCTGTAACTCGAAACAGGTCCCTGTGTGCCTCTGAGCCTCAGTCTCCCCTGTGTAAAACAAATTCAGTTCAGTCGCTCAGTCGTGTCCAACTCTGCGATCCCATGGACGGCAGCATGCCAGGCCTCCCTGTCCATCACCAACTCCGGGAGTTTACTCAAACTCATGTCCATCGAGTCATCTCATCCTCTGTTCTCCCCTTCTCCCACCTTCAGTCTTTCCCAGTGTCAGGGTCTTTTCCAGTGAGTCAGCTCTTTGCATCAGGAGGCCAAAGTATTGGATTTTCAGCTTCAGCATCAGTCCTTCCAATGAATATTCAGGACTGATTTCCTTTAGGATGGACTGGTTGGATCTCCTTGCAGTCCAAGAGACTCTCAAGGGTCTCCTCCAACACCACAGCTCAAAAGCATCAATTCTTCAGCGCTCAGCTTTCTTTATAGTCCAACTCTCACATCCATACATGACCACTGGAAAAACCATAGCCTTGACTAGACGGACCTTTGTTGGCAAAGTAATGTCTCTGCTTTTTGATACTGAAATGTAAAACTTTGTGTATTAAGCAAACCAGGATGTATCAGGATGTGTCAATTTTTAACACCAAACGCATAACGGCAATGAAATTGCATTGCCTCAGAAGACTTTTCCGGGGACCACCTGTCCACTGTCTTCTGCCTTTAGGGTTACTTCGGTGGAGCCTGTCGTTTTCGGGAAATGTTCTTGTTTAACTGACGCCCTAAGGGTTTTATTGAACTGAAACTTCTTTTGGCGAAGGATGCTCCGGCGCCCTCTGGTGACTAATCCCAAGTAATGCACCATTCACCTCACAACGCCTTGCTTTCTATCCCTGTCACCAAATAATCCAGTTTTTGCCCTTTGAGTCCTTTGTTAGCCTGCTTCTGGATTATTATTTTTACTGCTAACTCTATGAAGCGCCACAAGTAGCGGTTATGAGATTCAGTTTTGAAAATACGGACTCCAGGCAAGCTGAGAGCGGAAGCACGAATAAACGAACTTGGTAGGACGGCCAGCTCTTCGATGTGGGCTCATTTCACAGAGAAAGCAGATGCGATCGGTGAGATGGTTGTCAGTCCCACTGCGGAGAGGGAGTGTCGGTGAGCTTCATGTTTTCTATGCTTGCGATCCGGATAGCTGGCTCCTGGAATCTCCGCGCCCTTTCTCTAACTCCCATTTCTAAGGCTCACCCTATACGACTTGGTGGCCACTCTTAGGACCCTGCCATCTATCCTAGCTCTCCTAGTGCGTGAGGGGCCAGATCCTGATCCTTCCGCCTGGAAATGTTGCTAGAAATGCCAATATTTCTCCAGGAACCAACTGCATTGGAATCTTCTAGGATGCTGCTCAACATCCAGACTCCTTCGGTGAACCCTGGCCTTGCTGCAATAGAATCTCTGAAGGTAGAGATGAGAATTATGCATTTTAGCCAGATCCCTAAGTGATTGTGAGGCAAGCCAAGGTTTAGAATAGCTTCATATGCTTGTGACTTCAGAGACATGATGATGATGATAACTGCTGTCTACATAACAAGTGTCTGTGTTTCTGATGCCACGTCCCCACTCCACCACCATAACTGTGAGTGATGCAAGCACCAGCCAGGGTGCATAAGCATGAACCATCTGGCTTCCATCCCTGGAAACACATTATAGAATAAGTTTTTCAGCCCTTTCCTGGGCCCTCTTTTTTCATCCATCAGGCTAGTGTTTCTGAGCAAGACTCTTTGCTGAGAAGCCTTAAATTATACCCCAACACTGAAGTTAAAATGTCAAGGATTAAAAAATCAAATTTCTATGTGGTACATATATACACTGGAATACTGCTGCTGCTGCTGCTAAGTCACTTCAGTCGTGTCCGACTCTGTGCAACGCCATAGATGGCTGCCCTACAGGCTTCCCCGTCCCTGGGATTCTTGAGGCAAGAACACTGGAGTGGGTTGCCATTTCCTTCTCCAATGTGTGAAAGTGAAAGTGAAGTCACTTAGTCTTGTCCAACTCTTAGCAACCCCATGGACCACAGCCTACCAGGCTCCTCCATCCATGGGATTTTCCAGGCAAGAGTACTGGAGTGGGGTGCCATTGCCTTCTCCGACACTGGAATACTATTCAACCATAAAAACAAAATAATGCCATTTGCAGCAACATGGGTGCATCTAGAGATGAATGTACTAAGTGAAGTCAGAAAGAAAAAGACAAATACCATATGGTGTCACTTATATGTGGAATCTAAAATATGGCACAAATGGCCTTATCTACGAAACAGGAAAATACTCACAGACATAGAGAACAGACTGGTGGTTGCCAAGGGGGAAGGGGGTGGGAGAGAGAGAGATTGAGAGTTTGGGATTAGCAGATGCAAATTATTATATATAGAACGGATAAACTACAGGGTCCCTACTCTATAGCACAGGGAACTATATTCAATATCCTGTAATAAATCATAATAGAAAAGAGTATGAAAAAGAATGTAAATATATATATATATATATACACTGAACCACTGTACAGCACAGTAATTAGCATGACCTTGTAAATGATATTAGCATGACATTGTAAATCAATTTCAATAAAATAAATTTTTAAATAAATAAAGGCTACCTACCAAAACAATTGTATGGTGGGTAGCTTTGCCCGGCTGAATCACCTTTTATTTCTGTCAATCTGTCTGTCTGTGGAGGGCATGGCATGCCATTGTGCCTTTGACGTTAACAGGAATAAGTTGAAATGAGCACCTGCTGTTTCTGTTAGACAGAAACTGTGAGGACAGGGGCGTTAAATCCTAGGATTCAAGGATTCAGTGTTAGTAAGGACAGTGAAGTCCAACTTGTTGCCCAGGGCAGGAATCCCGTACCCTTATACTCCCTGAGGGGACATTGTCTTAGATGCTGACTTCTGAAGCTGTCTTCCCTTGGATCCGTTTTCAGGCACATTTTTCATCTGAGTACCCAAGTGCTTCCTCACCCAGCAAGGCCCAGAAAAGAGATGAAGCACAAAAAAGCCTAGAAGGTCACTAACACTGGTCACTAGTGTTACTAGTGTGGACACTAATCTCAGACTCTGCGCCGTAATACAAGCCACACCTGGCCACTGAGCACTTGAAATGTGGCTGATGAAGAATGTGCTATAAGTGTAAATCACACACCAGCCTCTGGACACATAGCAAGAATATAAAATAGCCCATAGACAGATAGGTAGCATGTTGAAATGATAATATTCTGGATATATTGTGTTAAAGAAAATGTATAATTAAAATTAATTTTACTTGTTTGTCATTTTCAAATTTGGCTACAAGGCAATTAAAAATTATAAAACATGGTTTAGATGCTACTGGTCTGGACCTATGGTGTTTACCTGATGGTTTCCACTATTCCTAACCAGGCTTCCCTGGTGGCTCAGTCAGTAAAGAATCCCCCTTAAATGCAGGAGATGCGGGTTCGATCCCTGGGTTGGGAAGACCCCTAGACAAGGAAATGGCAACCCACTCCAGTATTCTTGCCTAATAAATCCCATGGATAGAAGAGCTGGCGGACTACAGTCCATGCAAGCACAAGAGTTGAACACGACTTAGTGATTAAACCACTACCACTGTTTTTAACCTTTTGGGGCTTAACCACTTCCCTAACATGATCTTTCTGGTTCCTCCTAGTTCTTTCCCTCCTGGTCAGTCCTATCCTGTTGCCCATGGAGCTGTGTGACACATTACAGCTCATGCTAGGAAGTCTTCCTGGGGTGCCCCAGTTTGCCCACCCCATTGCTACATGATTCTAGTGGTTAGAAGATTCTTTTTTATACATAAACCAAAATAGGCTTCCCTGGGACAGCTTTCTATGAGAAGAAATGAGTCATGGTTAATGATGGTAGAGTAATACATGTAAGCCATTTATTTAATCAACTCCCTATTGCTAGTTATTTAGTCTATTTTCAGGTTTCTAAATTTTGTATTACGATAATCATCCTTACGTTTAAATCTTTGTACCCATGTTAAATCATTTCCTTTGGACCAGTTCTTACTAATATAATCTTTTAAGCTTTTGACGCCATTCTGTATTACATGAACAACAGTAGGTATTATAATTTTAAAAAAATTTATAATTCTTGTAAATGGTAATTTTGTGAAAAAAATTGCATTAAAATGTTACATGGCTTAAAGGAAGTTTAAAATGGTAATTACTAAACGGTAAGGACTAGAGCGGTGGGATGGGGGACAGAGGGAGGTTCAAGAGGGAGGGGCTATATGTTAACATATAGTCGGTGCACTTTGTTGTGCAACAGAAAATAACACAATACTGTAAAAGCAATTATATTCCAAGAAATAAATAGATGAAAAAAAGAACTTAATTTCTTCTCAAGTTCCCTTTCTGTTGATGTGCTGGGCAGGGTGCTAAGTCGCTTCAGTGGTGTCCGACTCTTTGCGACCCTATGGACTGTAGCCCTCCACTCTCCTCTGTCCAGGGGATTCTCCAGGCAAGAATACTGGAGTGGGTTGCCATGCCCTCCCTCCAGGGGACCTTCCTGACCCAGGGAACAAACTTGTGTCTCATGATGTCTCTTGTGTTAGCAGGAGGGTTCTTTACCACTAGCGCCACCCGGGAAGCTTCTTTCTGTTGATAGCAGAAATTAAACAGAATTCAAATGCCAGTTCTGACGTGTATGGTTTCTTCTAGAGGTGATTTATGCATTTTCTATACAAAAATACCATAAAATGCACCCTTTTCTATGCCTTTCATTTTCACATTTATACTTTTAAAAAAAAAAAAGAAAAGAAAATTCTAGGCTGGCTTAAAAAAATGTCCTCCCTAACAAATGTCACTTATTACCTTAGTCTTGTTACAAACCCAGAAATCCACTTTAAGCAGCTATTTATTTTCCTCCTTCTTTTCTTTTTCTTTTTATTTTTCTTTCCTTTCTTTCCACTTGCCTATTCTTCAGATGGAAGACTAAGCAGTCAGATCCTGAGTATTCTGGGACCCACAAGGGACAAGTTTGCCTACCCTTGTGTCTTATAAGCTGGAAAAGGTGGGTACTAAGCCCCTGGGCCAGGCGGCAGAATCTCTCCTCTAAGACTGCTGGTGGAGCAAAAAGTGAGAAATTACTGACATTATTTTATAAGAGGTCTCAACTTCTCCTCCTCAGGTTCATTTCCTTATTTTATCTCTCTATTCCAACAAAGGTCCACCTAGTCAAGGCTATGGTTTTTCCAGTAGTCATGTATGGTTGTGAGAGTTGGACTATAAAGAAAGCTGAGCACCGCAGAATTGATGATTTTGAGCTGTGGTGTTGGAGAAGACTCTTGAGAGTCCCTTGGACTGCAAGGAGATCCAACCAGTCCATCCTAAAGATCACTGGGTGTTCATTGGAAGGACTGATGTTGAAGCTAAAACTCCAATACTTTGGCCACCTGATGCGAAGAACTGACTCATTTGAAAAGACCCTGATGCTGGGAAAGATTGAAGGTGGGAGGAGAAGGGGGCAACAGAGGATGAGATGGCTGAATGGCATCACCGACTCAATGGACATGAGTTTGGGTAGGCTCTGGGAGTTGGTGATGGACAGGGAGGCCTGTGTGCTGCAGTCCATGGGGTGGCAAAGAGTCAGACACGACTGAGCAACTGAACTGAACTGAACTGATTTCAATTTAACAATGTTTTGCATATAATTGACTTTCTATAAATACATATTGAATTAATGAACTAATAAATGTATATATCAGTGGGTGACTGTTAACCCTGGAAATATCTGGTTAGGCTTGTTATGGCAATACCGAAGATTTTCAGCTGTGAGTCACATACAGATGGCGAGTCACATAATGATCCATATGTCACTCACCATAAATGATCACTGACAGGGTAGCACATATACTATTGGGATATCACAGAATTATATACTGTTGGACCTGGAAAGGGCCCTTGAGCTTTTCATGTCCCAAGGTTCCCAACTGGTGAAGACCATCAGAATTTAGCTGACAGATGTATTTATTTAGCTTGCATAGTCTCACTGCTGTCTTCTACTTATTTTTTATTTATTTTTTACTTTTATTTTATTAATTTTTAAATTTTATTTATTTTAGGCTGAGACACATGGCTTATGGGATCTCAGTTTCCTAACTAGGGATTGAACCCAGACCTTGGAAGTGAAAGCACAGGGCCCAAACCACTGGGTCACCAGGCAACTCCCTACCTTTAAAGTGGTTACCAACATAGACATGTTGGGAGATTATATATAGTGTTTGGAGCTTTTTTAAACTGGAAGTTCTGGCACCTCTAGGTCCATAGCTACACACAACAGCCTGGACTGAGTAGCTACTGCCCTCTTTTATTCAACCAATAGCAGATTTTCATTCACTTGTCAAATGATTGCTATGTATTTCAGGCAACTTGCTTATTGTTCTGTTTAGTCTATGACTTGGTGAAGTTTTCTTGCTATGAATCCAGACTTGCTGATTGATTCTTGGAAGCACATTCAAGTATAGTTTGGGTCTACCCCTATCTTAAAATTCTTTTTTTTTTTTTTGGCCACCCCTTGCAGCATGTGGGATCTCAGCTCCCCGACCGGGAATGGAACCCACGCTTGCCGCATTGGAAGCCCAGAGTCTTAGCCACTGAACCACCAGAAAGTTTCTGCCCTCTTTTAGATGGGATGTGTTTTATCCATCGGTGGAGCCCCAGCCACACACAGTGCGCCTGACAGATGCACAGGACTTTTCTGGCCCTTTGGAGATTGTATTTTTGATGCCAGATCAAGTCTGATGCCAATGTAGTTAAGGAAACTGAAGCCCACTGAATTTACCTCCTTAAATATTTCTCTTGATCTTCCCCACACCATCTTCCATCTATTGCCAAAGTAAGCTCTGGAAAATATAAATTTGCCTAGGTTACACCTCTGCTTAAAATCCTCCAGTGGCTTTACTAGACCTAAAGATCCTGATCTTCTTATCATGGTTTATGAGACCTTTCAGTGCCAAGCCTGCTTTACCAACCTTAACTCAGACAACTCTGCCTCACCAGCCACACCAGGTAACTTCATGTTTCTCTACTCTGACCCTCTTTGCCTCAGGGTCTCCCTTCCTGCTGTTCCCCTTTCCTAGAAGGCTCTTCCCCATCTATTTGTCTGACACTTTCTTACGTGCTTAGGTCAGACACCTGTGATTCTCCCCTGTGAATCCTTCCATCCTCACTTTATCATCTCTGCCATGGGACACAGTTCACAGTCCACTTTACAGCCCCTGGAACAGTTTAGTATGACTTCTCCACTGGACTGTATTTTCCTTGCGGACGGGACCCACAAATCACTCTCTTTTTTTGTAGGCCGCAGCGTGTGGGATCTTAATTCCCCAATGAAGGATCAAACCCATGCCCCCTGCGTTGGAAGTGTGGAATCTTAACCATTGGACTGCCAGGAAAGTCCCACAAATCATTCATTTTTATCCTCATTATTTATTCCAGTGCTCAATAAATGTTGAATGAATGAATGACAGCCTTGCTCCATGTGACTTATTTAGTAAGACAGCCATGAGAAACTATGGTCTGCCCCTGATTCCCTGTAAGGTTATGACCAAGGATCCTTTGCAAACTGGAGACAGCATAGGGACAAGCTTCACTCTTTCCATATTACCAGACTGTCTCAGGAACCTTAGTCTTCAGTATTTGTTGATTTTATTCCTGCTCTTTCTTCTACACAAATTGTATAACTTATTTTTACTTCAGTTTCTCACTTTAAAAATTGACTCCCAAGTCCCTGGCAGTCCAGTGGTTAGGACTCCACGCTTTCACTGCCAAGGCCTGGGTTCCATTTCTGGTCTGGGAGCTAAGATACCACAGGCTGTCAGCACAGTCCGGGGGAAAAAATGATCCCCAAATCTCTATTTGCCTCCAGATAATTAATGCAAATCAATCATTGAAATTCTATGAAATTGAAATTTTGTTGAAATTGAATTTCATTGAAATTCTCCTTGCTAGTGGGTTCATAAATGGGTTTGTGACCAAAACCTGGCTAGTGAGATGTGAGGACAATGATGCTGGATGAGAACAGATGTGTCCTGGACACTGTCATTTCAGAATTTGATATTTAGACATATTGCAGATATCTTGCCACCAACCCGAAAATGAAGCTGGTATTAAGGATGACAGAAAGATGCAAAAAAAAACCTAAAATGAAGGTATCATTGAAGAGCTAAATCAGTCAACCCTGATTCTTGTTACAGTATGAAGGTTAATTGTTAATTGCCACATTAGGTGATAAATTTCCTTTCTGTTAAGCCAGTTTAAGTCTTGTTTCTATACTTTAATTTGGAACCAAAACATGTTACCTGATATAGTTCTCCAGTTCCGTCATTCTCAAAATAACTACCTGTCATCCTCAACTTTTTAATCTCTTTGTTAGTCTATGAATAGCTTCATTAGATAGGCTTTGGATGATCTAAGATTGAGCACATAAAGGTGGAAGTGACAGGACCAGGAGTTCTTTTTAAGTATTTGGTTTTTTTGGATCAGTTCTACACATTGTTGTTGCTCAGTTGCTAAGTCATGTCTGACTTTTTGCGACCCCATGGACTGTGGCATGCCAGGCTTCCCTGTCCTTCACTATCTCCCAGAGTTTGTTCAAACTCATGCCCATTGAGTCAGTGATGTTCTACACATGGCTATTAATTACTGATAATGCACATCTTAGAGGGGGCCACGAGTGAGCCTCATTCCATCATTCCCTACTGTGGGCCACACTTCTACCCAGGCTTCAGCCACAGTTTTTTTCTTCCTAACGCCACCCAGATTTTGTTTATAATAAGACCTATCCTCCTGATAGTCATAATACCCCCAGTTCTAAGAGTAGGCCCGATTCCTCCTCAGATAATCACATTGCCCCGTGTTAATGGTCAGTTATGAGTAAGCCCAAGACTGATTTCCAGCCGGGGAGACATGACGAGAAGGCCATTAGGAGGCCGCTGGAAAAACTTCTCTCATTCGTAAGAGAGATGTCATCCTTATTCCTCTTCTTTCCCTTTCGGGATGTGGATACTACAGTTACTGCTGCTGTTTTATTATGAGCTTGAGGACAAAGCCAACACCAAGGATTTCAGAAGAGAAAGCTGAAAAGACTGCTGGTCCTTGATGGCACATTGAGCTCTTGAAATGACCAATGTTGAAGCACTCCCTATCTTAGCTGAAACTTTTAGTGGTGCAGGTTATTGCATTTTCTTATGCTTAAGCCAATTTTATTTAGACTTTATGACACGTGTGCTAAGTTGTTTCAGTTGTGTCTGACTCTTTGCAATCCCATATACTGTAGCGTAGCCTGCCAAGCTCCTCTGTCCATGGGATTCTCCAGGCAAGAATACTGGAGTGGGTTGCCATGCCCTTCTGCAGGGGATCTTCCTGACCCAGGGACTAAGTCTGTGTCTCCTGAAGCTCCTGCATTGCAGAAGGATTCTTTACCCCTGAGCCACTGGGGAAGCCCAGACTTTCTGACATTTTCTCCTAAATCATCCATATGACACATCTACAAATAGGGAAGGTGTCTTGCAGTTAGCCATTTATTACTTTCCTGATAGCCCTAAGTTATTTTTATATATCTTGCTTGCTGGTTGAAAATCAACTTTTCATTAAGCATCTGACATGTGGGTGATATGATTTGAAAAGGACATTCCAGGAATCAGGTACTGTTCAGTTCTCTTTTTCAATAAAAATCAAACGGTACATACTTGTCTTAGTCAGGATAGGATAGGATGTGATTCAGCAACAAACCCTGTCTAATGACTTAGCATGCGTTGGAGCCAAAGGTCTCCTCTAGCTGGCTGCCTCCACTTCTACAATTTGGGGGTCCCTGAGTCACCAGGTCCAGTTAGTCTTCTGATGAGACCAAGTAGAATCTGTGGAGGGCCCACACAGGGAGGGCGAGGCTCTGGGACTACTCAACGGGGAGAAAGGAGTCTCACCTTCTCAGAACTTCAACAGGCTTCCTACTGCCCCCTCCCCCCCGACTCAGGGTCCAGACATAAGAGTCAGAACATATTGGACATTCCAGCCCCCACTGGCAGGTGACGGCAGCTTTATGGGAGACTACTCATTGAGGACGACTTTTCAGGTGTCTCAGTGATAAATTATCCACTTGCCAATGCAAAAGACACAGGAGATGGTGGGTTCATTCCCTGGGTTGGGAAGATCTTCTGCAGGAGGAAATGGCAACACACTCCAGTATTCTTGCCTGGAGAATCCCATGAACAGAGGAGTCTGGTGAGTTACAGTCCATGGGGTCACAAAGAGTTGGACACGACTGAGTGACTGAGCACACACATACAGGTAAACTCGTGAGGCCAGCAGAAGAGCCATTCAGCTGAGCTTTATTCAACTCACAGAACCAAGGAAAATATTAGAATGGTGGCTGTTCTTACTAGGCTTGTGACATATAACGAAAATCGCCACCAGACAGCAACTCCCCAGACAGGGAGCCTGGGGATAAACATTTCAACCTCACCCTTCTCTCCCTCTTATTTCACCTGCTCTCCCAGAACTGAATCTAATCAGAAGCAGAGGGTAAAGGAAACTTTGATGTTGTCCGTAAAGGTGAGCCTCTCAGGGCACAGATCAGGGAAGACACGAAGAGAGATTGGAACTGGAGAGACGAACAGAAGCTATTCAGTAGGGTTCACCCCTGTCCCCTTTACCATTAACTTGATCTTTGTGCAGGTAAAATTCTGTCTCCCATCACAGGAGATACTCAAAGCTCTTCAGCTTTTATATTACCACAGGGAAATGTCTATTCAGTCATAGTCCCACCTGAAACCTAAAATATTAGCCACCACTAGTGTATTTCGGGCTTCCCTTGTGGCTCAACTGGTAAAGAATCCACCTGTAATGTGGGAGACTTTGGTTTGATCCCTGGGTTGGGAAGATCCCCTGGAGAAGGGAAAGACTACCCACTTCAGTATTCTGGCCTGGAGAATTCCATGGACTGTACAGTCCAGGGGGTTGCAAAGAGTCAGATACGACTGAGTGACTTTCTCTTTTACTAGTGTATTTCACCTCAGGTGGCTGGGACAGGGAAAGGACATAGAAAAATAATTAATGAATATATAAAAACACCTGTATGACCATCCCTGCTTCTGTGACTGGTCAGGAGGTCTAAGAAGGCGGTAATCATAGCTGTGTTCTTCAGACTGGCTTCCCATTTTTCTTAACCTCTTGAGATTCTTCACCCAGTAGGATGGCTCAAACCTTCCCTCCTATGGCATTTGAGTTCTTAGTGGTCTTGCTTTCTTGTCCCACAACAGTTTCCCACTGACTAAGATACTTGGCCAATTGAGTACTCTGAGGCTCCCAGTGAATGCTCTGGATGCAAACACAGTTCTCTGCCTTCCTTTTGCGGCAGCAGCTCAATGTCCCCCTGGTAATTAGGATCAATGACCCAGCCAGCGCCTTAGCCTCATTCTTTAAATTCCTCCCTTGGGCACTAGAATCACTAAGAGAAGCTGAGGTCACAGAGGCAGAAAGCAAAAATTCTTCAAGCCCATGGTGTAATAGGGAGAGGGATCACTCTCATTTCCAACCCTTGGAGCCCATGCAATCTGGCTAGGAAAAAGAAGGCATCATAAACGGATCACTGGTTAAACATATACCTTGATTTATAAGTCACTAGCCCAACCTCACAGGGTGGTGTCTCCCAGCTGGTGTTGGGACTAAGCCTTCAGCAAGCCATTCCACTCTTTTAGCTAACCAACTACTCCTGTGAAATGGAGCACATGGTAATATCAGCGAAGTCCACAGATGCTGAGAGAAGCGCTCCAGTTCCTTTACTCTAAAACGCGTCCTCTAGTCTTAGGCGGGTTAGGGTTAGGGTTAGGGTTAGGGTTAGGGCAGTGCTGTGTGGGATACAGTGGTGGTGAGTAAGGTATTCTGGAAATACAAAACTGGCGGAGTCGGCAGAAGCACTGAGATCTGCCACTGATTTTCCAAAAATTATCTTTCCAAACTCCTGAGCATCTGAGTCACTGTCCATGTGTCACTATAGTCTTTTTTTTTTTCATGTGTCACTATAGTCTTATACCTCAGGCTACCTCTTTTTTTTTTTTTATTGAAGTATAGTTGATTTCCAATATCATTTTAGTTTTAGGTGTAAATCACAGTGACTCAGTCACACACACACATATATATATATATGTACATAACTTCACATGTTATATATATGTGTATGTTTTATATACATATAACTTCACAGGTTATATGTGTGTGTATAATATATATAACTTCACATGTTATATATGTATGTTATATATATATATCTTCACATATTATACATGTGTGTATGTTATATATATGTATAACTTCACATATTATATGTGTGTGTATGTTATAACTTCACATGTTGTATATGTGTGTATGTTGTACATATAACTTCACATGTTATATGTGTATATTATATATATTCCATTTCAGATTCTTTTTCTCTTATAGTTTGTTAAAAAGTATTGAGTATAGTTCCCCGTGCTATACAATAGGTCCTTGTTGATTATCTACTTTATATGTAGTGGTCAGGCTACCTCTTCTTCCACATGACGTGGATAACCAGATGTAGCATCCAGAATTCTGCCCATGGGGACTTCTCTGGCTTTCCAGGCCACGCTTTAGTAGAGCACTAGTGTAGCAGCCCCCTACTTCCAGCTGGTGATGTCATTAATAGGCAGATCTGTCAATAACTCTAGCCCTTGTTTTTTTTCTTTTCTATTAACTGGTCATATGGAACTCTTCACAAGGCACTGGTGTGGATTGAGAAAGAAGTGACAAAGCAGTAGCTTGTGCTACTTGTAGCCACATGTTTATGTAGTTTTCTTGTGTCTTCCCAAGCTCCTTATAAGACTGTGTATACCATTTCTATTTGGTAAGAAATCTCTAGTGTAAAATGGCCACATTTAAAATTTTTTTTATGGAACACATACCGCTGAGTTCATGATGGGCAGCTTGGGTCAGACATCTGTCAGGGTCTGGCTATACAGGTTTTTTTTTTTCCCCAACAGAGAATAGTTGAAGGCCTTTTAGGACCTGAGTCCTTCCAACAAGGGATGTAGCTAGACTTCTTAGAGAGTGAGCTGGGGGTATAAATACCCAAATCTCCCTCTTCTTCTCTCTAATTTCCTTGGTTTGTCACGGACTGAAGCCAAATGGATTCCAGAGAACAGGGGGTTCATTGGTGATTGTAGACCATATATGTCATCTTCCCAGGGCACAAAGCAGGATGGAGGGTGGATCTAGAGAGGCAAATAGAAGATATCCTGCACATGGGGTGAATATAGTAAAGGAAGATGCAAAGAAGTTAAGAATGAGGTGAATCAGACTTAGAGAATGAAGTTATGGTTACCGGAGGGAAGGAAAGGAGGACAGGATATTTAGGGAGTTAGGGACTGACACGTGCACACTGCTGTATTTAAGATGGATAACCAACAAGCTCCTACTGTACAAACAGAGAGCTCTCCTCAGGGTTGTGTGGCAGTCTGGATGGGAGAGGGCTTTGGGGGAGAACGGATACACATATGTGAACAGCTAAGTCTCACTGCTGTGTACCTGAAATGATCACAACATTGGCTGTACTCCAGTGTAAAACATAAGTTTAAAAGAAAGAGGTGGGGCTTCCCTGGCAGTCCCATGGTTAGAACTCCATGCTTCCACTGCAGGGGACACAGGTTCGAGCCCTGGTCAGGGAACTAAGATCCCACATGCAGCAACTGAAACCTGGGACAGCCAAATAAATGAACTCTTAAAAAAAAAAAAAACAAGAATGAAGAGAAAGATCATAACACTTAAGCTGGGGAGGGGGAGTGATGAGGATTCAGGAAGGGGATGACAGCAAGGACAAAGATGTAGGACCTTACAACTGGAAGTCAGATGGGGGTTGCAGAGTATTCAAGTGGGGATACAAGGGCAAGTTGGAAAGACAGAGGGTGTCTTTCATAAAAGGGGACTGCTTAAAATAAAAACTCTCTGTGAAATATTGGTTATGACACGGTTTAGAAAAACAAGACCAGGAGCTGACTGTGGCTCATATCATGAACTCCTCCTTACAAAATTCAGACTTAAATTGAAGTAGGGAAAACCACTAGACCATTCAGTATGACCTAAATCAAATCCCTTACAATTATGCAGTGGAAGTGACAAATAGATTCAAGGGATTAGATCTGATAGATAACTCTATGATCTTCATCCTGAAGAACTATGAATGGAGGTTCCTGACATTGTGCAGGAGGCAGTGATCAAAACCATCCCCAAGAAGAAGAAATGCAAAACACAAAATGGTTGTCTGAGGAAGCCTTACAAATAGCTGAGAAAAGAAGAGATGCTAAAGGCAAAGGAGAAAAGAAAAGACATACCCATCTGAATGCAGAGTTCCAAAGAATAGCAAGGAGAGATAAGAAAGCCTTCCTCAGTGATCAGTGCAAAGAAACAGAGGAAAACAATAGATTGGGAAAGACTAGAGATCGCTTCAAGAAAATTAGAGATACCAAGGGGATATTTCATGCAAAGATGGGCTCAATAAAGGACAGCAATGGTATGGACCTAACAGAGCAGAAGATATTAAGAAGAGGTGGCAAGAATACACAGAAGAACTGTACAAAAAAGATCTTCATGACCCAGATAACCACGATGGTGTGATCACTCACCTAGAGCCAGACAACCTGGAATGTGAAGTCAAGTGGGCCTTAGGAAGCATCACTACCAACAAAGCTAGTGGATGTGATGGAATTCCAGCTAAGTTATTGAAAATCCTAAAAGATGAGGCTGTGAAAGTGCTGCACTCAATATGCCAGCAAATTTGGAAAACTCAGCAGTGGCCACAGGACTGGAAAATGTCAGTTTTCATTCTAGTACCAAAGAAAGGCAAAGACAAAGAATGTTCACACAATTGCACTCATTTCACCTGCTAGCAAAGTAATGTTCAAAATTCTCCAAGTGAGGCTTCAACAGTCCATGAACGAAAAACTTCCAGAAGTAAAAGCTGGATTTAGAAAAGGCAGAGGAACCAGAGATCAAATTGCCAACATCCATTGGATCATCAAAAAAGCAAGAGAGTTCCAGAAAAACAGCTACTTCTGCTTTATTGACTACGCCAAAGCCTTTGACTGTGTGGATCACAACAAACTATGGAAAATTCTTAAAGAGATGGGAATACCAGACCACCTGACCTGCCTTCTGAGAAATCTGTATGCAGGTCAAGAAGCAACAGGTGGACATGGAACAATGGACCAGTTCAAAATTGGGGAAGGAGTATATCAAGGCTATTTATTGTCACCCTGCTTATTTAACTTATATTAACTTACATGCAAAATGCCGGGCTGGAGGAAGCACAAGCTGGAATCAAGGTTGACAGGAGAAATATCAATAACCTCAGATATACAGATGACACCACCCTTATGGCAGAAAGTGAAGAGGAACTAAAGAGCCTCTTGATGAAAGTGCAAGGGGAGAGTGAAAAAGCTGGCTTAAATCTCAACATTCAGAAAACTAAGATCATGGCATCCAGTCCCATCACTTCATGGCAAATAGATGGGGAAACAATGGAAACAGTGTCAGACTTTATTTTCTTGGGCTCTAAAATCACTGCAGATTGTGACTGCAGTCATGAAATTAAAAGACACTTGCTCCTTGGAAGAAAAACTATGACAAACCTAGACAGCATATTAAAAAACAGAAACATTACTTTGCCAACCAAGGTCCATCTAGTCAAAGTTATGGTTTTCCTGTAGTCATGTATGGATATGAGAGCTGGACTATAAAGAAAGCTGAACACCAAAGAATTGATGGTTTTGAACTGTGGTGTTGGAGAAGACTCTTGAGAGTCCCTTGGACTGCAAGGAGATGCAACCAGTCCATCCTAAAGGAAATCAGTCCTGAATATTCATTGGAGGGACTGATGCTAAAGCTGAAGTTCCAATATTTTGGCCACTTGATGTGAAGAACTGACTCACTGGAAAAGACCCTGATGCTGGGAAAGACTGAAGGCAGGAGGAGAAAGGGACGACAGAGGATGAGATGGTTGGATGGCATCACCGACTCCATGGACATGAGTTTGAGCAGGCTCCAGGAGTTGGTGAGGGACAGTGAAGCCTGGTGTGCTGCAGTCCATGGGGTCACAAAGAGTCAGACGTGACTGAGCGACTGAACTGAACTGAATTGAAGCACTCTCCAGTGGAACTTCCTGCGATGATGGAAATGTTCTAGATCTGTGCTGTCCAGTTCTATAGCGACTCATCACATATGGCTACTGAGCTCTTAAAATATGGCTTCTGTGACTGAGACAATGAACTTTAAATCGTATTTCATTGTAATTAATTAATTTTAATTTTGATAGCCAGACGGGTCTAATGGCTACTGTATAGTTGGATAGGACAGGTCTGGAGTATGACCATATCTGCTGCTTTATTGGGAGGGCAGCAAAGAATGATGGAAAAAGGAAAGGAGCAGAAACAAACACAGTGTGGTGAGTTTCTGAGCTGGTCACAGCTTCATGGGAAAACATACCAGTTACATGGGACATCCCTGGATGTGCCACATGCCAGTGCTGTGGGAACAGCCCATCAAGGGGAGGAAGCAAGATGCTCTGGTCTGCCGGCTTCTTCCCATCATCTCCAAGCGTCCCCCACAGTGTCATAATTACTCCACCCTTCTGGGCGGTGCTGGGAAAGCAGGGCTTCATCTCTTCTGGAAACTGGGGGAGGAGCCAGTCAGTGGGTCGCTTTGGACCTGAGTGCTGAAGCTGCTGCTGCATGAGTGGGCATGAGGGAGGTCAGGCCAATGCCAGGCCCTCAGTGGGGGAAGACTGAGTCACATGGGGCATTAGGAGATGAGATTAGCTCCACTGAGCAAGAGGCCAGAGTCAGGAGGTATGGTCAGGAAGAGCCAAGCAAGTCTGAGGTAGTGTATGAGCTCAGTCTGGTATATTATATATAAGTGACCTCTGGCAGGTCAGCTAAGCACTTCAAGTCTTAGCTCCTTTTTCTGTACAGTGGGTAATAGGACCTACCGTGCATGCTGGCTCATATTATTCATACACATTAATCAGTATTATTACAAGAACTTTTTAACAATAGGTGAGGCATCTAGCATTCTTGCCATTTCACAGATGGGGAAACTGCGACTAAGAGAGAGTAAATGAAAATACAAATGGTAGAGCCTCAGTTCCTCTGATTCAGCATCTTACTATTTCCACCTTATCACACATCCCTCAAGATTTCATTTGAAGACTGAATTTTAAAATGCTAAGAGAGAGGACTCCAGCATGAAAGTGAGTTAAAATTAGACACGGGGGCAGATATTATAAAGGGTAAAGTGTTTGTTTAACAACATTGACTTTATAAAGTAAAAGGTACTGGGAAAGCAGTTGACAAGTACACTCCAAAAAAATGTTTGTTTTGAAGGAAGTTATTCCTGTTGAATTGCGATCTGTTGAAGCAGAAAATATAAGACCCATTCTTCCAAATAACTTTCAGGGGATGCCTCTCATGGGCTAGTCCAACGCAGCAGGAGAGCTACTATCACTGAGACCACACATGCTCTGACTTGTCAAAACCCACCTTTGTGTTCCCTCTGCCAAAGAACAGGCTCAGGTATCATGATCTCTAATCCCTTGGATGCAGCTGCCTATCAGACTTTTCGAGCCCAAGCCAGGCAGCTCCCACTGACAGCAAACCTCTTTCAGATCTGAGTTCTGAGAAAAAGAACGCAAGATGGGGAGATTAACTCAGCAAAGACCCTCCAGGCAGTATGAGTAGAATTTAATCATGAAAATGAGACGTGAACTGTTAATTTTCTGTACTTCATGTAAATACAGAGTGAAATCAAGACTCTCTTAAAAATAGGGTTTTATTTTGCAAGCCTTCAAACTCTCTGAGTAAGGCAATATGGGAGTCACGTTAAGGGACATAGGCAGAGCTCTTAGAGAAGTCTAACAGGGGCTTCTCTGGTGGTCCAGTGGTTAAGGCTCTGGGCTTCCAGTGCAGGGGGTGCAGGTTTGGTTATTGGTCAGATCCCACATGGGTTGGCACAGCCAAAAATAAATTAACTAATTAAATTTAAAAAAGAAGAAGAAGCCTGGTATTTCTCAGGAGCATAAACCAGAGATGAACCATTTCATAACTGAAGACTTTTCCTGTGAATGATATGGACACCGTAAGGGCTATGGTAACAGAAAGTGGCACTTATTCACTGATGTTATTACCCCAAGAAGTGAGTGCTGGAAGGAATGAGAAGGTCATCCAAGTGTTAGACTGAGGCCGGTGTCTTGGACACCCAGGGCCTCCTCACCGAGAGAGAGGCAAACAGGCGTTCTGCATCTCCACACTTACTCCCCTCATCTTAAGCCAGAAGATGGTGGCAGCACCAAAAGATCCAGTGATGGTCAACATGGGCTCTCCTCCCGGGGAGCTGAATGGTGGGCCACTACTGACGTAAGCAGCTCCATGAGCTTTCTCCAAGGCCACCTTTAGTGATAAGGAAAAAGAGTCTCAAATGTATTACACTCTGGAATGGTGGAATTTCAAATAAAGTTTCCGTCAAAAGAGAAAGAACTATGCTGTTGGACTTCGCTGGTGGCTCAGTGGTAAAGAATCTGCTGCTAACGCAGGGGACACGGGTTCGATCCCTGGTCTGGAAAGATCCCACACGCTGCAGAGCAACTAAGCTTGTTTGCCACAACTACTGAGTTCACGTGCCATATCTACTGAAGCCTGTGTGCCTAGAGTCTGTTCTGCAACAAAAGCCACAGCAGTGAGAAGTCCAAGCACTAGAAGGAACAGTAGGCCCCGCTCACCACAACTGGAGAAAGCCCGCACAGCAATGAAGATCTAGCATAACCACAAAAAATTTAAATAAATTGTGCCATCAGAGAAGAAACACGTCTTTGCATCTAGGATGGTGCCTTCCCTGGATATGGTAGGACTCAACAGTCTCTGTCATCAATGCTGATAGTAAAAAGCTTGGGGAAAAAAAAAAAGTTCCTGGGCTTTCTGGAGTAATTATTTGTTTACCTTTCAGTTTCAGCGACCAGGGGATGAAAAGTCGTAAGCTTTGACTTCACATTATCCTGTGAGGCATTAACCAGCTGTCCTTTCTTGAACAGCTGTGAAAAAAAATGTTTCAAAACTATTATGTGTTCTGTAGACAAATTCTCATTTTACCCCTTCTCCTTTAAGGAGATATACCAGTTAAGGCTTCTGCTCCTTGTTAGTTACATGATGTTGAGAAAATTATCTAATTTCTTTGATATTCTATTTGTACATTTGCTTACTGTGGGTGATAGTAATGCCTGCCTCACCGGGGTGTTCTGAAAATAGTTAAATGAGTTATTATCTGTAAGTACTGTCAGCAGGATGCTCAGTGGACTGTAGGTATGAATGGGATTTTTGGATTTAAAAACCATGCAGAAAGAAAAAAAGAAAAAAAAAAGAAAAAAGAAAAAAAAAAACCATGCAGAAATGACAGCTTAAGTTTTACTTAGCTGATACTTAAAATTTCTCTTTTGAATCTGATGTGAATATCAGAAGAAAAAGAGAAAGCAGCAAATAGTCCTTATTTTGGAAAATATTTCAGAAGAAAGTCAATGTCATATGGCCTAAACATTTCTTTCAGATGCAGGCCAATTCTACCTTTCCTGAAATATGGGCAGTTTGAATTTTCTTTAGATTTTGAAGAATTTTGTTTAATAGAAGAGCTTTAAACATCTAGAGTTTTCAAAGAAAATAGTATCAAGAAAAAAATTCTGCAGCATTTCTGGTTTCATCTGGATTGGAATTTATAGATTCTTATCAACTGCTTTATGATTTTTCATAAAATGGGACAAACTACTTAAGTTTCATGAATCCTGTCATTCTAAATTAAAATTTTGTGCAACATAATCTCATGCAATAACTTTCTGCTAATAACTCTAGAGATGAACAGAAATCAAGCTTTTAAAAAAATTATCAGCAATAAATACTTAGTGATATTTATAACAGCCTACTATTTTATGCAATATGCTAAGCAAAGGGAATATAATTAAAACTTTCAGGAAACTAACATTCAAGTCATTCAAGACAAAGTGAATAGTTGGTTATGAGTGCATTAGTCTATGGGAAGACAATCCTCTTTCTTTAGTAGAAGTTTTGTTTATTTTTTTCCGCTTAATTTTATTTGATTTGGTGTTTCCCTGAGACACCGCTTGTCGGGGGTGGGGACAGGGCAATTGAATGTAAAGAGATTTGAGAGTAAGTTTAGGCAGAACAGTCAGGGGCTTGATTATTCATCTGGCTTGGAATTTGTCAGTTTTATAAATGAATTGAGAACTAAAGTCATTATTTGCAAACAAAAGGAGAAGCTTTCTCATTAAAACCAACTTTCTGGTCATAAGATTACAAGTTCACTAGGGGTATTAGGGGCTTCCCTGATGGCTCAGTGGGTGAAGAATCCACCTACAATACAGGAGACGCAGGAGACTCTGGTTTGATCCCTAGGTGGGGAAGATCCCCTGGAGAAAGGCATGGCAACTCACTCTACTATTCTTGCCTGGAAAATCTCATGGAAAGAGGAGCCAGGGGGCTACAGTCCATACTGTGGCAAAGCGTCAGACATAACTGAGCATGCACCCATGCATTTTACCTGTGTGTTAAAGGTCTAGCAAACCTTCAAAGAAAAGGAAAAAAAATCATCTAGGGGAATTAGGGTCAGAAGACAATGAGTGAAGACACCAAGTTAGGATGAATTATTCAATGACATGCAATGGAAATACCCAAGATAATATATATCCCAGTCTTGGAAGGATGAAGAAGGTCCTCATTGGAGGAGAGGAGACTTAAGTTGAATTTTCGTGAGTACATGGGATGTACACAAGAGTAAGCCATGGGAAAGAGGATTGAAAAAGGAAGGAACCACACCCAGGAACTCTGGTTCAAAGACCAGCAAGGACCACATTAGGACGGATTGGGATGTGAGGCTAGAAAAGTGTCCAGAGATTAGAAGAAGGAAAACCTTCAATCTGTCATGAAGGCAATGAGATCCATTAAAGGATTTAGGTTAGGGGAAGGCCTTAAGCAAATATGCCTTTGAGTAAGATCCCTGGGGACTAGTGTGGAGAAGAGATTGAGGGAGATAGTCTAGCTATTGGCCAATATCAGTGTCCTAGAGGGAAGAAAGTGACATACAATAAACCTGTTTTTCAAGTTTATCCAATTTTAATGTCCTTATGTTGCTCTTAGAAGCAACCTAAACATCTAGAGAACTACCTAAATAAATAAATTCAATTTGTGCCCTTCATATAAGTATTGATACATGCTGCTAATGTGTCAGCAGGGTTTTATAAAAACAAGAATTTCAAGATAAGCTGGGTGTAGTTTTAGAGATGATTTTCCCCTTGTGCAAGCTCTATGGTTGGGTTTCTTTGGTTTATCATTTAAAGTCATTAGTCATGTCAGATGTTATGCCTAATTGTATAATTTAGTATGTACATTCCCACTTAGAGGGGCACAGGTACCTCCGTGAAATATGAAACACTTTCATGGGTTTTTATAGGTGATTTTAAAATGAAGTCACCAGAATACATTCTTTTTAGTTTCTTGATACTGTAAAATATGACACCATGAAACTAAATGGCTTCATTTCTATGGTTTAAGGCAGATTCAGGATTAAGGATGATCATGATCTTCATAAATTCTAGGAAACATGAAAAGTGTGGAAACTCATACTTTCTGCCTACCTTCTTTGAAAGGTATTAAGACCTATTTTTCTCCAGAGACAGGCAATACCTTGTGCTACTCCTTCAAACTTTTCTCAGCTCTTGCCCTCTTCCAATTATTTTTGGCAGAAAAATGTAGTTCCTCACCCTCAAGAGCAACTTCCTGGCAAAACTAAGAGTAATGCCCATCTACCTACCTTTCAGAACCAAAGAATATAAAAGAAGTTATAACACAAGGCAACACTCACCTGCCCCAGCCCTGTACCATTTTCCAGACACAACTACTTTGAACCATTTTCTCATTATTTTATTAATCCATTTTAGATGTTTTCTTTTTACTTCCTGCTCTGACAGGAGAGTATTTAGCACATTTATACTTCATCTCAGTTCACATACCTCTCTTCTCCTTTCTGTTAGTCATATTCTTACACTGTATTTAGTTTCTCTATTGCAGAGCTTGCAAGTGGATGGCCTGGAGGCTAGATCTGACCATAGATGTATTTGGTTTGAATAGCAGTGAGTTCAAAAACAAACAAAAATAACCAATATGAAAAAAGTTGTAAGATGTGACATTTAAAAATTCCAAATATTTAGCCTCCTGAAAAAGTCAGAGGGGGCCCATTTTAATTTCCTAGGGCTGCCTTAAGAAATCACCATGAACCAGGAAGCACAAAACTTAAATGGACACTCACTGTCCTAGAGGCTCGAAGTCGGAAGCAGGGTGTTAGCAGGGCCATGCCCCCTCTGAAAGCTCCAAGGAAGAATCCATTCTTGCCTCTTCTGAGTATCCGGCGGTTCCCAGCAATTCCTGACATTCCTTGGTTGGTAGCTGTATCACTCACATTTCTCTCGGTAGCTTCGTGTGGCCTTCTGCCCTCCATGTGTCATGTCTCTTGGGCCAAACCTCCCCTTCTTGTAAGAACATCAGCCATTTGATTTAGGGCTTACCATAATCCAGTACAACTTTATGAATTACATTTGCAAAGACACTTTTTCCAAATAAGATCTCTCTCTGAGATTCTTCTAGGTGGACATGAAGTTTAGGGGGACGCTAACCCAATGCATGGCAAATATGGCTCCTTTCCCATAAATTAACCAAATCTAATTGATTGGCTTTATTCTTCAGATGGGGCAAGCACTGACTAGCCAGCCAAAATTCTCTGCACATCTTCCAGGTAAACACAAGCACCAAAACCCTAACCCTGTTTCTCATTTAAGTTGCTTGCTTTGCTTCTTGCTTAGTTTGCTAATCATGCTATTGGTTATCTTTATAACTTTTAAATAAGGTACCAAAACTCCTATTTCATGTTTTATAAACTTCTGTCAATATCTCACTGCTATCTTCCTGTTCTGTGATACCAGGATATTAGTTTTTTCCACATTTTCTTCTGCCTCTTCTGTTCCCTTTCTACCTCACATATTTTTGGCAGCAGCATCTTAATTATTGCTATGGGTTGAATCGTGTCCCCCCACCCCACTAAAATTCTTATGCTGAAGTCCTAATCCCTAGTACCTCAGAATGTGGCCTTATATGGAAATAGGGTGATTGCAGATATAATTAGTTAAGATGAGATCATACCAAAGTAGGGTGGGTCCCTAATCCAACATGACTGATGTTCTCAAAAGGGGGGAAATTTGGAAACAGATGTATATACAAGGAGAATGCCGCATCAAGAGAAATGCAGAGATTGGGGTGATGCAGCAAAACCAGGGAATGCCACAGATTGCTGGTAACCCTCCAGAAGCTAACGGAGAGACATGGAAAAGATTCTCCGTCACAACCCTCAGAATGAACCAACCCTGCTGGCACCTAGACCTTGGATTTCTAGCCTTCAGAACTGTGTGACCAAAAAATTCCTGCTGAGGACTTCCCTGGGAGTTCAGGGGTTAAGACTCAGTGCTCCGAATGCAGGCGGCATGGGTTCAATCCCTGGTCGGGGAACTAAGATCCTGCATGCTGCACAGTATGGCCAAAAAATAAATAAATAAAATAATAAAATTTCTGTTGTTTTAAGTCATCAGTTTGTGGTAATTTGTTATAGCAACCCTAACAAAGTGACTTCACTGTGGCTTACATGGTAAAGAATCTGCCTGCCATGCAGGAGACCAGCGTTCCAGAAGATCCCCTGGAGAAGGAAATGGCAACCCACTCCAGTTTTCTTGCCTGAAAAATCCCATGGACAGAGGAGCTTGGTGGTCTACAGTCCATGGGGTTGCAAAAGAGTTGGACATGACTAGGCGACTAACACTTTCACCTTATACGTGTATATTCAATGTTATAGCATTCATATTACATTCTAAAATTTGAAGTATACCTTATGTTCTATTGCCCTCAGATGTCTGCTGATTCAGTCACATTTATTTATTTTATATTTTTGGCCACATGGCACGTAAGATCTTAGTTGCCCAATCAGGGATTGAACCTGCGTACCCTGCACTGGAAGTGTGGAGTATTAACCACTGGACCATTAGGGACATCTTTATTCATATTTAAGATGAGGCAATAGACTTCTTCTTCCACTTGTGACGGGGTTACTGGTATGGAGCTTGCCATCTGCTATAAATAACTAGAAAACTGGACAAAACATTTGAAATAAATATCCAAAGCCATTTATTTTCAGCCTTTCTTTCAGAAAGGAAACCAATAAGGTATACCTTTTGATTGTGGCAGCATTCTCTTTGGGGGCAACTTCTGGACAATAGTATCAGGAGAAGAAATCCATACATAACTGGGAGATCTCACTGTGTTGATGAGCCAGGAATCCAGAAATAAGGACTTGGAAGACTGAGGTGGCTGCAATTTGTGGGGTGAAACACCAAAGAGAAGGGGGATATGTAAAGAAGGAGATCTGAAACTCTGCCTAGGGATTTCCTTGATTATTTGGCAGAATAACAATCTAAACGTATGTAAAATGAAACTATACGAGGCTGGGTAAAGAACAAAAACTAGGATCTACGAGCTAAACAAATCTTAGAGCTCACACAGGGCTAAGAGACAATTGATCTCCTACTAACTAGAGTGAAGAAAACATAAAAAAAAAAAAAAACCTGTGGCATTCAATAGAGAACAAAAAGCGTTATGCCTTATTAGTTGGGTTTAAATAAGCATTACAATAAAAGTTACTTTAAATCTACCATAACAAAGCTTACAAGTAGGTCTTGATATGATGAAGCTGATCCCCAAGTAACGAAATTGCCTGACAAGCAAACTTAATATTCATTAAATGAGACAAAAATGTCCAAATATTCGAGGGACTTCCCTGGTGGTCTTGTGGCTAAGAGTCTGCGCTCCCAGTGCAATGAGCCCTGGCTTGATACCTGTTCAGGGAACTAGATACCCCCTGCTGCAACTAAGATCCAGTACAGCCAAATAAATAAATGTTTTTTAAAAAATCAAAATATTCAGAACCATAACATTCAAAATACTCAACTTCTAGTCAAAATTACTAGACAAGAGAAGGTGAAAATACAACCTCAGTAGCCGGGAGAAAAACTCAGTATGACAAAAAAGAGTGGGGGTTAAACTCATCAGGAAGATTTAATTTTTCAATGTGTAGGCAATTAAAAACAGCATTTCAAAATACATGAAGCAAAAGTTGGTAGAATTAAAAAAGAAATGAAAAATCCACAATTGCAGTAGATTTCACTCAGCTCTGTAACTGATAGATTAAGTAGCAGATATGTAAGCATATAGAACTATAAGAAAATTTAACTGACCTGTTGTCACCTATAGAACACTATTTTCTTATTAAAGAACACTACCCTCAACAACAGAATAATACATATTTTTTAAGCTGACTAGAGTAATCAGTAAAATAGGCCATATATTGAACCACAAGATAAGATTGAATAAATTTATGTATATGGAAATCATAGTGAGCATGTTATTTGACCATAATGGAATTAAATTAGAAGCTAGTAATCAAAAGATACATATTGTTTAGTCGCTAAGTCATGTCTGACTTTTTGCGACTCCATGGACTGTAGGCCTGCCAGGCTCCTCTGTCCACGGGATTTCCCAGGCAAGAATACTAGAGTGGGTTGCTGTCTCCTTCTCCAGGGGATCTTCCCAACCCAGGGATCGAAGCCAGGTCTCCTGCTTCTCAAGTGAATTCTTTACCACTGTACCACCTGGGAAGCCCAAAAGATATATGATCAGAGCCTAATTACCTGCATTAATCTGTATATTTTTTTAAAAAAAGATATTGAATAACCGAATCAATTTGTCATACACCTGAAACTAACACAACATTGTATATCAACTATTCTTCAATTTAAAAAATTCTGTGAAGAAAAAAATAAGATCTAAAATCAATAATCTATGCTTTGTCTTTAAGAAGCTAGTAAACAAAGAGCAAATTAAACCCAAAGTAAGCTAGAGGAAAGAACTAGTAAAGATAAAAGTAGAAGTCAATGAAATAGAAAGTGGAGAAACAAAAATGAAAACTAAAAGTTAACTCTGTAAATGATGAAGAAAAATGACAAGCTACTAGCTAAACAGATAAAAAATGAAAAGAGACAGGATAAATTTAAAATAACAGGGTTGAAAGAGGAGCGATCACAGCACACATTGAAAGATGTAAAGTAAAATTTTGAAGAACTTTATGCCAATAAATTCCACAAGTCAGATAAAATGAACAAATTCTTTGAAGGACACAAAATTGTCATTAAAGCATAACTATTTCTAATACTAGCAATGAACTGAAAGAAAACGGAATATTAAAAAAAAAACACCTCTGCACACCTTTCATGAAAATTAAATAAAAATGGGTCATGGACCTAGCTTTAAAATCCAAAGCTACAAAATTTCTAGTGGCAACAAATGAGAAAATATAGATGACCTTAGGTTTGGTAATAAATGTTTATATACAACAAAAGCGTGTCCCTAAAAGAAAAACTTGATAAGTTGTCCTTTTTAAAAATTGAATATGTCTGTTCTGTGAAAGAGAATCAAAAGAGCAGACTCAGACCAAAAACAAATTTATAAAATATTGTTTTTGTAAATATTTAAGCAAAATATTAAATATTTAAGTGACTAAACAAGACCAAAAGACCATACTCAGGCAAAAAATATTTACAAAATTCATAATTGAAAAGAATTTGTATCACCAATACACCAAGAATCTTACAGCTCAACAATAAGAAAACAATCCAATGTTTTAAAATGGGCAACAGATATAAAAAGAACACATCAAAGAAGATACACACATATCAAATAAGCATATGAAAAATGCTCCATAGCATTTGTCATTAGGGAACTTCAAATTAAAACTACAGCGAGGGCTTCCTTAGTGGCTCAGTAATAAAGAATCTGTCAATGCAGGAGACATGGGTTTGATCCCTGATCTGGGAAGATCCCACATGCCACAGAACAGCTAGGCCCATGTGCCGCAGCTATTGAGCCCGGGAGCCATAACGCCTGAGCCCCAGTGCTGTTGAGCGCCTAGAACCCATGCTATACAACAAGGTATCCCCCTGCAATGTGAAGCCTGAGCACCGCAACTAGAGAGAAAGCCCCTGCTTGTCACTACAAGAGAAAAGCCCACACAGCAATGAAGACCCAGCATAGCCAGTGATAAATAGATAAGTAAATAAAACAATGAGATACCGCTGCATATCTATTGTCGGGTGTGTTGCTAGAGAGGATGTAGAGAATAGGAACTCTCATTTATTACTAATGGGAATGGAAAATGGTACACTGTGGCAGTTTCTTACAAAGTTAAAAATAGTCTAGACACAATCTTACCATATGATTCAGCAGTTGCACTCCCAAGTATTTACCCAATTGAAATGAAATTTTATGTCTACACAGAAACCTGCACACAAATGACGGTATCATCAGCTTTGTTCATAATCACCCCAAACTGGGAACAACCAAGATATCCTTCAACAGGTGAAAGGACAACCAAACTGTGGTACATCTGTGCAGTGGAATATTTTTCAGTGAGAAAAAGAAAAGAGCTATTGAGCCATGAAAAGACGCATATCAATTTTAAATACACATTGCTAAGTGAAAGATGCCTGTCTGAAAAGACTAAGTACTGTATAATTTCAATTATAACCTGGAAAAGTAAAACTGTAGCAGTTGCCAGAGGTTTAAGGGGAGCAAGAAATGGTTGAATAGGGTGAAGCACAGGGGATCTTTTCAGGACAGCAGCACTATTTTGTATGATACTTCAGTGGTGGCTACATGAACCTTGCGTGTGTGTGTAGTAGTTGCTCAGTCGTGTCCGACTCTTTGAGACCCCATGGACTGTAGCCTGCCAGGCTCCTCCGTCCATGGAATTCTCCAGGCAACAATACTGGAGTGGGTTGCCATTTCCTTCTCCAGGGGATCTTCCTGACCCAGGGATTGAACCCAGATCTCCCACATTGCAGGCAGACTCATTACAGTTTGAGCCACCAGGGAAATGAACCCAGAATCTTATTCATAGTAGTCCCAAACTGCAAACAACTGGAATGTCCAACCACAGGTGACATGTGGTATATCCATACAATGGAGTACTGCTCAGCAAGAAAAGGAAATGAATTACTGATACAAGCTACAACTTGATGAATCTCAAAAACATTATGCTAAGCAAGAGAAGCAAAAACCACATACCCTATGTATGATTCAATTCATCAGAAATTCTACAACATGAAAATTAATTTACAGCTAGTTGCCTGGGACTGTTGAAGGTAGAGGCTGATTTCAAAGAGGTAGGAGGAAACTTCTGTTTTTGCGAAAATCTTGTTTTAGTTTTATTTTGTATGGTGCTTAATAGGCGTTATACATTTGTCACTATATATATGTAATATATATATACAATATACTATTTTTTTACAATATACTATTATATAATATACATTATATGTAGTATAATATATAATATACTAATGCATATAGTATACTATATGTGTAATATATATATATTACACACGACCACCCACCCAGGTGTGACCACCTAGCTGCCAGGGAGTGGGCAGGAGCGGTTAGTTCCCTATAGACCTTGAAATCATTACAGAATGATTCCTTCCTTCTGTAAACTTCCTATACCTAAGTCACAACCTCTCCAAAGTCCTGTAAATCCAAAGTTGTTAATTTATCCTCAAGATTTTTACTTCTTGATGTGCATCCATTGATTGAATCCTCATTGAAAGTCAGTGTATCCATTGTCTATTACTGCATAAAAAATACCACAAAATTTAGGGGCATAAAACAACAATAAAAGGAGATGAAAATCATGGGGGATCATCTTGGAGGCTGGCTAATGTACAGACAGTGAATAGTTACTTGCATATTTATGTCCATCTACTTCATTTTATTCCTTAGTGAGCATTTCACCTACCACTTGTGAAGAAAATACCAGTCTTTATTAATTTGGAAATGCAGCTAAGAAGTTTATAGTATTTCAAAATTATAATTGTACATGCATCAGTCTTGAAAAAATTAATCTACTTTTTAAAAAAAAATAAAAAGCAGTTGTAGGAAACTTGAGCTGAAAGTTCTCATATATACCCCATGCCCAGTTTCTTCTATTAACATCTTATATACTAGTGCAGCATATTTGTTACAATTAATAAGCCAATATTGATACATTTTTATTAACTAAAATCCAACTAAAGTTTATATTAGGGTTTACTCTTCATGTTATACATTCTGTGGATTTTGACAAGTGTCTAATGACAGGTATCCGCCTTTACAATATCATATAAAACAAATTTCACTTCCTTAAAAATATCCTTTTGCTCCACCTATGAATCCCTCCCTTGCTCTGAACCCCTAGTCTTTTTCACTATTTCTGGTTTTGCCTTTTTCAGAATGTCATATAGTTGAAATAAGTATTGTGAGCCTTTTCAAATTGACTTCTTTCACTTAGCAATATGTACCTAAGTTCCCTCCATGGTTTTTTGTTTTTTTTTGTGTGTGTGTATGTGTGTGTGTGTGTGTGTGTGACTTGGTAATTCAATTCTTTTTTATTGCTGGGTAATATTCCATTGTCTGTATGTACCACAGTTAATCCACTTACTTACTGAAGAGCATCTTGGTTGCTTCCAAATTTTGAGAATTATGAATAAAGCTGCATAAACATTGACGTGCACAGTTTTGTGCAGATACAAGTTTCTTTTTCACTTCTGGTTTTTCAGGTTTTACATTGGACATTTTTTTTCTTAGATGGTTTATTTCCTCCATATCTGAGAAAAACCCTTCATCTTGTCTATACGACCCTGAATTCCTGTTGCATTATTGACAAACATTAATTACCACACGGTTTCCTCAAGACTCCTACAGACATGTAAAAATTTATTGAGTGATTTTCAGAGCCTTTTAGATTTCTAGGTCGATTGCTATTTTCACAGAAAGGTAGAATTCTGTGCTGTAATTGAGATGGGAGCCCCATATAACTTTTGCCTGGTGCAACTAAAAGTACTTTAAGTGCTTTCCAGTTGATGTTTTAAATGTTCATTTTGTAATTTCTTTTTCTATCCTTAACTGAACACTTCATTAAGTAAAACTTCCCGCACAACCATATCTGAATTACTGAATATTCCACTTGACTACAGGATAAAGATTATGTTTCTCTAAAAACATCACACTCAATTCATGTGTTTTTATTACTTACTAAGCCACTCTAGAGGCCCTAAATACACACATGGCACCAAAACAAACAGTTCTGTGTGGAAACACATATTTCGCTTTAGTTCTAGACAGCTGTAGCAGACAGCTGTACTTGCTTAGCTTCACTGTATCCAACCCTTCTTCCTGTGTGAGGGAATTCCCCACTGTCCTGGTGAAAGGCATGCCCTCATTCCCTCTCTGGATGTGTGACAGGCCCTGACCTGATATTCCTCATCTTCAGCAGCCTGGGCATGGCACATGATCATTAGCCAATGATCTCTTCTCCCGAAATGTAAATCTTGATCAAGTGACACAAAGATGAAGGGGCAATTCCCAGCAGTGGGGAAATTATCTCCAAGAGAATTTAAGGTGGAATCCTAAAGAGGCAGCAACAGGGTCGTATAAAAAAAGGTGACTGTGTCCCTCTCAGTCTACTGGGCTATTCGTTGCTAACATTTTCCAGCTTCTTGGCTGCTGGAGTTACCCAGCTCTTTACCTATTTTTCAAGACTGGTATTACAACTTCTTGTCAATTCATGAGACCTTTTTACCCTTCCAATAAATTCCTTTAAGGCTGTTAGAGTAGCTGTTACTTTCAACAGAAGTATTTTAATTGATGAATCAGCAAAATCAATCCATTCATTAAGGATTTCCCTGGTGGTCCAGGGGTTAAGACTTCATCTGCCAATGGCAGGAGGTGTGGGTGTGATCCCTGATCAGGAAGCTAATATCCTACATGCCTCAGGGGCCAAAAAAAACAAAAAAAACAACATAAAAGAGAAGCAACATTGTAACAAATTCAATAAAGATTTTTAAATGGTCCACATCAAAAGATCTTTTTTAAAAAAATCTATTCATTAATTCTTCCACTATTCATTAAGAAACTTGCAGGTACCAAATATTGTGGGAGGCTTGATATGATGATGAATAGACATTGCTTCTATTGTGCTACAATCTACAGTCTATTGAAGGATACAGGCCAGGAAAGAGAAGACTGTAGTACATGCTTGATGAAGAAGGACACTATTCATTGGGAACATAAAAAAGGAAAATTTAATCCAACCTTAGTGATGGTAGTGGTGGGGGGTGTCAGAGAAAAGTTCAAATGATATTTGAATATGTAAATATATATTTGAAAATGTAAAAATTAGACCTAGTTGGGAGGTGGGAAGTGGGGTAAGTGTTCCACATAGTGGGACCAAGCCCGTGTGAAGACCCAGCATTGAGAGATGAACAGGACTTTCAAAGAACTGAAAAGAAGTTCCAGATGACTAAAGGGCTGAGTTTGAGCAGACATAGAAAGATAAGTGTGGAACTATAAGTGGGACTCGAATCATTCAGAGTAATGTGAACCTCTGATGGTGTTAGCACTTTTTCCTAGATGCAGTTGGGATGCAGCTGAGAGCAACTGAAGAGTTTTAAGCAGAAGTCTCAGTATATAGCAGTCTGGTGCTGTTTTCCAAAACTTGTCTATTGATTGTAGTCACTCTGTTTTGTTTTTTTTTAAAGTATATTTTCCATTTTATTGTCTTTTCAGAGAACAGTATTTCTTCAGCCTTTAAGGACTTGCCTCTTTACAAGGTGGAGGACGTGAGGCAGCACCCGCAGGTCTAAACCGAGGTGGAGGTGTACAGTCCTTTCTGGCTTCCACAGAAGGATTCCTAACTATCTTACTGCGAATGGCACAACTCACGCAGTAATGTAGTTTCACACACAGCTTGGAAAGCACATAGGCATTGAAAACACTCGCTTCAGAAGTGTCCCTGACAGGCCTCTAAGATGCTCTGAATGACTGGCTTCTTACTGGCCTATCTCAAGCACGCATCGCGCACCGTTAGTGCAGTGAACAAGCCGCGGCCCTTTCTGGCACAACCATTGTTCCTTCTTTTCTTGGAAGCAGGGAGGAAAGAGCGCCCATCCTGGTGTTTTTAAAGTGATATCTCATTGTGTTTATGGGAATTTCCTTTTTTTTTTTGTTTGTTTTTTTGTTTAGTCGCTAAACTGTGTCCGACTCTTTGCAACCCCACGAAATGTAGCCCAGTCTTCTCTGTCCATGGGATTTCCCAGGCAAGAATACTGGTTTGGGTTGCCATTTCCTTCTCCAGGGGATCTTCCTGACCCAGGGATAGAACCCTCATCGCTTGCCTGGCAGGCAGATTCTTTACCACTGAGCCACCTGGAAAGCCCGAATTTCCTTAATGGCTAAATGTTATTGAGCATTATTTCAACTTTCTTTTGTGGCCATTTGTATGTCTTCTTTTGAGAAATATCTATTCAGATCCTTTAGCCATTTTAAAATTGGGCGATTTATCTGTCCATTATTGAGTTGCAGGAGTTCTTTATATATCCTACATACAAATCCCTTACCGTAGAAATAATTTGTAAAGATATACATGCTGTCTTTTTTATTTTCTTGATGGTGCCATTTGAAGCAACACAAGCTTTTTAATTTTGATAAGTCCAATTCATCTATTTTTCCTTTTGTCACTTGTGCTTTAGATGTCTCATCTGAGGTTTTGTGTAACCCGAGGTTGCAAATATTTATTCCTATGTTTACTTCTCAGAGTTTTTTATTTTTAGCTCTTATATTGGGCCTCTGATCCATTCTGAGCTAATTTTTATATATTGTATGAGGTTGGGGTCAGCTTCATTCTTTTGCATGTGGCTATCAAGTTATTCAAGCACCATTTTTTTTCTTCGCTATTATTTATATTCCGATAATGGGGAAAAGGGGAATGGGGAGGAGGCTGAACGGTTGTTGTTTTCATCAATCAACAATAATCTCCTTCATCATAACCATTTGTTGAAAGGACTATTCTTCTCCATCGAATTGTCTTGGCACCCTTGTTGAAAATCATCTGATCATAAATATAAGGATGAATCAATTGATCCTAATAATTTTATCAGATTCTAATAATTTTATTGCAATACTCTGAACAAAAAATAAGATTCATGTGGTCAGTTAAAAAGTTCTAGTAGAAGTTATTTCCTTTGATCTATATCACCAATAGTGTATTTTAAGACTATAATGACCTTATTAATGAGAACTTTGAACACTACATAAATGGCTTACTTGTTTATGCTTTCTCTGTCAAGTCTCAGTTGATGTAATTAGAAATTTAAAGGATTGTTCTGTAGTCATACTTCCAAATATTCCTGAATATCTATCTCCTAAGGGTATATAAGTATTCTTTTGAAATTAAACATTAACAAAATACTGATTCCAGTAAATTACATATCCTTTAAATCGTGACATAATTCAGTGTATTCATCTGACTCTATAACTAAGGCATAACTAATACACAATAACTAACATGTGTAGTTTTGTGTCAGTGCGTGAATCCTGAGTTTTTTGACCAACCAATGCTCCAGATGGGAAAAATTGCTTCAGAACAAGCACGAAAAATAATTTCATTACTGGTATTATTTCTGATTCAGAGGTAATAGATGAGCTTGGGAGTGACACATTGCTTCAGAGTTTCACTAGTGACATTGATCTTAAGTTTTATTGCAAATTTCATGTTGTATTTGCTTTTCTTTTTTTTTTTTTTTTAAATTTTTTGGCTTTGCCACACAGCATGCGGGATCTTGGTTCCCAACTAGGGATGAAACCTATGCCCCCTGCAGTAGAAGCGGGAGGTCTTAACCACTGGACCACAAGGGAAGTCCTGTGTTATATTTTCTTTTATTCTGGTATATATTGCTTTGTGTATGTCTATGTCCCATGCTTTATTTAAGAACAAAGTGATGAATGATGTGGGGATTATAATCAGGAATATCATTGAACTTCATCTTCCCTCCAGCCAGTTTCCCAAAACTCCCTGTCCCCACTCCCTCTGTGTTGCCAGTTCCTTTCAGAGTGAATGAGGACTTAATCCCCAAAACCCTGGTAGAGACCCCAAAGTCTCCCCCTAACTCTTTTCTTTCCTTTGATTCCACTCCTGGGAAGGCACTTCAGTTTGAAGGTACGGGAAAGCCCAGAGTGGTGATAGACATGAAGGAAAGGCTTTACCCTCACAGAAAGAGACTGAGGGGTACAGCATAGTCAAGTGAGGGTCCCCATAATCTGGGGTGCCCAAAATCTGGCCCTGGGGCCAGAGAAAAGGATGCTGGTCTTTTTAAGAAAGGAGACACAGTAGCCTCAAAATCCTCTCATTGGGAATAAGCACTGCATGATCATTTGCCTTTCTGGTGAACCACACTTAGTTGCTGAAGCACACTTGGCCTATGTGCTTCTCAAGCCTGAGCTGCTGGGTGATGTGGGTTTTAGACACTTATGTTGAGATGGATTCTGAGGCTATGTTTAGGATGAGCAGGAAAGAATGCTGTCATTAATGATACCCACCACTGAAGTGGAATGGGAGCATGGGGCTCACATTGTAGTATTTATGTGTGTGTGCATGCTCAGTCATGTCCAACTCTGTGTGACCCCATGGACTGTAGCCCACCAAGCTCCTTTGTCCATGGAATTCTCCAGGTAAGAATACTGAAGTGGCTTGCCATTCCTTTCTCAACAGGATCATTGTGACCCAGGGATCAAACTGGGGTCTACTGCACTGCAGCCAGATTCCTTATGATCTGAGCCATCAGGGAAGCCGTTGTAATATTTAGGAATTTAGTTTATCTGTAATGAAATTGGAAAAAATAGTGGCATAATCATATTACCAGGTTTATGTCTTTATTGGTCCAGGGTTGATTTGGCAGATCCAAAAGTAGGAAGTCAAGAGATACCTGGAGAACAGGCAACTTTGGCCTTGCAGTACAAAACAAAGCTGGTCAAAGGCTAGCAGAGTTTTGCCAAGAGAATGCACTGGTCATAGCAAACACCCTCTTTCAACAACACAGGAGAAGACTCTACACATGGACATCACCGGATGGTCAACACCGAAATCAGATTGATTATATTCTTTGCAACCAAAGATGGAGAAACAATACACAGTCAGCAAAAACAAGACCGGGAACTGATGGTGACTCAGATCATGAACTACTTATTGCCAAATTCAGACTTAAATTGAAGAAAGTAGGGAAAAGCACTAGACCATTCAGTATGACCTAAATCAAATCTCTTATGATTATACAGTGAAAGTGACAAACAGATTCAAGAGATTAGATATGATAGATAGAGTGTCTGAAGAACTATGGATGGAGGTTTGCGACATTGTACTGTAGGCAGTGATCAAGACCATCCCCAAGAGAAAGAAATGCAAATAGGCAAAATGGTGTCTGAGGAGGCCTTAAAAATAGCTGAAAAAATAAGAGAAGCTAAAGGCAAAGGAGAAAAAGAAAGATAAACCCATTTGAATGCAGAGTTCCAAAGAATAGCAAGGAGAGATAAGAAAGCCTTCTTCAGTCACCAATGCAAAGAAATAAGGAAAGCAATAGAATGGGAAAGACCAGAGATATCTTCAAGAAAATTAGAGATACCAAGGAACATTTCATGCAAAGATGGGCACAAAAAAGGACAGAAATGGTATGGACCTAACAAAAGCAGAAGATATTAAGAAGAGGTAGCAAGAATACACAGAATGATACAAAAAAGATCTTCATGATCCAGATAACCACGATGGTGTGATCACTCACCTAGAGTCAGACATCCTGGATGTGAACTCAATTGGGCCTTAGGAAGCATCACTACGAACAAAATTAGTGGAGGTGATGGAATTCCAGTTGAGCTACTTCAAATCCTAAGAGATGATGCTGTGAAAGTGCTGCACTCAATACACCAGCAAATTTGGAAAACTCAGCAGTGGCCACAGGACTGGAAAAGGTCGGTTTTCATTCCAACCCTAAAGAAAGGCAAAGACAAAGGATCTTCAAATTACTGCACAATTGTACTCATCTCACACGCTAGCAAAATAATGCTCAAAATTCTCTAAGCCAGGCTTCAATAGTATGTGAACTGTGAACTTCCAGATGTTCAAGCTGGATTTAGAAAAGGCAGAGGAACCAGAGATCAAATTGCCAACATCTGCTGGATCATTGAAAAAGCAAGAGAGTTCCAGAAAAACATCTACTTCTGCTTTATTGACTACGCCAAAGCCTTTCACTGTGCAGATCACAACAAACTATGGAAAATTTTTCATGAGATGGGAATACCAGACCACCTGACCTGCCTTCTCAGAAATCTGTATGCAGGTCAAGAAGCAACTGGTAAAACTGGACATGGAACAACAGACTGGTTCCAAATCGGGAAAGGAGTACGTCAAGGCTGTATATTGTCACCCTGCTTATTTAACTTATATGCAGAGTACATCATGTGAAATGCTGGGTTGGATGAAGCACAAGCTGGAATCAAGATCACCAGGACAAATATCAAAAACCTCAGATATGCAGATGATACCACCCTTATCGCAGAAAGCAAAGAGGAATGAGAGCCTCTTGATGGAAGTGAAAGAGGAGAGTGAAGAAGTTGGCTTAAAGCTCAACATTCAGAAAACTAAGATCATGGCATCCGGTCCTATCACTTCATGGCAAATAGATGGGGAAACAATGGAAATAGTGACAGACTTTAGTTTCTTGGGCTCCAAAATCACTGCAGAATGTGACTGCAGCCATGAAATTAAAAGATGCTTGCTCCTTGGAAGAAAAGCTATGGGAAACCTGGACAGCATATTAAAAAGCAGAGACAGTGGTCTCAGCTTTGCTGACAGTGGTCTGTCTAGTCAAAGCTATGGTTTTTCCAGTAGTTATGTATGGATGTGAGAATTGGACCATAAAGAAAACTGAGCACTGAAGAATTGATGCTTTTGAACTGTGGTGTTGGAGAAGACTCTTGAGAGTCCCTTGGACTGCAAGGACATCGAACCAGTCAATAATAAGGAAATCAATTCTGAATGGAAGGACTGATGGTGCAGCTGAAGTTGCAATATTGTGGCCACCTGATGCGAAGAACTAACTCATTGGAAAAGACCCTGATGCTGAGAAAATTTGAGGGTCGGAGGAGAAGGGGACAACAGAGGATGAAATGATTGGATGGCATCACCGAGTCAATGGACATGAGTTTGAGTAAGCTCTGGTAGTTGGTGATGGACAGGGAGGCCTGGCGTGCTGTAGTCCATGGGGTCGCAAAGAGTTGGACACAACTGAGCAACTGAACTGAACTGAACTGACAATGTCCTCAGAGAGCCAGGTCTTGCTCTCTTTCCTTAACCCAGCCATCCTTAGCATGTGCTTGTTCCTTTGTAGTTGCAAGATGGTTGCCCAAGCTCCAGTATTGCATTTGAGATCCAGTTGTAAAGAAAAATAAAAGGCAAGGTCAGCTAAATTGCCCTTCCATTTTAAGAAAGCATTCTCAGAAATCTCATCCAACAACTTCCACTTAGATTTTATTGGCCAAGACTGCATAGCATGGTCACGTCCTCCATCTGCAAGAAGTGTTGGGAGATGTAGTTCTAAGCCAGGCACACTTATACAGCCATCAAAACTAGTGTTCTTTCCTTATGATCAGGGAGAACCCGTATTAGGAAGGCCTCTTAGTTTTGCCCACAAGTCCTGTTTTATAAATAGGCATCCTTCAGCATTATAGAACCAGCAAAAACTGCTCCCCTTCCACCCCCAACATACACGTGTGCACGCGCGCGCGCGCACACACACACATACACACACACACACACACACACACACACACACACACACACACAGCAGCATTGCTTTTCTGCAAAATGTTGATAGCAACTGTGGGCCTCTGAACTGTGTAAAAGATGAGGGTGGGAAGAACATATCTATCACCTAGTGTTCTACTACTGAAACCGAACTTAAAATTTTATCATAAGATTTTGTGTGTTATTTTCTTTTATTCTGGAATATATTACTATAGTCGGGATCAACATAAATCTAAGAGCACTGATATCATTATGGAACAGCTCGTTATTCTTTAGGATCCCAGATCCACATTAACCAGCAGTATACTTTGGGCAAGACACTCAATCTCTCCATGCCTTGGTTTCCTAATTTGTAAACTGCTGATAGTACTTTTTATAGGAAAGGTGATCAGATAATTTATGTCCAAACTTGAAAAATTTATATTCTGGAGTGAGTGAAGTTGCTCAGTCATGTCCAACTCTTTGAGATATCATGGACTGTAGCCTACCAGACTCCTCCATCCATGGAATTTTCCAGACAAGAGTACTGGAGTGGGTTGTCATTTCCTTCTCCAGAGGGTCTTCCTGACCCAGGGATTGAACCCTGTTCTCCCACATTGCAGGCAGATGCTTTACCATCTGAGCCACCAAGGAAGCCCCATATTGGAAGGGGTATATTATTAATAATCATGCTTGTACAAGTGGCACAAGCAAGGACCACTCCAGGCAAGCTGAGGACTATGGTTATCCTATTTTTAAATGCAGGTGTGAGTGTGCATGCTTAGTTGCTTAGTTGTATGGGACTCTGAAACCCCATGGACAGTAGCCTGCCATGTTTTTCTGTCCATGAAATTTTCCAGGCAAGAATACTGGAGCAGATTGCCATTTCCTACTGCATGGGATCTTTCCTGCCAAGGGACTGAACCCATGTCTCTTGCATTGGCAGGTGGATTCTTTACCACTGTGCCACTTGGGAAGCCCCTTAGAGGCAGTTGAGAGAATTAAATGAGAAAATAAATATAAAGCACATAGGACAAAGCCTGACACACAGAAAGTGTTCGGTAGATACTAGTCAATATTTGATTTTACTATTGAATTGAAAAGTTTTATTGTTTTGGCTTTGCTTTTCTCTCTTTTAACAATACTAAGTTTGATATTCTTCTTTATGATAAAGGATAGTGGGCTGAAATAAGGAGAGCTTAAGTTTTTCAAGACTAAGAAAAACCTAACTGAAAGTTAAACATCCAACCTCTCTGAAGGAGGAGCAATGTTGAAAGATACTGCAGAAATTCCTAGTTATAAGGAAGATGCTGGAATTACAGTGCATGACCTGTGAAGTGTTCGTATCATCAGAAGCATGAATGGAAGAAGTGGAATTTTAATGGTTTTGTGTAACATTTCTCAAAGGTTTTGGTCTGAAGATCCCTTTACATGTAAAAAAAAATTTGAGCACCATAAAAAGCTTTAGTTTATGAGTTATATCTATTGATATTAGAAATAAAAATGGAGGCAATTTAAAAATATTCATTTAGGGAATTCCCTGGCAGTACAGTGCTTAGGACTCCACACTTTCACTGTCAAGGGCCTGGACTGGATCCTTGATCAAAGAACTAGGATCCCTCAAGCCACTCCTTGTGGCCAAAAAAATTATTTTATTCATTTAAGATAACTTCATCAAGTATTAACACAACTAACATATTTAAATATAAGAAACTATCTTTATAAAATAAAAACTGTTAGAGGGTTCATGTTTTACCTTTCTACAGATCTTTTTGACTGGTTTAGTAGGGTTGAATTTGTTGCAATACGTTATGGTAGAAAAGTATGAATCAGATACACTGTTGGAAAAGTGAGGGAGTATTTTAGTAGCTTTTCTAGATAATTATGGTTATTCTTTGATACTACACCAAAACTCCACAGTAGTTTCTTAAAGGTTTATTATAAATTGAGATCTGAAATCATATCAATTAACTTTTTGTACTGTTACATTAAAGCACATCAGTCTGTTCTGCACTTTGAATGAATCTTTAACTCATGATTTTGTAACATCATCCATTATTCAGTTGGAAAATATTGTTTCACTGAGTTAGGCAGATATTTCAAATGTTCACACATTTCAGAAACCTAATACTTTAGAATATTCTAGAAAACATATGACACACATCCCGTTAGCCATCGAAATGATGGTATCATCACATGTCACGTTGCCTCTGGAAAACTCCATGGTAGATTTGTGAAAAAATGAGAAGAATAAGGACAAATCATGTCTTATTATGAAAATAGTTTTGACTGCATGATTCATTGAAAAAGTTGTAGTCTCAGGCCATACTTTAAGAACAGTTGATATGGTATGATATGAGCTATTAAACAAAGAAAACAAACAAAAGAAAACTTACCACCTCCTTTTCTCTCTTTTAAAAACCAGTAGACAATATGACATAACACACAAACAGTAAAAGGCTAAAATATAGTCTCAGGTGGCAACTGCAAGTCTGTTTACAATGAAGGTAAGTAGACAAGCTTATAGAAACATATGATTTGTAATTGAAAGGTCTTTTCTCATTTTTGGAGAGTTTGAACCCTGTTAATTATTACCATTTCAAAGCATGAGAGTAGCTCTCTTTGGGGAGCTCAAAGTGCCTCACTTCTTGGTCTTCTCCCCATTTCCCCCCACCCCAATCCCTGCCCAAGATGGAATCTTTGCAGAAACATACAGGGTGGCAGAACAATACTAAAAATATTTTAGTACATGTTTTCTGTTTGCAACTTAGATTGTAAGCTACTCGTTTTCTATGGAAAGAGTTTTCTTTGCAAGTACAGAATAGAAGATGCTATTTTTACATGAAATTTGTTGCATGTGAGGAACTGCTAGATAAACCTGCTTTGCTCTCCTTGTTCTATTATTCCAGGCCCTTCAAAGTAGGATGATAGTGCAGCCTGATCCTAGTTTTTGGAAAAAGCTGCTTGCTAACTAGTTTAGGCTGCAAGAAATTCATTCAGCAATACTGCCACGGAGAAACGTTTTTTAGGCGCCTTGCTCCTTACTATTCAGTTTCCCAATGCACTTATCACATCCTTCTAGCTGCATGGTAGGTCCTACTGTGTGGTCTCCTGGGAAATGAACTGATTTCAAGATTACCTACCCTTCAGCAAACACCTTTTGTACTTTCTTTTAGGAAAGTCTGATTTTATCTTAGATGAATCCAGACTTAGATACAGTGTTAGAGGATGTCAAATCAATTAAAATTATTTACACTAAAGCATGAATTAAAGACGGATATCAAGTGCTTAAGAACCAAGAACAAACCGATGGACTGAACAAATAAACTTGAAAAGGGGTGACTACATGTGGCCACAACACAGTACTCAGCTTTTCTTTGCAACCATAATAAAAGCCAGTAAGATATAGCACAGGGAACTCTACTCAATACTTTGTAAACACCTATGTGGAAAAAGAATTCTTAAAAAGAATGGATATATGTATATTGGATTCACTTTGCTATACACCATTAACTATCACAACAGTTTGAATCAACTGTATACGCCAATTAAAAAAACCCCCAAAAAGTAAGTCATTTAAGTTTTAATCTCATTGTCTTAAGTGCCCAGGCCATAACTGAAAGACAAGGCTGGTAATGCAATAAGTGAGACCTGAGATCACTAAATGGTTATGTTTTGCAGACCCACAGATTTAGATAGTTAAGGTGAAAGAGGGTGAAGTGACAAGATGACAATTCTCATTTGAGCAAGGTGTTTTGACTTCAAGGCCGTTGGTAATAATTCTGAGACCCTCTTGACGTTTCATTATTCCTCGTATTTGTTTTTTTAACTTCAGCACTGGAATGAAAACTCCAGTCTGATTTACAACTGTTTTTAGGTTAACACGGGGCCTGGAACTTGGGAGTACATGACATAGTTTAAGCTAATGCCACCTCCACCCTCTCTTGCAGGGCGCCCTCTCTTCCCTTCTCGCAGCTGTTCCAACTCCCGGGCTTGGCTGAGGGTAGACGACGGGGTGACTACCCGGCCCCAAAAGCCATTAAGGGCGTGTTCCTGAGTCTTCAGATTCTCGCTCTCGCCATGACCTTTCAACAGGCAGGCGGTACGTCGCCTGCGGTGATCCGGAGCCGGCACCGCGCGTTGGATGCAAGCAACAGGCACGACCAACGTGCCATTACTGCGATTCTCCAGCGACAGCAATGGGCGGTACATGAATCTTCTTTCTTTAACCCTTCTTCACACAGAGGCCCACCCTCACCGGACGTGAGGCTGTCTCTACTTACGTCACTTCCGGCCCGGAGCCAGCCGCTTGGCGGAAGCGAGCACGTCCGTGCGCGGTAACTTTGTTCCCGCCTCCTTTGCCCCTGACACCAGTCACCTTCGGCTTTCTCGGAGCGCGACGTGCGTGCGCGTCCCCGGCCTTGCGTCAGGGCCGAGGGGAAAGGCCGAAAGAGCGAGCCTAGAAGGAGGGGTTGCGGAGGTTAGGGCCCAACCAGCAAGTCCTATCGTCCTCCCTCCTCCTGACGAAGAGCGGAGAGGGAAGGGGAGGAGCGAGCCGGGCCGGCCGCGCACTCCAGGAGCCTCCTCGTGGAGGGGGGGAGCGGAGGAAAAGGGCAGCACCGCCACCGCTGCTCGCGGCGGCGGAGGAAGAAGAAAGTCAGGGCCCCTACCCACCTCAGACTCAGAAACGCCCCCCCCCCGCCCCCATCTCCCCGGAAACAGCCCCCCGCCCAGCCCCGCATACTCGCTGCCCCAACCGTGAGCCGCAGCCGGGTCGCCCCCGCCTCGCCCCGCCCCGCCGCCCGTCCCTGCGGGCCGCAGAGTGCGCGAGGCCTTAGGCCGGGAGTTGTTGTCAGGCCCAGGCCACTTCCGAGGCGCCCGTCGTGTGTCGCCGCCACTACAGGACGACGACGTCGACGCTGAGGAGGAGGAGGCGGCGGCGGAGGCGTGTTGTTGTCTCGCCCACTCCCCTCCCCTGAACTCGCACCCAACGTCAGGGCGCGATGAAGTGAAGCGGCGACGAAGGTGGTACTTCCGCGTTGCGCTACCGGAGCCGAGAGCGCAGCCGAGGCCGCTCCCCCCACCCCTGGGGGGCACTTGGAGGACTCCGGACTCCCCCGCAGGTCAGCGCCCGGCGCATCTGGTGTTTTTGCGGCTGAAGCTAGGAAGACGAGAGCGATCGGGAGCTCCTCCGCTCGGATTCCTGCTGCCCTCGGGCCCGGAGGCCGCTACGTACCCCACTGTGACCTGGAACCCAGGGACCCAAGTCCCGATCCGGATTATCGTGGCGCTTCTCCCGGACGGCCCTGGTGCTCGGTGTCCCTCCGCCGTCGCTGCCGCCGTTCCCGTTTCCGGCGGGGGAGATGGCCAGGATCTGACCCGGGAGGAGGCCGCACCCGCGCCGCGCTCTGCGGCGGGCTCTAGGCGATGCCGAGCAGCTCGGACACGGCGCTGGGGGGAGGCGGGGGCTTGAGCTGGGCGGAGAAGAAGTTGGAGGAACGCCGCAAACGGAGGCGATTCCTGTCCCCTCAGCAGCCGCCGCTGCTGTTGCCGCTCCTGCAGCCGCAGCTCCTGCAACCGCCGCCGCCCCCGCCGCCTCTGCTCTTCCTGGCTGCTCCCGGCACGGCCGCCGCCGCAGCCGCCGCCGCCGCGGCCTCCTCCTCTTGCTTCAGCCCGGGCCCCCCTCTGGAGGTCAAGCGGCTGGCGAGAGGCAAGAGGCGCGCAGGAGGGCGGCAGAAGCGGCGCCGCGGGCCCCGCGCCGGGCAGGAGGCGGAGAAGCGTCGGGTCTTCTCGCTGCCCCAGCCGCAGCAGGACGGCGGTGGCGGTGCTAGTAGCGGCGGGGGTGTGACCCCGCTGGTGGAGTACGAGGATGTAAGCTCCCAGTCCGAGCAGGGGCTGCTGCTGGGGGGGGCCAGCGCGGCAACGGCGGCGACGGCTGCCGGGGGAACGGGGGGCAGCGGCGGGAGTCCGGCCTCCTCCTCCGGCACCCAGCGTCGCGGGGAGGGGTCGGAGCGCAGGCCCCGCCGGGACCGCCGCAGCAGCAGCGGCCGCAGCAAGGATCGCCACCGCGAGCACCGACGGCGGGACGGGCAGCGCGGCGGCGGCGAGGCCTCCAAGTCCCGCAGCCGCCACGGCCACGGCGGCGAGGAGCGGGCCGAGGCCGCCAAGAGCGGCAGCAGCAGCAGCAGCGGCGGCCGGCGGAAAAGCGCCTCGGCCACGTCCAGCAGCAGCAGCAGCCGTAAGGACCGAGACCCGAAGGCCCATCGGAGCCGGACTAAATCGTCCAAAGAACCGCCTTCGGCCTATAAGGAGCCGCCCAAGGCCTATCGGGAGGACAAGACCGAGCCCAAGGCCTACAGGCGGCGGCAGCGGTCCCTGAGCCCGCTGGGAGGCCGGGACGACAGCCCGGTGTCCCACCGGGCCTCGCAGAGCCTGCGGAGCCGCAAGTCTCCCAGTCCGGCGGGAGGTGGCAGCAGCCCCTACTCGCGGCGGCTGGCCCGCTCCCCGAGCCCCTACAGCCGCCGCCGCTCCCCCAGCTACAGCCGCCACAGCTCCTACGAGCGCGGCGGCGACGTGTCCCCCAGCCCCTACAGCAGCAGCAGCTGGCGCCGCTCCCGGAGCCCCTACAGCCCGGTGATCAGGTGAGTTCGGCGTCCCGAGCGTCCGTCTTGGGCTGGGCCGGCCAGAGCCCGGAGGCTGGGCTGGAGGTGATGAGACTCCGCAAAATTCGGGTCCGCGGGCGAGGCGAGAAACCCCACCTCGATCGGGGCTTCCGGTGGGGAGGGGCGCTTTCGCGCGCCCGGGACCCCTGTTGGGGCGTTTGGAGGGGACAAAGCGACAGGTCCAGCAGACTCTCCTCGCCCTGGAAAGGAAGCGTTCTGGGGAAGAGTTCAAAGTTTTAAACTTGTTGCATTGATATATTAACAGGTTTCTCTAAACTGCTCTTAGCTTTTCCCAGCCCAGTTGCTTTGGGCAAACCGAGAGGTGGTTGGATTTGTCACAATTTGAAAGCTCTCAGAAGAGGTTTCATTGCTGGAGACGCAGGACTGGGTTGCGGCTCAGGGAGTAAATAGTGGAGAGTGGGCAGCAGGTGCTGATGTCAGAGTTAGGTGTGGGTTGCGTGTGTTGCACATGAGGAGTACAGCGATGGGAGAAGCAGCCTTTCCGTAAAGTTCGTTGTTTCAGTATGTGAAACAGCTGAAGTGAAGTCTCATGGTTATAAATTTTGAAGATGCTTATTTTATATTCTTGTGTGAAATAGTTTTTTCACCTGACCTTCCAGTCCTGGTTTTAGAAAGAAAAAAATGGCGAGATTGTGGTTTCATTGTTTGTTTGTGTGACACTCAGTTGCTGATAACGTCATTTAAATACAGTCTAGTTGCTGTGATCCAGTATAGTGACCGAGTGAATGACTTAGTACTGAACGTTTCTTACACTATTACACTATCTGCTATTTAAATTATTTACATTAAAGTTAACTAGACCTTTGAGTATCAGGATTTTTGTTCAAGTATCATTGAAAAGTATAATTTGATCTAGTCAAATTGGAGTAATTCTTTTATGCATCTGTTATGCCTTACCTGTTATGTAATACTCTTTTCCAAAAAAAGTGTGTGCCTGGATATAAATTTATATCTTTTAAGCAAAATAAATTGAAAGTAATTTTTGAGGATATTTCATGTTCTTAAATTCCCTTAGATGTGGGAATTCTAGACTTTATAGTTTAGGGTATTAGAAAATGTTTGTCAGTTTTTTTTTTTTCTATTGGTCTTTTCAATAATGCCAAGCAGCTGCTGAGCGTGGTTATGTTGAACACAATATGTGTACCTGTAAAATTAGATCTTCTTGAAGCGTCAGCCTAGTGTTTGTAAAGATGTCATTCCAGCAGAGATTTGTGTTTGCCTTTAAACCAAAACAGCTGTATAAATCTCTTCATTCTTGCAGGGTTGCAGCACACTTAATAGTGCTAGTTGATGTGTTAAGCAGAGAATATCAAGATTGAACACTCAATTTCACTCATATCTTGTATGAGTTTATATTTTACTTTAAATGAAATATGTTAGGTTTGCCAAAATGTTTGTATTTTTTGCAGGTAAATTTGTTTTTTACTGATTAGGTCTAAGTTTTGTGCTTTAGATAGATAGTAAGTGTATGATGCAGGTTTAAGAATGAATTTTGTGTTTATCAGACTTCTTAGTTGCTAGGTAGGTACTTCAGTGAGGTCCTTTATTATCTAATAGTGCTGTGTATTTTCTATTTATTACAGAGCAGCGTTATGTGTGGTTAGGGGTGTTATTTTATATTTAGCAAGTATTTATTGAGCATGTATTATATGCCAGATAACTGTTTTAGGGACTGAAATATAGCAGTGAAGAAAGGCAAGGTCCTTCCCTTTATAAGCCTGGCATTCTAGAGGATCATTCATACAGAATGTTTTCATGGTGTCTGTACTGATCACCCATGTTTATAAATGGTTGGATTTCGAAGAAGCTTTAGAATAGATTGGCCAACATTCCTGACAGCTAGCCTTTTGACTGTGTGCATGTATACATCTAATAGAGGTGGGAAGATGTTATATTACTTTGCGACAGCCTATTCTGTTAGATTTGGAACTTCTACTGCTGGTTTGCCCAGTTTCTTAGCAAGACCCTGGGAGATTCCATTCCCTAAACTTTAACAGGGAAATACTTGTTTTTTAGGATTATTTCAAGGATTAAATGAAAAATTTGTGTTTTGTGTGTATTTAAAATTGGTAAATTTTGCTGTATTTGTTACATCTCAATAAAACTGATATTTTTACAGGGAAAAAATTTGTGTTTTGTGAAGTATAGAAATATTATAGACTATTACAGAAACATAACATTGTAGAATATTTATTGAATAGCTTGAATTGCTGGAATTTTTCATATTGAAACCAGAAATCTGCCTCCACGTAACTTCTGCTCAGTGCTTTGAGTTTAGCTTTTTGGAATAGTTCAGAGCAAACATGTATGCTGTCTCTTCAAAATGTAGACAGTTGTGTCTTCTGAGTCTTTTTTTTGTCTGGGTCAAAAACCTAATTTTTCATACAGTTTTTAGATTTCACATTGTATTATGCCTAGTTTGTCAAATGTCCTACTTGAAAATAGAACTCAGAATATATAGTTAAAATAGTTGATTGAAAAACTTGATTTTTAAACATAGCAAATGTGTTGTTACTGTTTTGGAACAACTAATTGATCTCTCTTGTTCACGTTAATGCAGAAAGTTTTAAGTAATTATGGTAGATGGCCCACATTGTTTAATGAATAGACTGTTGGATTGTGAGCTCCATGAAGGCAATTAGCCTGTCTTGCCTACCATTGTATTCCTATGCTCAGAGTAATATCTGGCACCAGTAGACTTACTAATTGTTAAATTGGGACAGAAAGGGATGATGGAGTTTACTGAGCATATGAAATACTGTGGGCCTGGATACTTAAGAGTTTAATAGCAACTGTGTGTTTTGCTATAGGAAATAGCAGAGTGATACTTTGTAGCACTCAGGGAGCTTATATAATAATGAATTGTCAGTGTAGATATTTTAAGGAAATGCATGCATGTTTAAAATGGTATTGAAACCATGAAATGAAAGTTTTTCTCTGTATTCCTAGAATAAATGCTCTATTCCATCGACTTCTACTTCCATTGACAGCCTGCTCTTTGCCTCCATCTGAATCTTTAGCCCCCCTGCTACTCATGCTTTTCATAAAGTCCTTTTTTACTTTTTTCTCTTTTAAGACCAGGTTACCATATTTTCTTTGCTAGTTGACAGTTGGGGTGGTAGAAGTCACATAATTCTGCTGATTGGCCTTTACAATAAATGTGCAAGTGAACTGAAGAGGGGCTGTGTGGAATGAGAGAGAGTGGTACTGACATTTAGATTTTACTGAGTGCCAGGCATTGACCGATACTTAACATACATTCACCTGCAAAGTCATATTGTGGTTGGAACATTCTTGTTGATAGACTGGGAAATGGAACCTCTAAAAAGTTAAGTGATTTGTTCCAAGGTCAGCTTGAATTCAAACGCTGAGCTGATCCTGAAGTATAAACTCTTGATAGATATTGTGCTGTAGGGGCTCAGGGGAGCTGACCACCTCACTTGGCGATCTGTTTTGCTAAAATTTACCCCGTTTGGTTACTTGTGTGTTAATTTCTGTTTTCTGACCATCTCCGCAGCATTTTGAAGATTTAAAAAATTTTTCAAAAAAACCCAAATTCTTCTAAAGGTCTTTTCAGGTCATTTTGTCTTTTAATTTGTAGGTTTTATGAATAGGAGGCTAAAAACATTTCTTGGAGGCACTAGTAATACTTAGTTATTGCAATGGCATGTCTTGGTCTGAAGTCACTCAAGTCAGACCAGTTGCAATCAGTGCAATAAATTGCTATATGTAACTGATTCCTTTTCGGAACCTGTGGAAGTTCTTTTCCACCAAGCAGCAGCAGAATCCTCAATTATGGAATAATGAGACCCTGAGGATCTAAAGACAGGCATAAATTTAAAAGAATTTACTAGTATTCACTTGCATATGTTGTAGGCTACCTCTGTTGTAGATTATTTAGTGTTTTGTTCTAAAAACCAGTGCTCAGAAATAAATGAAGACATTCCAGGATTTTAAAAACACTATTACTGATAAAATACTAATTTGATATGTACTTACTAGAAATGTCATGAATATCCATAGATGAATTGAGTTCTTAAAATGCTTTTCAAAAGAGTTAAAAAGATAGGTTAGTTGAATAAATGCAGAAACACTCAGAAGGGGTGGAAATTCAGGTGAACTGTCTTAAATCTCTAAACCAGTAATCACCCCTTTCATTCCCAAGATGCCCTTGTGTTTTGCTACTTCTCTGACCAAACCTTACCTGACATTTACGTCTACTCATTCTGTATCACGTTTTTGTTTTAACACTGATACTGCCTTAGTTCAGGCCCTCATTTGTGATCAGACTTCCTGTTATTCTTTTCTTTCCTGTTCATCCATTCTTTTCTTCCCAGTTCATTCTTTATCCAGGAGAGTTTTCTGAAAATTTTGGTTAGGTTGTGTCACTTCCATTAATTAACTCCACATTTTCTAGTGCATTGTCAGGTATGGCCTTTTATTATCTGGCCCTGTTCTATCAGAGTTCTACTTTTAGAGGCACTTCTGTTTCTCTACATTTTTACTTTTGCTGTTCCTTTAGCTTGAAATCTCTTTCTCTTCTTTGCCTCCACCTTTGCAGCTCAAAATCCAGCTCAAATTCCACCATCCTGAGACCTTTCTCCATTCATCCAGAAAAAGTTAATTCCTTTTTTTATATCTGTATAGCACTTTGCTATAGCTTTAATGTAGAGCTTTTAAAAATTTAATTGTTTGTCTGACTACATTTCCCTACTAGATTGCAAGCTCTTAGAAGACAAATTCCAAAGTGTATTTATTAGTGGTTGAATTAATTTAAATATTTTTCTCCACAGATTAATGCAGACCAACTTTTGCACAGATGCCAGTTGTATCTCTAAACTTACCTACTGTTTTGGTTCACATATACCCCAGGATGGGGGAAGTAATTGTTTTGATTTTTAAGTGAAGAATTTAAGAACCTCCCTCTTTTAGCTCCTACTTAATTGGAATGAGTCAAGGATACTGGGAGTCACTTTTAATGTGCATAGAATGAATTCAGGGACTTCCCTGGCAGTTCAGTGGTTAGGACTCTATGCTTGGGGCCAGTGTTCAGATCCCTGGTTGGGGAATTAAGGTTTCACATGCTAGGATGTGTGGGAGCCCTCCCCTACTTCCCCACAAAAGAATAAGTTCAGATTTGATGTTTATATTTGCACTCTGTTGTGTGATCAAGATAATGATCTGTTTTTCTTGGTGAAAATTTTCTGAATAAACTTTATGTCAAACTTTCATTTCCTAACTCTGAAAAATTAATAGCTATTTCTGAAAAACCAGTTGAAAGTTAATGTTGTGTAATATTAATGTTTAAGGTCATTTAAATTTTTTATTCTGTATGCTTTCTATGAATGTCACTTAAGTTTTTGCTGTTATTTTTGTTTTTGGTTGACTTTGTTTCATATGTAGATACTTGTAAACTTTAAAGTGGATGTTGGAAGCAAAAGTGTTTGCTAGAAAAATCAGGTCTTGTTTAGTTGCTCAGTCATGTCCATCTCTTTGCTACCTCCCATGGACTGCTGCACGCCACGCTTACCTGTCCTGTACTGGAGCTTGCTCAAACTCATGTCCATTGAGTCTGTGATGCCATCCAACCATCTCATCCTCTTTTGTCCCCTTCTCTGCCTGCTTTCAATCTTTCCTAGCAACATGGTCTTTTCCAGTGCATCGGCTCTTCACATCAGGTGGTCAAAGTATTGGAGCTTCAGCCTCAGTCCTTCCAATGAATATTCAGGACTGATTTCCTTTAGGATTGACTGGTTTGATCTTGCAGTCAAAAGGACTCTCCAGAGTCTTCTCCAGCATCACAGTTAAAAGGCATCAATTCTTCGGCATTCAGCCTTTTTTATTGTCCATCTCTCACATCTGTACATGACTACTGGAAAAAACATAGGTTTGACTAGACGGACCTTTGTTGGCAAAGTAATGTCTCTGCTTTTTAATATGCTGTCTAGATTTGTCACTGTTTTTCTTTCAAGGAGCAAGTGTCTTTTAATTTCATGGCTGCAGTCACTGTCCACAGTGATTTTGGAGCCAAGAAAATAGTCTGTCATTGTTTCCCCATCTATTTGCCACAAAGTGATGGGACCAGATGCCATGATCTTCATTTTTTGAGTGTTGAGTTTTAAGCCCGCTTTATCACTCTCCTCTTTCACCTTCATCAAGAAGCTCTTTAATTGCTCTACTGGAAGAGGTCAGTTTTCATTCCAGTCTGAAAGAAGGCAGGTCCAGAGAGTGTTCAAACTACTGTACAGTTGTACTCATGTCACATGCTAGCAAAGTATTGTTGAAAATCCTTCAAGGTAGGCTTCAACAGTATATGAACTGAGAACTTCCAGATGTAGAAGCTGGATTTAGAAAAGGCAGAGGAACCAGAAATCAAATTGCCAACATCTGTTGAATCATAGAAAAAGCTAGAAAAATCAGAGGTATTATTCACAGTGATTTTTGTTTCTTGAATTTCTACACATGTAAATTATGTTAGAATCTAGTGTTCTTAATGTGTTTAAAGAATAAATGTAGGTTAGAGCATAAAAATCTAGGCTGGAAATTGGAATTTACATAAATGGAAATGAAAAAGGTAGTGAGAGGAACTGGAAACCGAAAGTAGTTAATGGGCTGCGTGCCTCCCCTCTGCTGTTTCTGCATTTTCAGTTGTGTAGGGATACTTTCACTGAGGTATTTTATTGACACTTCAAACTTAATTTGTCCACCTTTTAATTGATTATTTCACTTCTCTTGGAGTCATTTCTTTTTCTGATATTGCTCTTCATTATTTTTTGTATATCCTCAAAGAATAATAGAGTCTTATGTAGACATTTTGGTAGTACAGAGAAGTATAAGAGATTAAAAGTCCCTTTGAATCCACCTACCTGAGATGATCACCCTGTGTCATTTTGATGAACATTCTACTAGACTTCTGTGCATATATTTGCAAGGACATAAGATTTTACATAACATGCTCTAATTCTATTTTGTACCCTGTAGTCCATAGTGTATTTTTTATATTGACTCCTAGTATTGTGTTATGTGAATAGATCGTAACTTGTTTGGCCAAGTCCATTTTGCTAGATTCTTAGTTTTTTGTTTTTTTCTCTATGATCATGTATGCATCACAAAATTTTTGTGTGCATTTGTTCATAATCTCTCCTAGATTGGATTTCCTAGGGATAAAATTGCTGGGGTCAATTTATAGGCTTATAAGCTTGATACACTATCATATTGCCTTTAGAAGACTTTTATCAATTTATATTTCCCTATGATGTGAGAATGCCTGTTTCTTTGGTCTCACCATCACTTGGAATTGTCAGATGTCCCACTTTTTTTTAATTTGTGTTTCTAGTAAAGATGCCTTTATTTTCATTCATATATTGAATGTTCTAATTTCTTGATTAATTATTTTGTTGTTTTTCTAATGTATAAGAGCTCTTTGTATTAGATACGAAGTGTTTTTTGTGGTACTAATATTTTTGTGAGTCTTTTAACCTTCTTTATATAGCTTTTAGTTTTAATAAGTTTTTGATTTGTGTGTGCATACATGTTTTAAGTGGCATTAGTTTCTCTCAGACATCCAGTGGGAAAACGTTAGTAGTACTTAACTCTTCTCCTTCGAGAGTTCTGATGAATTGCTGGTTCTGACTGGTTCTTCTGTAATGTTCTTTGTGTGGTGTGTTCAGTCACCTCAGCTGTGTCTACCTCTGTGACCTTGTGGGCTGTCGCCTGCTAGTCTCCTCTGTCCATGGGATTCTCTAGGCAGCAATACTGGAGTGGGTTGCTATGTCCTTCTCCAGGGGATCTTACCGACCTGGAGATTGAACCTGTATCTGCCTGCGTCTCCTGCATTGCAGGTGGATTCTTTACCCACTGAGCCACCTGGGAAGCCACCTGGGAAGTAATGGTCTTTAGTGGGCTCTTACTTAGTTTGGAACTCTCTAGCTCATGTATCTCGGAGAAGGCAATGGCACCCCACTCCAGTACTCTTGCCTGGAAAAGCCCATGGACGGAGGAGCCTGGTAGGCTGCAGTCCATGGGGTTGTGAAGAGTCAGACATGACTGAGCGACTTCACTTTCACTTTTCACTTTTATGCATTGGAGAAGGAAATGGCAACCCACTCCAGTGTTCTTGCCTGGAGAATCCCAGGGATGGGGTCGCACAGAGTCAGACACGACTGAAGTGACTTAGCAGCAGCAGCAGCAGCTGATGTTTCTATTGTTGATTCTGCTTGCTTTTGGGCTTTACATTTTTGAGTCTCTCCTGTTTTCTGCATTCAAATTAATCTTAAAATACCACTTTGAATCTGTCATTTATCTATAAAACATGTTTACAGAGTCAAATTCTTGAGTTGGGTATTTAAGATTCTCCATTGTAGAAATAAAATAACCTTATTTCTCACTGTATATGCTGATGACAATACAAACTGGACTCCTTACTATTCTAAAAATATAGAGTTGTAAGCTCCTGTACCTTGATTTATGTTGTACCTTTCATTGGCCAGTCCTGCTTGTCCATTCTTTGAACCATAGTTTGGGTGTCATCTTATCTATGAAGCCTTCATTAATCTCATCCCAAAGTGCTTTGTCTTAATGCTTTTTTCTCTGAGATCACTTTTATGTATACTTACTACATCCAGGCTTACATTAAATAGAATTCTCCTGCCTAACCCCAGGTATATTGGACATGTTTTATTTATTCATTTTTTAAAATTCAGTTTTATTGAAGTATAACTTTACATATAGTGTAATTCACCAGTTTTAAGTGTATAGTTAAATGGGTTTTGGCAAATACACACACACACACACACACACACACATCTGTGTAACAGTCATCACAGTCATGGTAACTGGAGCGTTTTTGTTGCCTCCGAACGTTCCCTATGCCTCTTTGTGGTCCATTCTCTGCTTCTACCTGTGGTCCTTGACAACCATGAATTTACTTTCTGTCACATTAGTTTTACTTTTCTTGATGTCATATAAATGGAATTATATGGTATGTAATTTTTGATGTCTACCTTTTACTTAGCATGCCTTTGAGATTCACTGATGTTATTTATGTTCCAGTGGTTTGTTCCTTTTTATTGCTGAATGATATTCCACTTATGAATATACCACAGTTTGCTTATCCTGCTACCCAGTTGATATACAATTGAATTGTTTCCAGTTTGGGGTTGTTGTGAACAAAGCAGCTGTGAACATTTGAATATATATATATATTTTTTTTTGATGAACAAATTAGGGGTGGGATTGCTGTGTTGTATGGTTAAGTGAATGTTTGACTTTATAAGAAAATGCCAGCCTGTTTTCCAAAATGGCTGTACCATTTTGCATTCTAGTTGGCCATGTTTGAGCATTCCAGTTACTTTGCATTCTTACTGAGACTTCAGCTTTTGTCTTTGATTTTAGCTGTTCTAGTTGATACATAGTGGTACATCATTGTGGTTTTATTTACAGTTTCCTAATGTGGGCCTTAGAAATCATCACTACGAAAAAAGCTAGTGGAGGTGATGGAATTCCAGTTGAGCTATTTCAAATCCAGAAAGATGATGCTGTGAAAGTGCTGCAGTCAATATGCCAGCAAATTTGGAAAACTCAGCAGTGGCCACAGGACTGGAAGAGGTCAGTTTTCATTCCAATCCCTAAGAAAGGCAGTGCCAAAGAATGCTCAAACTACCACACAATTGCACTCATCTCACACGCTAGTGAAGTAATGCTCAAAATTCTCCAAGCAAGGCTTCAGCAATACGTGAATCGTGAACTTCCAGATGTTCAAGCTGGTTTTAGAAAGGGCAGAGGAACCAGAGATCAAATTGTCAACATCCGTTGGATCATCAAAAAAGCAAGAGAATTCCAGAAAAACATCTATTTCTGCTTTATTGACTGTGCCAAAGCCTTTGACTGTGTGGATCACAATGAGCTGTGGGAACTTCTGAAAGAGATGGCAATACCAGATCACCTGACCCCCCTCTTGAGAAACCTATATGCAGGTCAGGAATCAACAGTTAGAACTGGACATGGACCAACAGACTGGTTCCAAATAGGAAAAGGAGTATGTCAAGGCTCTATATTGTCACCCTGCTTATTTAACTTATATGCAGAGTACATCATGAGAAATGCTGTGCTGGAAGAAGCACAAGCTGGAATCAAGATGGCTGGGAGAAACATCAATAACCTCAGATATGCAGATGACACCACCCTTATGGCAGAAAGTGAAGAGGAACTAAAAAGCCTCTTGATGAAAGTGAAAGAGGAGAGTGAAAAAGTTGGCTTAAAGCTCAACATTCAGAAAACTAAGATCATGGCATCCAGTCCCATCACTTCATGGCAAATAGATGGGGAGACAGTGGAAGCAGTGTCAGACTTTATTTTTTTGGGCTCCAAAATCACTGCAAATGGTGATTGCAGCCATGAAATGAAAAGACACTTACTCCTTGGAAGGACAATTATGACCAACCTAGATAGCATATTAAAAAGCAGAGACGTTACTTTGCCAACAAAGGTCCGTCTAGTCAAGGCTATGATTTTTCCAGTGGTCATGTATGGATGTGAGAGTTGGACTGGGAAGAAAGCTGAGCACTGAAAAATTGATGCTTTTGAACTGTGGTGTTGGAGAAGACCCTTGAGAGTCCCTTGGACTGCAAGGAGATCCAACCAGTCCATCCTAAAGGAGATCAGTCCTGGGTGTTCATTGGAAGGACTGATGCTGAAGCTGAAACTCCAATACTTTGGCCACCTCATGCGAAGAGCTGACTCATTGGAAAAGACCCTGATGCTGGGAGGGATTGGGGGCAGGAGGAGAAGGGGATGACAGAGGATGAGATGGCTAGATGGCATCACCGACTCGATGGACCTGAGTTTGAGTAAACTCTGGGAGTTGGTGATGGACAGGGAGGCCTAGAGTGCTGCAATTCATGGGGTCGCAAAGAATCTGACACGACTGAGCAACTGAACTGAAAGACTAGTACTGTTGAGCTTCTTTCTAGTTGCTCTTCGTGTCTTCCATGAAGTATCTTAAAATGTTTTGTCCATATTCTTTGTGAATTGAATTGCTTGTCTTATTGAGTTGTATGAGTTCGGTACATATCCTGGGTACAAACTCTTTATCAGATAACATATTTTGTAAAGATGAGCCAGGCTGTGGCTTACCTTTTCTTAACAGTAATTTCAAAGAGCAGAAATTTTTAATTTTCATGGAATCCCACTTGGCAGTCATTTTATTTTATGATTTCTATTCTTTGTCCTCCCATCCTGCCCCCTCAAACTGCCCAATTCATGTTCAGAGGTTTTCTCCTTGAGTGTTTTTTTTTTTTAATTGAAATATAGTTGATTTACGGTGTTGTGTTAGTTTCTGGTGTATAGCAAAGTGATTCAGTTATTTTTATGTATATATATATATCCTTCTTCATTATTGATTATTATGAGATATTGAATATATATATCCTTGGCTTTGTAATATATATTTTTAATTTGTCACAGTCTACCTTCATGTATCATATAACATTACAGGAGCATATCTCCCTTTTCTTCTTGTCTTTTGCACTGTTCTTGTCATGTTTTATTTCTACATGTGTATAACCTATGTTATACGTAGACATGAAATGTAAAATGAGAAAAGTTACTTACCTACTTTATATATCATTTTTAAAAATGTCTCATTTTATTTTTGGCTGTGCTATATCTTCATTGCTGTGTATGTTTTTCTCTAGTTGAGATGAGCAGGGGCTTCTCTCTAGTTGTGGTGTGTGGGCTTCTCTTCGCAGTGGCCTCTCTTATTGTGGCTCCCAGGCTCTAGAGCATAGGCTCAGTAGTTGTAGCACATGGGCTTATTAGTTGCTCTGTGACATGTGTGATCCTCCCAGATTAGAGATTGGACCTGTGTTCATTGCATTCTCATGCCTTGGCAGGCAGATTCTTTACCACTGGGCCACCAGAGAAGCCCTTATATATACTTTTTCAAGCATTTCTCTTTCCTTTGTATAGACCCAAATTTTAATATGATATTTTTTTCTGTAGCCAGAGGGATGGTTTTGAACATTTCTTTTAATGTTGGTCTGCTGTTTTATCTGTTTGAAAAAGTCTCCATTGTGAAAGATATTTTTGCTAGGTATAGAATTCTGTATATACTTTTTTTTCCCCCAGGTACTTATTTCATTTCTAGCTTGTGTAATTTGATGAGAATTTTCATAACTGTTTTTTCTTCAGCCACTGGATTTTAAGTTCCATGAAGTTCTTTTTTAATCTTGGTGTCTCTTAAGCATTTGTCACCTGTGTGTATCTATAGGTGATAGATACTTGACAAATAATTTTAGATTGATTTGAATTACAAAATAGCCCACATTTCAAAACTGAATAACACTTCATAGGGATTGCATTGAATCCAGAGATTAATTTGAGAGTATTCCTGTCTTTATCCATTTCTTGTATTGTTGGTGTTCAGTTGCTCAGTTGTGTCTGACTTTGCGACCCCATGGGCTGCAGCATGCCAGACCTTCCTGTCCTTCACCTTCTCATGGAGTTTGCTGAAACTCATTACCAAACTTGAGTTGATGATGCCATCCAACCATCTCATCCTGATTGAGACCTGATGCTGGGAAAGACTGAGGGCAGGAGGAGAAGGGGGTGACAGAGGATGAAATTGCTTGTATATAAAACTATTAATACATTTTGCTATTAACAGGGTCTCATATTGGGCTTGAAATAAATTCATGATGACCAGAGCTAGACTAATCAAAACTATGTGCCTCTGTGCAAGTCAGGTATCAAGCCCTTTCTGTGTTCTCCTGTCTTTCTTTTTTCTCTCTTCAGAAATACATTTGAAGACATGATTCAGTGAAACATGAAGACAGGGTTATGCTCAGTGGATTAGAACTTGTTTGCCTGAGCAAATCAGCAAAAGTCAACCGTGTGTTTTGTATTTTTTTTTTTTTTAACTTTTAGTGTTGTGTTAGGAACATAAGGAAAGAAGATATACCTTTAAAATAAACAGGAAGCAATTCGGTGTTATTTATTTTTTCTAGTTTTAAAGTATTGTACAGTTTACTCTGGTTTTAAATGGTGCAGTCAGTGGTTTTTAGTATATTCACAAAATGAATAATTCCTGCATAATAAAAAAAACTGAAACAACTTAAGTACTCTGAATAGGGGAGCAGTTAAATAATTTATGGCACAGATATGTGATTTGCAAATATTTTTCTCCCTTTGTATCACTTTGCTGATGTCTATTTGTATCACTTTGCTGATGTCTGTTAAACACAAAAAGTTTTAAATTTTGATGAAGTCTAGTTAATTTTTCCTTTTGTTGCTTGTGCTTTGGTGTTGTATCTAAGAAGGCATTTCCTAATTGAAAGTCACAAAAATTTTCTCCTATATTTTCTTCAAAGGGTTTTTATACTTTCAGTTCTTTTTTTTTCCCTATACTTTCAGTTCTTACATGCTGGTCTTTGATCTAGTTTGAGTTACTTTCCTGAAATCTCAGTTCCATTCTGTTGATTTACATGTCCATCCTTGTGCTAGTATGACACTCTGGATTATCCTAACTTTGCAGTAATTTTTGAAATCAAAAAGTATGATTGTGTTTTTATGGGAGTGGTGAGGGTGGTGGAGAGATCCTTTGCATTTCCATACGAATTTTAGGATCAGCTTGTCAATTTGTACAAAAAAGAAAGTTAAGGATTTTCATAGGAATTGCACTGAACCTGAAGATTAGTTAGGGAATATTACCAATATTCTTAATAATGTTAAGTCAACTAATACCTGAACATGGAATGTCTTTCCATTTATATTTTCCTTAATATTGTCAATGGTGTTTTAAGTTTTTAGGTACAATCCTGGCACCTTTTTTGCCAAATTTATTCCTAGATTTTTCTTTTAAGGCTATTGTAATGGGAATTGATTTTGTAAGTTAATTTTTTTTTGTAAATTTAAAAAACTTAGTGAAGTATAGTTGATCTGCAATGCCATGTTAATTTTTGCTGTACAGCAGAGTGACTTGGGTTTATATGTAATATGCTTTTTCATATTTTCATTATGATTTATCATAGAGTATTGAGTATAGTTCCCTTTGCTATACATTAGGATCTTATTTCTTAAGTAGATTTTGATTGTCCATTGCTGCTGAGTAAAACTAATGTAGATTTTTTTTTTGGGGGGGGGGGCTACTCTCCATGGATTGAGGGATCTTGGTTCCTCAACCAGGGATTGAATTTTGGGCCTTGGCAGTGAAAGTGCTGAATCCTAACCACCGGACTTCCAGGGAATTCCTTACAGTAGATTTTTCTGTATTGACCATGTATTGTACATCTTGCCGATTTGTTTGTTTGTTCTAATAATTTTTTAGTGGTTTCCTTAGGGTATTTTATATACAAGATGTGTTATCTTATCTGCAAATAGAGAATGCTTTACTTCTTTTTTACCTCTACTCTAGTTCTTTTTCTTGTCTAGTTGTGGTGGCTAGAAGTTCGGGTCCAGTGTTTATTAGAAGTGGTGAAATTGGACTTCCTTACTTTATTCCTGATCATTAAGGGAAAGCATGCAGTCTTTCTCCACAAAATGATTTTAGCACTGGATTTTTCATAAATGCCTTGTTTTATTTTTTGATTGAAGTTGTTTCAGAGTCTTATTTTTGGTGTCAAAAAAATTCCAAAGGCTTTGGTTGTCCCATATACCCAAGCCTGTATAATTATCACTATTGTCCTATGGGCTAGAAGAGGAAACTCGCCTACTTTGTGTGTAATGATTGGTCACATTGGTTTCTTCATATACAGTGCCCAAAAAACATTTGAAAAATGTTTGTTGTGGAAGATATATGCATTGATACTTGAAACTGGAAGTGGAAGTTGCTCAGTCATGTCCAACTTGTTGCGACCCTGTGGACTGTACAGTCCATGGAATTCTCTAGGCAAGATACTAGAGTGGGTAGCCATTCCCTTCTCCAGGGAGTCTTACTAACCCAGGGATTGGACCCAGGTCTCCACCATTGCAGGTGGATTCTTTACCAGCTGAGCCACCACGGAAGCCCTAGTGTTACTTAAGCACACATAATTTTATAAATTTCAGTCTGTAAAGTTAAGCAGTTGGTGTACTGGAATAAATGGTACAACTTCTTCCGTTTTTATTGAGGAAAGTGAAAATGTAAAAAACAATGTAAAATACCATATATTTTGGTTTGTAGTAATTTCTAGTAGTGTTCATCTTTAAACTTTTCTGTTGGTGTTTATTCTTAAATTTTTCTGTAATTTTCAGTTTTCTACAGTGAAGTGGTGTGACTTTTTTTTAACCTACACTTTTTTTTGTATTTGCATATGTAATACTTGAAAACAATACGGAGGCATAGCAAGATGTGAAAGCTGCCCTTTATGTCCTTTTCATTTCCATTTCCTTCCAAATATATAACAATGTAAATAGATTGGTGTACATCCTTTTTCTGCATACATGCTTACATACAAACGTGTTCATAAACATTAAAGATGTTTTTATGCCATAAATGTTCTTTACTGTTTTTTAAACAGTATTATGTGAAGATGTTTCTAAAACTACATAGAATTCCATAATGAAATTTATCAAGCTTTATTTAACCATCAACTGTTGGGCACTAAGCTATTTTTTTTCATTATTTTTGATTTACAAATAGTCCTTTTAAGTATATGCTAGGGATAACTTTCGACAGCATATGATTTTGTAGCATATGTTCTTGTAGCATATGTTCTTAAAAGTGGAATTACAATTCCAAAGCATTTGATAGATACTACCAAATTGCCTTTTTAAAAAAGACTTAGTTAGCAATTTTATATTTTCTCTGATAATTTATGGGAGTGACTGTTTCTTTTTATTCTTGTGACTACTTGATATTTTCAGAATTTCTCTTTTTGCCATCCTGTTGGATGTAAATTTATTATCAACATTTTATTTTGCTTTTTTCTGGTTACCAGAGAGGAGAGAGCATTTAAATTTCTTAAATGACCATTTGTATTTCTTCTGTGACTGAATTATTTTTCTAATTAAGAAGACCCTCTAGTTATTAAAAAGAAGGAGCAAACACAGTTTTACATTAGGAAAAGTAGTTTCGTTCACTAAATCCCCATGGGGTAATTAATGTAAAATGTTTGGTTAATAAAGAATAAATTCATTTCAGTGTTTACCTGAATAAGCTAATTAACTAAATGTGATTCTGTCTCCTAAATCTTCTTAAAGTAGAATTTTATCAGTGGACCTATGCCCATTAGTTGACTAGCTGGATATCTGTTACCCAAAGCATTCTTTAGTATTAATATTTGCAGACAGTCAGAGAAGTAGATAACTTGTTCTTAACTTTTATTCATCAATTCAGTAAGTATCTTTTGATCTCTTACTATATGCCAGACATAGATTTAGGCATTGGGGCTATAGTGGTAAATGAGACATTGGTTGAGGAGAGGGGTGTATATGTACTAATTTATCTTTCTGATGAGGGGAAGCCTTACTATAAAGTTGACAGTTAAATGGAGACCTAGGCAATGGCAACCCACTCCAGTACTCTTGCCTGGAACATCCCGTGGACGGAGGAGCCTGGTAGGCTGCAGACCATGGGGTCACGAAGAGTCAGACACGACTGAGTGACGTCACTTTTCACTTTCATGCATTGGAGAAGGAAATGGCAACTCACTCCAGTGTTCTTGCCTAGAGAATCCCAGGGACGGAGGAGCCTGGTAGGCTGCCGTCTATGGGGTCGCACAGAGTCGGACATGACTGAAGTGACTTAGCAGCAGCAGCAGATGACAAGAGTCAGCTATGTGATGATCTAAGCACCCCAGGAAGATAAAAAATAATATTTTAAGGTATGAAGTCAAGAAGAAGCATGGCCTTTTTTTCTTTCTTCACGTTAAAAAAAAATTGCAGTTTATTTACCGTGTGTTAATTTCAGGTAGGCAGTAAAATGACTCACACATCTATATCCCATATAACTATTCTTTTTCAGATTCTTCTTCATTGTAGCTTGTATAAGATATTGAAGACAGTTCCCTGTGATACGCCTTACTGTTGTAGGTCCTTCCTGTCCATCTGTTGTAAATAGAGTCGTGTGCATCTGTTAACCCTGAGCTCCGGTGTATCCCCTCCCCTACTGTTTCCCTTTGGTAGACATAAGTTTGTTTTTAGTGTTTGTGAGTCTGTTTTGTAAATAAGTTAATTTGTATTATTTCTTTTTAGATTTCTCATGTAAGTGATATCATATGGTTATTTGTCTTTCTCTTTCTGACTTATTAGTATGATCATCTCTAGGTCCATCCATGTTGCTGCAGATGGCATTATTTCATTCTTTTTTATGGCTGAGTAATCTGTTGTAGATACCTTATCTTCTTTATCAGTTCATCTCTTGATGAACATTAGGTTGCACAGTGTGACCTTTTGAAGACTTGGGAAAGAGGCTTGTGTGGCTGGACCCATAAAGACATGTAAGAAATAAATGGAGGAGAAGGATGTAGTATGGTGTGGTAGCAATAAATGAGGCCTGCCTTTGAATTGGAATACTTGCTCTTGAGTATTGACTTTACCTTTTTATAGATCCTGGCCTCTAAATTTATTAACCCTCTTCATCTTAGTTCTTCCATGTGCTTTCTCTATGCCTTGGTTGATATAAAGAGCAAGTCAAATGAAAAATGCCTATAAAGGTATTTTGTAAACTGGTTCAGTGTGGTGTGCTTGTTTATTTAATAAAAGGCCACTATCTGTGTGTTTTGCTAAGGGCTCTGGAGCGACACGGAAATGAATTACATTTCGTGTTTGCTCCTTGAAAGAGGATATAGTCTAGTAGTAATATAGTAATATCTGAAATACAATGTTGAGAATGATGGAGATCTTAAGGATGCAGATAAGGTGCTACAGGGACTCAAAGAAGGGAGAGCTTTCTTTTTTCTTGGAGTTGGTGGTATGGCTTTATGAAGAACAAAGGACTCTTGAACTAGCCCTTGAAAGATGGGTATGGTTTCAATAGAAGATGGAGGGGAAGCGGATAATCTCAGTAGGTCAACCTGTGGGAGTAAAGGCATGGAGCATTAGGCAAATTCAGAAGGAAAGGTTAGGACCAGACAGATTAAGCAACATTTTAATACTAGGTTAAGGAAAGTGAATTCCATTCAATAGTAATACTACCAGCGAATATTTGTTGAGCATCTGCCTTTGTCAGGTCTATGTTGGTTAGGGCTATGAAAATTCAGTGATCTCAGTTTAATTGGAGAATAAAGATTAATTATTATAATTTTAATGAAATGTGAATAAAGTGTTGCAGGATCATAGTTCAAGGAACATCTCCAGCTGCCTGGCATAAGGGAAGGCTTCATAGAGGTAGATATTAGTGCTTGGACATGAAGTATCCCTTTTCATAGCAGATAAAATTGATAAAGAGAGGCATATGAAGAAACATTCTAGACCTGGCACTTTATGTGTTTTGGGATGGCTGGATGAGGTTTTGTGTGCACTATAAGGCTGTAAAGAGTTATGTCAGAAACTGAAAGATTCAGGTGGCGGCATGAACAGTAAATTAGAAAACGTAGAGATTTGAGGTGGGGAATCTGTAAGACTATTATGCTGGACCAAGTAAAAGATGATGTAGGACCTCTTCATGTGAAATAGTAGCTAAGGAAACAGAGAACCTGGAAAACTGAAGACCTGCTTAAGATGTAGAATGGGCAGGACTTGAAAATCAGTTGGTTATGGGAGAAGGGAGGAAAGGATCAGGTAGAATATGGAATGACTTCCAGATTTCTGCTACTTCAGTGGATACCATTGCATGAGGATAGAGTATATTTAAGGGGAAAGTGGATGGATTTGGAGAGGTAGGCAAATGGTTTCAGCTGTATTGTGTCAGAGGTGCATATAGGATAATTGGGAGGGGCAAAGGATGACTTGGGGGGTGATCAACGTTTAGATGATGACTTAAGCCTCACATAGTGAATAAGGAAAATCGCTCAGTCTTGTCTGACTCTTTGCAACCCCATGGACTATATATAGTCCATGGAATTCTCCAGGCCAGAATACTGGAGTGGGTAGTTATTACCTTCTCCCAGGGATCTTCCCAACCCGGGGATCGAACCCAGGTCTACCATGTTGCAGGTAAAGACCAGCTGAGCCACAAGGGAAGCCATATATAAGTATAAATTAAATAATCATGGGAGAATAGGTAAGTGAAGAGGAACCTTAAGGAGCATTGAGAAACAGCCACAGAAGTAAAAAAAAAAATCAGGAAAAAAAAGTATTAAAAGTGGTTAGTTTTTTTTTTAAAGGGTGCAGTCAGTGTTGTCATCATAGATGTTGATATTTCTCTTTCTTTTTCCCTTTATTTTTCCTCCAGAAGTAGGTCATTGGTCACCTCAATAGTTTCAATGAGGATATATAAGTCAGATTATAGTGACTTGAGTATATGGGAGCAGATTAGAATTTGGCTATAATTGGAAGGAGAGATAAACAATATCAAGATACTATTGTTTGCTTATTTTTTCTTGTCTGTTTTTAAAGGTCAGAGAGTCATGAGTTTTTTATTTCCTGAGAGGAAGTAGTGAATAGACAGCAAAGGGTTGAAGTCACAAGTAATGGAGTAGCCATTGAGGAGCCTAGCATAGTACATCTCAAACTGTAATGGGAATTCTGTTGAAATGCAGATTCTGAATCGGAAGGTCTGGGTTGGAGTCTGAGATACAGCACTTCTGATGATCAGGATGCTGCTGCTTTTGTTTATGGGCCATACTCTTTGAAGTAATATTTAGAGAATATGGGATTGGTAGTATTATAGTAAATTAGCCTTAAGAGAAAGAGGAACACCTGCTCTGAGATCAGGTGGAATATAAGGTGGATGGGATACAAATTAGGTTTGCAGGTAGGAAACATGCTCGGTAACCTTAATTTGTTTTTTTCTGTGCAATAGAAGGAACGTGGCTTTAAAAAAAGACTTTGAGAATGGTGTTGTGAGCTTAAAAAAGGTGTGAAGGTTTGTAATAGTTACTAAAAGGAGAAGGGAAGTGAGTATGAGACATGTAATAATGACTGAAAAGTGAGAATTACTAATAGTTTGGTTATGGTATCTGTAGAAATAGTTGGGACAAAGAGAGACTAGATTTGAGGAAGTCAGTCCTTTTTAAGATGATAGGGTAATCTAGAGGAGAGGTAATGAGGTCTGAGATAGAACAGTGACCTTGAGGGTAGAAAAGGAAGATGTGAATAATGGCCCCCTCCAAGATGACCTGGTGGCTCAGACGGTAAAGAATCTGCCTGCAGTGCAGGAGACCCAGGTTCCATCCCTGGGTTGGGAAGATCCCCTGGAGAAGGGGATGGCAACCCCCTCCAGTATTGCCTGGGGAATTCCATGGACAGAGGAGACTGGTGAGCTACAGTCCATGGGGACACAAAGAGTCGGACACGACTGAGCAAGTAACACACACACACACACACACACACAAAGACGTCCACGTGAATTTGTGGTACATTACTTTATGTGACAAAAGGGATTTTGTAGATGAAAATAGGAATTTTGAGATAGATTATTCTGGTAATAGGTCCTGGGTAAACACAAGGATCTTTGTAAAAGGAAGCAGGAAAGTCAGAGTCAGAAAAGACCATGTGATGATAGAAACAGAGAGAGAGAGGAAATGTGATGATGAAAGCAGAGGTCAGATGATGTGGGACCATGAGCCAAGGAATGGAGAGCCTTTAGAAGCTGGAAAAGACAAGGAAACATATATTCTGAAGAGACTATAGAAGGAACAAAGCCCTGGTGACATGTTGATTTTAGCCCAGTGAGACTTTTTGGACTTCCAGAAACTGTAAGATAAATCATTTGTGTTGTTTAAGCCACTAAATTTGTGGATAAATTTGTTACAGCAGCAATAGGCAACAGGCAGGGAATTGTGGATGTGTGGGAATGTTGAGTTAGAATCATAAAATCAGGTAACTGATGGCATGTGAAATGGGCAACAGAAAACTGGGAAGGTTTTTAAGCTGGGTAAATGGGTGGAGGAGTGTGGTGAAATTAAAAATAGAGAATGACAGAGCAGATTTTATAGAAAGGTGTTCATTTTGCATGTAACTATGGGTTAGATATGGATTAGTTTTGAAACAAGGAGATCAATTTAAGCGGCTGCTATTTTATAGTATTATTTAATGGTACTATTAAAGTTAATAGAGCTGTTACAATAAAATGCATGGCAAATTTTATAGGAATATTTAGAGTTTAGAGTTTTGACTGACTGACCAAAGGGGTGAGTGAGAGAGACTGTTTTTTTTTTTTTTTTTAAGAGAGACTGGTTTTTAAAAAAATAATGCCACATTATGTTTATATAGTGCTTTTCTTCATTTTGGGAAGTGTTTTCCCCCAGGCCCCCGCCCCCTGGTTTATTGAGGTATAATTGACAAATAAACATAAAATTATAATATATTCAGGGTATCAAGTGATGGTTTTGATCTATGTACACATTGTGAGAGGCTTTCCACAATTGAGTTAACACATTCATGACTTTGCATATTTACCTTTTTTTTCTTTTTGATTTTTTGTTGTTGTTTAGTCGCTAAGTCATGTCCGACTCTGCGATAAGTGATATCTGCAGTTATTTGTGTTTCTCTGGCTTACTTCATGTAGCATAACACCCTCCAGATTCATCAGTGTTGTCACAGATGGCAGAATTTCTGTCTTTTTTTTTAAGGCTACATAATATTAAACACATGCCCCCATTTTATCTGTTCATCTGTTCATGAACACTTAGGTTGTTTTCATATCTTGGCTACTATGAATAGTACTGCAGTGAACATGGGAGTATAGGAGTATTTTGTTTTATTGTGCTTTGTAGGCTCTTTGTGTTTTTTGTATACAAACTGAACTGAAAGTTTGTAGCACCTCTGTATTGAGTAAGTCTATTGGTGCTGTTTTCCCAGCAGCATTCTTTTTTAAAATATTATTTATTTTTAATTGGAGGATAATTGCTTTGCAATGTTGTGTTGGTGTCTGCAGTATAACAGCATGAATCAGCCATAAGTATACATATATCTCTTCCCTCTTGAACCTTCCCCTCGGCCCCCATCCTACCCGTCTCGGTCATCACAGAGCACTGGGCTGGGCTCCCTGTGTTACACAGCAGCTTCCTGCTAGCTATCTGTTTTACACATGGTAGTGTATATATGTCAGTGCCTTAGTGCTTTTCTCTCAGCTCATCTCACCTTCTCCTTCCCCTGCTACGTCTACAAGTCTGTTCTCTATGTCTGTGTCTCTGTTTACCCTTCGAATAGGTTCATCAGTACCATTTTTCTAGATTCCATATATATATGTTAATATACAATGTTTGTTTTCTCTTTCTGCCTTAACTTCACTCTGTATAACAGGCTTTAGGTTCATCCACCTCAGTTCAGCTGACTCACAGTTGTTCCTTTTCCTGGCCCAGTAATACTCCACTGTACCACAGCTTCTTTGTCCATTCATCCGTCAGTGGACATCTAGGTGCTTCCGTATCCTGGCTCTTATAAGTAGTGCTGCAGTAAACATTGGGGGTACATGTGTCCTTTTGAATTGTGGTTTTTTCAGGGTACATGACCAGTAGTGGGATTTCTGGGTCACATAGTAGTTTCATTCTTAGTTTTTTAAGGAATCTCCATGCTCTTCTCCATAGTGGCTGTATCATTTTACTTTTCCCAGCAGTGCAGGGGGGTTCCCTTTTCTCCACATCCTCTCCAGCATATATTGTTTGTAGATTTTTTGATGATGGCCATTCTGACGCATGTGAGGTGACTCCTCATTGTAGTTTTGATTTACATTTCTCTAATAATTAACAATGTTGAGGATTTTTTCATGTGTTTATTGGCCACCCGTATGTTGTCTTTGGAGAAATGTCTGTTGAGGTCTTCTCTTTTTTTCATTGGGTGGGTGGTTTTTCTGATATTGAGTTGCAAGAGTGAGTGAGTGAGTGAAGTTGCTCAGTCATGTCTAACTCTTTGCGACCCCATGGACCGTAGCGCACAAGGCTCCTCAGTCCGTGGAATTTTCCAGGCAAGGGTACTGGAGTGGGTTGCCATTTCCTTCTCCAGGGGATCTTCCCAACCCAGGGATTGAACCTGGGTCTCCTGCACTGCAGGCAGACGCTTTACCATCTGAGCCACCAGGGATGCCAGTCACGTGCATAATTTGGAGATTAATCCTTTGTTAATTGTTTCATTTGAAGTTTTTTTCTCCCATTCTGAGAGTTGTCTTTTCATCTTGTTCATAGTTTCCTTTGCTCTGCAAAAAGCTCTTAAGTTTGCTGGTAAGTCACTTCAGTCGTGTCTGACTCTGTGCAACCCTAGACCACAGCCCACCAGGCTCCTCCGTCGCTGGGATTCTCCAGGCAAGAACACTGGAGTGGGTTGCAATTTCCTTCTCCAGCTCTTAAGTTTAGTTAGGCCTTATTTGTTTGTTTTTGTTTCTGTTTCCATTACTATAGAAGGTGGGTCAGAGGATCTTGCTGTGATTTATGTCAGAGTGTTCTGCCTGTGTTTTCCTCTACACATTTTATAGTTTCTGGCCTTACATTTAGGTCTTTAATCCATTTTGAATTTATTTTTGTGTATGGTGTTAGGAAGTGTTCTAATTTCATGTTTTTACACATAGCTGTCCAGTTTTCCCAGCACCACTTACTGAAGAGCTGTTTTTCCTCCACTGTATACTCTTGCCTCTTTTGTCAAGGATAAGGTGCCCATAGATGCGTTGGTTCATCTCTGGGCTTGCTTTCTTGTTACATTGATCTGTATTTCTGTTTTTGTGCCAGTACCATACTGTCTTGATGATTGTAGCTTTGTAGTATAGTGTGAAGTGAGGATGGTTGGTTCTTCCAGCTCTGTTTTTCTTTGTCAAAATTGCTTTGGCTATTCAGGGTCTTTGTGTTTCCATACAGATTATAAAAGTTTTTTGTTCTAGTTCTATGGAAATGCCATTGGTAATTTTATAGGGATTGTGTTGAATCTGTAGATTGCTTTGGGTAGTATAGTCATTTTCACAATGTTGATTCTTCCAATTCAAGAACATGGTATATCCCTCCATTTGTTTGTATCATCTTTGATTTCTTTTATCATCAGTGTCTTACAGTTTTTTGCATACAGGTCTTTTGTCTCCTTACATAGGTTTATTCCTAGGTATTTTATCCTTTTTTTTTTTCCTTTTTATTTATTTATTTATTTATTTTTTATTAGTTGGAGGCTAATTACTTCACAACATTTCAGTGGGTTTTGTCATACATTGATATGAATCAGCCATAGATTTACACGTATTCCCCATCCCGATCCCCCCTCCCACCTCCCTCTCCACCCGATTCCTCTGGGTCTTCCCAGTGCACCAGGCCCGAGCACTTGTCTCATGCATACCACCTGGGCTGGTGATCTGTTTCACCATAGATAGTATACATGCTGTTCTTTTGAAATATCCCACCCTCACATTCTCCCACAGAGTTCAAAAGTCTGTTCTGTATTTCTGTGTCTCTTTTTCTGTTTTGCATATAGGGTTATCTATTTTATCCTTTTTGTTTGCAGTAGTGAATGGGATTGTTTCCTTAATTTCTCTTTTTTCTTTTTCATTGTTAGCATATAGGAATGCAAGGGATTTCTGTGTATTAGTATTGTGTCCTGTACCTTTACTAAATTCATTGATTCAGTTCAGTTCAGTCGCTTAGTCGTGTCCAGCTTTTTGCTGGACATGAGTTGCAGCACGCCAGGCCTCCCTGTCCATCACCAACTCTCGGAGTTTACTCAAACTCATGCCCATCGAGTCGGTGATGCCATCCTCTGTCGTCCCCTTCTCCTCCTGCCCCCAATCCCTCCCAGCATCAGGGTCTTTTCCAGTGAGTCAACTCTTCACATGAGGTGGCCAAAGTACTGGAGTTTCAGCTTCAGCATCAGTCCTTCCAATGAACACCCAGGACTGATCTCCTTTAGGATGGACTGGTTGGATCTCCTTGCAGTCCAAGGGACTCTCAAGAGTCTTCTCCAACACCACAGTTCAAAAGCCTCAATTTTTCGGCGCTCAGCTTTCTTCCCAGTCCAACTCTCACATCCATACATGACCACTGGAAAAACCATAGCCTTGAGCTCTTAGTAATTTTCTGGTGGTATCTTTAGGGCTTTCTATGTATAGTATCATGTTATCTGCAGACAGAGTTTTACTTCTTCTTTTCCAATCTGGATGCCTTTTATTTCTTTTTCTTCTCTAATTGCTTGGGTAGGACTTACAAAACTGTTGAATAATATTGGAGAGAGTGGCCACCCTTGTGTTGTTCCTCATCTTAGAGGGAATGCTTTCAGTTTTTCACCATTGAGAAGAATGTTTGCTTGGGTTTGTTGTATATGGCCTTTAGTATGTTGAGGTACCAACAACAGTAATTTTTAAAATTGAGGTATGTATTTCTTTTAGAAATAATGCTGTTGCACACTTAGTAGACAACAGTATAGTGTAATGTAGCTTTTACATATGCTGGGAAACCAAAGCATTTGTGTGACTTTGCTTTATTGTAGATTGGCTTTTTGTGGTGCTTTGGGTATGTCTTTACAGATACCTCTTTTGATGTAGTGATTTCATTTCCTTTGAAAATATACAGAAGTGAATTGCTGATAGTTGTAGTTTTGACTTCTAGATGTGCTTCCATATGATTTCCGTGGTGGTTGTATTAGTTTGCATTCCTACCATCAGTGTACTGAGGTTCCCTTTTTTCTGCATTCTCACCTGCATTCAGTGTTTTTAATCTTTCTGATTATAGACATTCAAGCAGATGTGTATGCCTTCTTACTGTGGTTTTGAATTGTGTTTCCCTGATGATTAGTGATACTCAGCACCTTTTTTGGGTACCTGTTAGCCATTTGGATGTGTTGCAAAATCTCTTCAAGTCCTTTGCCCACATTTTTTTAAACAAATGCTTTTTAAAATTAATCATTTGGCTGCACGGAGGGAGTGGCGTGTGGGATCTTAGTTCCCTGACCAGGGATCAAGTCTGTACTCCCTACTTTGGAAGCATGGAGACTTAACCACTGGACTGCCAGGAAGTCCGTTTTGCCCACTTTTTAATTGGATTATTTGATTTTTTTGCTCTCTGAGTTGTATGAGTTCCTTATGTATTTTGTATATAAACCCTTTATCAAGAACATTTTTTCTCATGCTGTATAGGTTGACTTTTTGTTTTGTTGGTGGTTTCCTTTGCTTTGCATAAGTTTTGTTATGTGTAACAAACATGTTTGTTATACCTAAGTTGTGCTATGCATAATTTTGATGGAGTCCCATGTGTTTGTTTTTGCTTTTGATAAACCATTGCCAAGACCAATATCAAGCAGTTTACCCCCTATTTTTTCTTCTAGGAATTTTATGGTTTCAGATCTTTTTATCTTCAAGTCTCTATCCATTTTGAGTTGATTTTTGAATGTGGTATAAAATAAAGGTCCAGTTTTATTTTTTTGCATATGGTCATCTAGTTTTCCCACACCATTTATTGAAGAGATCATTCTTTCTTTGTTGTATATTCTTGACTCCTTTGTAGAAAATTAATTTGCCATATATATGCAAGGGTTTATTTTTGGACTCTCCATTTTGTGCTGTTAGTCTGACTCTCTGTTTTTATGTCAACACAATTACCAATACAGTAATCAATCATTTTGATTACTGTAACTCTGCAATATAGTTTGAAATCAGAAAGTTGATGCCTCCAGCCCTGTTCTTTTTCAAGAATGTTTGTGCTATTCAGGGTCTTTTGTGGTTCCATATTAATTTTAGTATTTTTTCCCCAATTTTTGTGGAAAATGCCATTGGAATTTTAATGGGGATTGCATTGAATTTATAGACTACTTTGAGGAGTATGGATGATTTAATAATTCTTCCAGTCCATGAGCACAGATGTTTCCATTTATTTCTTTTTCAATTTCTTTCATCTCCTTGGTTAAATTTATTCCTGATAGGTTTATTCTTTTTGGTGCTGTTATAAAAGGGATTGTTTTCTTACTTTGTCTTTCTAATAGTTCATTGTTAGTGTATAGAAGGAGAAGGCAATGGCAACCCACTCCAGTACTCTTGCCTGGAAAATCCCATGGACTGAGGAGCCTGGTAGGCTGCAGACCATGGGGTGGCTAGGAGTCGGACACGACTGAGCACTTTACTTTCACTTTTCACTTTCATGCATTGGAGAAGGAAATGGCGACCCACTCCAGTATTCTTGCCTGGAGAATCCCAGGGACAGGGGAGCCTGGTGGGCTGCTGTCTATGGGGTCGCACAGAGTCGGACACGACTGAAGTGACTTAGCAGCAGCAGCAGTGTATAGAAGGACAACTGATTTTTTTTAATACTGACTTTGTATCCTGCAACTTTCTTGTTGTTGTTCAGTCACTAAGTTGTGTCCAACTCTTTGCAACCCCATGGACTGCAGCACATTAGGGCTCCCTGTCCCTCACTATTTCCTGGAGTTTGCCCAAGTTCATCTCCATTGAATTGGTGATGGTATGTCGATGTTTATTCTTATCATTTCCTGCTTGACCACGTCCAATTTATCTTGATTCATGGACCTAACCTTCAAGGTTCCTATGCAGTATTGTTCTTTACAGCATCAGATTTTACTTTCACCACCAGACACATTCACAGCTGAGGATCATTTCTGCTTTCGTCCAGCCACTTCATTCTGGAGCAATTAGTAATTGTCCTCCATTCTTCCCCAGTAGCATATTGGACACCTTCCAGCATGGGGGGGAGGGCATGATTCATCTTTTGGTGTCATATCTTTTTGCCTTTTTGTACTGTTCATGGAGTTCTCACGGCAAGAATACTGGAGTGGTTTGCCACTCCCTTGTACAGTGGATCATGTTTTTTCAGATTTCTCACTGTGACCCATCTACCCTGCATTGCATGGCTCATAGCTTCATTGAGTTATGCAAGCCCCTTCGCCACAACAAGGCAGTGATCCATGATGGGATCCTGCAGCTTTCCTGAACTTAATATTCTGACAGGTTTTTGGTGGGGTCTTTAAAGATTTTTCTGTCTATAAGGTCATGTCATCTGCAGACATGACAGTTTTACTTTTTCCTTTCTTATTTTGATGCCTTTTATTTCTTTTTCTTGCCCAATTGCTCAGACTAGGACTTCCAATTACTATGTTGGTTGAAAGTGGTAAGGATGGGTATCTTTATTTTGTTTCTGATCTTAGAGGAAAAGTTTTCCAGCTTTTCACTGTTGAGTAATTATGTAATCTGTGGGTTTGTCATATATGGCCTATATTGTGTTGAGGTATGTCCCTCTGTGTCCAGTCTCTTTAGTTTCTATTTTATTTTTAAAAGTTTTTATTGGAGTATAGTTGATTTACACTGCTGTGTTACTCTCTGCTGTACAACAAAATCAGTTAGTTATACATATGTGTATATCTACTCTTTTTAGATTCTTTTCCCATATAGGTCATTGTAGAATATTAAGTTTTCTGTGCTATATAGTCCTTATTTGTTATATATTTTATATGTAGTAGCATGTATGTGTGAATCCCAGGCTCCCAACTTAATCTATCCCTCCTTCCTTTCACCCAGCAATCATAATGTTTAATTTTTATAATAAAGGGATTTTTTTTTATAAAGGCATGTTGAATTTTATCAAACACATGACTTTTATCCTTTATTAATGTGATGTATCACATTTATTAATTCACATATATGTTGAACCATTCTTGCATGGGAAGCATTTCAGAAATACCTTTTTAGGGGCTTAGCAACAAGTTTTTGAATGGACGTAGCTACTAGCATGTAAAATAAGCTACTGGCATGTAAAATTAGGCCAAAATAATATTGTGAATGGGTTCTTCCCTGGTAGCTCAGCTGGTAAAGAATTCACCTGCAATTCAGGAGATGCTGGTTCAATTCCTGGGTCAGGAAGATCCGCTGGAGAAGGTGTGGGCTACCCACTCCAGTATTCTTGGACTTCCCTCGTGGCTTAGCCAGCTGCTAAAGAATCCCCCTGCAATGCGGGAGACCTGGGTTCGATCCCTGGGTTGGGAAGATCCCCTGGAGAAGGGAACAGCTACCCACTCCAGTATTCTGGCTTGGAGAATTCCGTGAACTATTCCATGGGGTTGCGAAGAATTGGACACGACTGAACGGCTTTCACTTTCAATATTGTGAATAGTTACTACTCTAATAGACATCAAATGTATAGACCATTTCCACCATCCCAGAAAGTTCTTTTGGATACTGCTGTTTTGTATTATTTTATGTAATAAGAGATTGAATATCATTACAGTAAAAGTTTTAAGAATCACTCTTTGCTAATTACATACACTTTCAGAAGGCCTAGAATCTTGGAAAGATTGGGTGAACAGTGAAGTGAACAGTACACCATGCTCTTTAAGAAACACTAATCTAATTAACAGTGAGCAGTAACCAGTTTTTTTTTTTTTAATCCTAGTTCTGCTTTGTGTTGTATGAATTTGGGAAACCTAAAGAGATTCTGTAAGCTCTTACAAAACATTAAAAGCAAACAAGAAACAGCTAATGTGTGTTCACTGTAAATTTTACAGTGCAAAAAATTAGAAAAACCATTTTTTAAAAAGAAAAATTGTATTTGTAAAACAAGGACTTGCTGTCATCCATTTAAGTTCTTTTTGTAACATGATATAATTCATTATATCGTCTTACTTCTCTAATTTGATCCACTTTATATTGAGCCACTTCTCTCTTAGCCTCATAACTTTGTTTGACTGAAGTATTAGATCATCAGTAAAAAAAAAAAGACCTAAACTTGAGTTTTGTGTTTTTATTTAATTTTAGATTCCCCAAATGTGTTTGTTATAAACAGTAAGGATTTCCCTTGGTGGTTCAAGGATAAAGAATCTGCCTGCAGTGCAGGAGACGCAGGTTCCATCCCTGGGTCGGGAAAATGTCCTGGAGGAGGGCATGGCAACCCACTCCAGTATTCTTGTCTGGAGAATCCCATGGACAGAGGTGCCCGGTGGGCTACAGTCCACGGGATTGCAAAAGGTCAGACACAACTGAAGAGACTTAGCATGCATGCACATAAACAGTAAATACATAATTGAAATTTATCACCAAATATGAAACATCTTAGAGGATACAAGTTTACTAGGATAGAAAATTTGAAAAGTTAAGAAAACTTTGAAGCGAAATAGAATTGGATAAGAAGGGAGAGTGTGTCTAGAATAATTTCATTTGGTACAGAGATCAAATACCATAAAAACGTCTTTTCTGAAATACGATTTTTATAAATCAAACATTTTTTTTGTCTTTCCGATAATTTCATTATACAGATTCTTGGCAGAAGAGAATAATCAATACGCTAGAGGAGTTACTTGTGTTGGGATTTTATCTTTGTTTTCTTAAGTAAAGTTTACTGATTATAAATTTCTTACATATAATTTCTATCTGTATGGAACTGACAACAAGTACAGGAAAGTTAATTTAAGAAAAGTTCTGTGCTGTTACCTCTGATGAGATGACAGTTTCTTTGCTGTCGCCTGCTGTGTGCCTTTCTTCTGCTGCTTAGAATCTGATCGGGGCATAGAAACACGGCATAGCAGACTGACTTTGAGGTCCAAGGTTCTGAAGGCAGAGGAAATTAAAAGTGTGGCTGCATGTTTCATAACACGACACTTTTGGCTCCTATGTTAAAGTTATCCAAGATAGTTTATAACCAGCTTATTACTTTATATTTAACCAGACATTTCCCTCACTTCCATAAATAGTTATAAACTCATTGATGATTTTAATGATCGATGTATATGAGTATCTAACCATAACGAAGTGTAAAGTGTTTTCTAAACCAATATCCCCTTTTACCTGAAATAATGTTACATAAATACTTTATGTATAGAGTTTGAAACACTCGCTCAGCACTGAACAGTAATTGGCCCTCTGTACATTTTGAAATGTTTCTGAAAGAATGAGGGAGAGGTTGAATTTGTATTTGAGTTTATCCTAAATCTAACCATTATTTGTCTTCATACTAGAATTGTAAAATGTATTGCATAATATATATTATGTAATACATGAATGCCAGATATAAACAAAAATTTCCATTTCTTCCATCAGTTCAGTTCAGTTGCTCAGTCATGTCTGACTCTTTGCGACTACATGAACGGCAGCATGCCAGGCCTCCCTGTCCATCACCAACTCCTGGAGTCCACCCAAACCCATGTCCATTGAGTCGGTGATGCCATCCAACCATCTTATCCTCTGTCATCCCCTTCTCCTCCTGCCCTCAGTCTTTCCCAGCATCAGGGTCTTTTCAGATGAGTCAGTTCTTCACATCAGGAGGCCAAAGTATTGGAGTTTCAGCTTCAGCATCAGTCCTTCCAATGAATATCCAGGACTGATTTCCTTTAGGATGGACTGGTTGGATCTCCTTGCAGTTCCAGGGACTCCTAAGAGTCTTCTCCAATACCACAGTTCAAAAGCATCAATTTTTCTGCACTCAGCTTTCTTTTAGTCCAACTCTCACATCCATACATGACCACTGGAAAAATCATAGCCTTGACTAGACAGATCTTTGCTGACAAAGTAATGTCTCTGCTTTATAATATGCTGTCTAGGTTGGCCATAACTGTCCTTCCAAGGAGTAAGAGTCTTTTAATTAATCTCATGGCTGCAGTCACCATCTGCAGTGATTTTGGAACCCCAAAAATAAAGTCAGCCACTGTTTCTACTGTTCCCCATCTAGTTGCCATGAAGTGATGGGACCAGATGCCATGATCTTAGTTTTCTGAATGTTGAGCTTTAATAGTAGTGTGTTAATGTGTTGAATGTGATTTTACCTACTTCAGAATCAAAAGGTCTGGTTTTAAGACCTGGCATGCAGTTAGGTTCTAGAAGATGACAGAATCCAACTCAGATGATTCAGGAGGAGTACAGGGATAGGGATGGAGTAAGAAAACTGACAAAGGATGTGTTTTCACTGGTTACAGAGGGAAGCTTGAAAGGACAAGGAAAGCATAGTGTCATTGGAGCCTAGTGAGAGCTGTGGAGAAGTGGGTACCTGACGGGAGCCATGGGTGATAAAGGGACACACCGTCTGTCACAAAATATGACCAGGACGAAGGAGGGAATTGGAAGGAAATAGTCCAGCTTTTCTCTGTCAGGGATGGACAGGATTGGAACCGAGGAGATGCTGTTCAGGTCTGCTTCCTTTTGGGCACAGAGTAGGGAAGAAGAATATTGGAGGGATGGGGTAATGGCAGTAAGGTAATAACCAGGACAACTACTAATAAGAGTGGGACTGACTTAAGGTAATATTTTAGATTCAATTTCTTATCTCTGAACTGCAGATACTTTACTGGGGTTGATGTGGTCATTAAGTGAGCCATATCAAAGTACTCCAACAGTGCCTTGGTCGTGTATTTTTTAGAAGTTTTGATAAGGTGTGGATTTGAAAAGCTCAGCTTTATTTCTCTTGGTGCTGTGCTGCATTTGTTTCATAAGAATTTTGATTGCCACCATACTTTTGAATGCATGTTAGTATATATGTTTCCCAGTGATTTTGGGGGCTTCCCTGTTAGCTCAGTTGTAAAGAATCTACCTGCAATGCAGGAGACCCCTGGTTCTATTCCTGGGTTGGGAAGATCTGCTGGAGAAGGGATAGGCTACCCACTCCAGTATTCTTGGGCTTCCCTGTGGTTCAGTTGGTAAAGAATCCGCCTGCAATGTGGAAGACCTGAGTTTGATCCCTGGGTTGGGAAGAACCCCTGGAGAAGGGAAAGGCTACCTACTCCAGTAATCTGGCTTGGAGAATTCCATGGACTGTATAGTCCATGGTATAGCAAAGAGTTGGACACGACTGAGCGACTTTCTCTTTACTTCAGTGATTTTTGAGAAGTGAACAGTCATTGTTCAGTAGTTCCCAGAATTTAGACTTTTTAAATTTACTGCCAAATGAGAGGTTTCACTCTTTTCATTCTTGGTGTAGACAGAGCACTGCTTGCTTCTGAACTTATGGATGAAGTGCTTTTAAGATGCAGAAATTATCTCCCTGGTAAAAGATTGGTCAGACTTCACTCTCCCACGTCTAACCATTGATGTATCCTTAGTGACTGCTTCTATTTTCTTGAGACAGCAGTGATTTTATTTTCATATTTTTTTCCTCCTAATTCTTACTGTATTTCTTCTCGCAGAGATGTGCTTTCATCTAGCTTTACCTTTGAGCATTCGTAGGCCAGACCAGAATCAAGCATTCACTCTGTTTTCAGGAAATGTATAGCTACTAGATGATATTTTACTTAAAAGCACTTTTTGTTTTTTTAAAAATTCTCTCACAAAAACTATATTGTGATTGTGAAATTAAATACTTTCTATTTAATTTACAGGCTCAAGTTAGCAGTTTTGTACATTGCAAATTGTGCTTTTCTGAATTACTGACTAAATCTTAATTATTTTCCACCAGACGGTCTGCCAAGTCACGAAGCAGAAGCCCATATTCATCTAGGCATTCAAGATCTCGTAGCAGGCATAGATTGTCTAGATCCAGAAGTCGTCATTCTAGCATTTCTCCTAGCACACTAACTCTGAAGAGTAGCCTGGCAGCTGAATTGAACAAGAATAAAAAAGCGCGAGCTGCAGAGGCAGCACGAGCCGCAGAGGCAGCTAAGGCCGCAGAGGCAGCTAAGGCTGCTGAGGCCGCTGCCAAAGCTGCCAAAGCTACCAACACTGCTACACCTACCAAGGGGAACACAGAAACTGGTGCCGGTGCATCACAAACCAACCATGTGAAGGATGCGAAGAAACTGAAAATTGAGCATGCACCTTCTCCCTCAAGCGGTGGAACTTTAAAAAATGACAAGGCAAAAACAAAGCCACCTCTTCAGGTAACAAAAGTGGATAATAATTTGATTGTAGATAAAGCCACCAAGAAAGCAGTTGTAGTTGGAAAGGAGAGTAAATCTGCTGCTACAAAGGAGGAACCAGTATCTCTTAAAGAGAAAACGAAACCACTTACACCAAGCATAGGAGCCAAGGAGAAGGAGCAACATGTGGCTTTAGTGACCTCTACCTTACCGCCTTTACCTTTGCCTCCCATGCTGCCTGAAGATAAAGATGCCGATAGGTAAGTGCAAAAAATTTTGTTGTGACTGGTTAAAGAAAAGGAAATCTCCGTTTGAAATGAGAGATTATTTGACCCCCTCCCCCAAAAAACTTTATGAAAGACTGTTTAGTAAGTGAATTAATTTTTTTTATGGTAGACACCTTAAAATGAAGCACACTGCTTGTAGGATGAAAAAATTATAGCTTATGCTAAGAATTCCAGATAAAAATTGCCATTGTCATGGGATATAATGTATGTTTCAGTTTGAGTTTGGAATTTAGAAATGTCAGTATTTTCTTTGGCTGAGTATTCTTTGATGTTATCAGAGACAGGACATTTTATAATAGAATCTGTCCTGGGTGATAATATCATATTATCTTGCTTTTTTTTAAGTGTTTTCACTGACCTTGTAAATTTATCACTTTAGGTCTCTTTATGAGTACATCGTTTTTTAGTTTTTTATTGACTTAATTTTTTGCAACTAGAGATTAATTACATGTTACAGAAACTTCATAATGTGTTAGTGCTTTCCTTTAAATTATTTATAAATTTCTGCTGTTGGGGTTATAGCTAGTACTTTATTTTGAAACATTTTAAAGAGGATGAAGGTAAGAATGACTAAGTATAAACGCAGTTCTAAGAATGTTTCTCAAATTGTTCTTGGATGGAAACTTTATGCTGTGTGTGATTTGCCTATTGACTTGACCTTTTTCATTTTTATTTTTATGAAGAAATTATAACTCCCTCTCCCCTTTTTGTTAAAAAACAACTATATGGGCAATTTTTCTAGCTGGCATCTTTAGGGAATTTGAAAACAAGTTGATAAAAATGCCATGTGGGCAGGTCTTCCAAGCCCTCACTTTGGCTAGCTTTATGAAAATTTTGTAATTTAAACAAAAATAAATTATAATTTCATGCCCTCTGAAGCATCTTTTCTCTTTTCAGTACAATCAGAAATGTTGCTGAAGGGACCCCATCCAATTTAATCAGGTGTTATCTAGTTATACTATTCTAATTGTGATTGATATTTGCAGGTTTGACTGTTTTTGTTAGGAACACTGAAGGGACATAACAGTAAAACATAAAAACATTTATAGTTTTGATGAGTCCTGGAATAGGTTGTTCAGCACAAAGAGGCATGAGTGCAGAACTGAGTCACTTTATCAGTAAGAGAATAAGCCTGTTACCTGTTGCTGAGAATCTAGTGATTCTGGACCAGTGAGACTAGTTATTCTCTACTTTACTCTTCATATGTGCTGTAGGGGTAAATTTTACTGGTAAGACTTCAGGATATGTGCCCAGATGGTGACTGCTTATTAAGAAGGGTATTCTTTGTGCATCTGTTTTTAATAAGATGGTGGCACATTCCATACTTGGTCATTGAAATTTTTTTTGATTCACCTTCTTTGCTGTCGTCTTTTTTTATTGTGTCTCTGCTCGTTTTTGCTGTGAATGTTTTTGTATGTTTCAGGGGTATAGAAATTTTTTAAGACTGTTGAGTACTACTATTGACATACCTGGCCAAAGATTGATTTAACACTAGTTAGCAGCCACTCTTCTTTTTGATGTTCCAAATTTGATTGTCTGAAATTTGGCCAGTGGGGGCTCCTTTAAGCCAACTCCTTTGTCCGTTTGATATGACCCCTTTTATTTTGGAGTGCATTCTTGCTTCCCATCCAAACAATCTTTTAGACTCACTTTGAACTTTGCTTCTCTTCCAGCCCTGGAATCTATTTCTCTCTGAAAATCATAAGATAGACAGTTAGCTATACTTTTATATCTAATCATCTTTTTAAAAAATTGAAGATCATACCATTTACACTGTTCTTCCTCTCTTCTTTTAAAATTTAATGTATTGGAGATCTTTCCATGTTGGTAGAGATAGATTCAGTATTCCTACACATGGAAGTGGATGCATCACTTTCTTATTAATTTTTCTGCTGTTGATTAATGGATATTTAGATTTATAATTGTTTGCTGTTAAATGCTCCTTATACATTAATATTTTACATACATGTGGAACAATTTATGTTGGATAGTTATGTGGTCAAACATCCACATTTAAAAATTTGATAGAAACTGCCAAATAGTGTCTTAATAGGATTGTGTGTCAATTTGTGTAGCCAAATGTATAAAATTGCTTCAGTATCACTAAATATTGCCAATTTTGAAATATTGAAAATTTTTAAAATATGTGATTAATTTTGTATTTTTCTGATTATTGAGATATAGCATCTTTCTGAACATTTGTTGGCTATTTATTTTTTCCAGTGAATTGCTTGTTCAGGTCTTCTGCTGACTTTTCCTTAAGATTATTATTATTTTTTTAATTGATTTATAGGTACCCCTTATGTTAGAATCTTCATCTGTGCCTGTCAGAGTGTGTTGCTTGTCTTTGAGACTTAACTTGTTTTGGCTGTGTGAATGTTTTCCATTTTGAATGTATTTGGATCTGTCATTTTTCCATTAAAACTTAAAGGTTTAAAAAGTTTTTAAAGGTTGATTCACATCTCACAGAAATTTGTTTTTGTTTATTATATGTAGAAGAAAGACATGATCTGATTATCCACTCTCGTCCACCACCTTGTAGACTAATAGATCGGTTGCTGCTGCCATCATCTATTGAATACTCTATCTCACTGACTTCTGGTGGCATATATAAAAATTAGATGCAGGCAGGTAATGTAAAAGTGAAGGGATGGAGTAAATAACTGCTTAGTGAACAACCCAACCCTTCAGCCTCAACTTCAGTGCTGCTGTGAATGAATTTGGGCCCAGTGTTGGCATTTTTTCCTTTATTATTAGATAAATTTTAAATCATTTGATTTCTCTTGCTTGATTTTTTTGTTTGGGGCTTGATTAAATGCAGTGATAAATTTGGAGACTGACAGCTGTACAGAATTAGAACTTCCCATATGAAAACATCGTTTCTTTTCTTTCATTCCTGTCTAGTTTTATGTTTGTCAATCATGTTTTAATTTTCTTCTCTTGATCTTATGCATTTCTTGTTAAGGCATTTTATTGTTTTTTGTTAGTGTAGTATATGGAAACAAAAAATCATTACATATCCTATTTGGTTATTGCAAGTATTCAGTGTGAATATATTTTAAATTATATAGTGTTATTCTTGGGAAGTAATACTTCATTTCTCAAGTCTCAGAGCCTTGCTGAATTTAATAGTGCATATAATGACGTATTTGAATATAGGCAGTCTTTTACATGCTAAATTGTAAGTAAAATAATACTTCTACCCCCCCCCCCCATGTTGAATTGTTTTTGTACAAGCAAAGTTTTGACTAAAATCTAATTACGAGTTAGAGACTACAGTTCTCTAAATAAATTATTTTAAATAGATTTATTTTCAGACTGTTCAAGTGGTACCTTTTCTAGAAAAAAGCTTTTGCTGTCTTTCAGTCTTGAGTTGGCTGCCCTTTAGTACCATATTACTCTGGAAATGACTGTGTTTAGTACTGTATCCTGCTGCTTACTGATGTCTTTCAAAGGACTGAAAGTTTCTTTCTGAGAAGAACTGAATCTTAATGTTTTTGTGAATTTTTTCTGTTGTTAAACTATAGTGTTTTATGTAGCATCTACCACATGGACATGGACAGTGAATATTTGTTAAATGGTGGGACATTAAAATTGAAAAGTAGGTTGCACGACACCATTACTATAGAAATAAAACTGCAATCCAATTTCCTTTTGAGCTTGTTTTCCCTATTAGAGGTTATCTTCTAGTAAGTAACCTGGGGTTGTGAAGAAAAGTCATAATTTTATTGATAGTTTTTATCAGATGGTATTAAAAGATCTATATATTTATTGTATAATAATATTAATGTTCAGTGTAAGTAGAAGTGAAAATTAAGTGAAATGACTTACATTGTTAACATCAGTAGTAATTTCTGACCACAGCAGTGTAGTTTCACTAAATTTTTTAAATTCTGGGACTTATAACTGTTAGGAAGGTATATGAAGTAAGGCTTCTCTACTGGCTCAGTGGTAAAGAATCCACCTGCCAGTGCAGGAGACAGGGTTCAGTCACTGACGGGGAAAAGCCCGCATGCTCCAGAGCAGCCAAGCCTGTGTGCCAGCACGATGGAGCCTGTGCTCCAGAGCCTGGGAGCTGCAGCTGCTGAGCCGAGCACCTTAGAGTCTGTGCCCTGCAGTGAGAGAAGCCACTGCAGTGAGAAGCCTGTGGACCACCACAGCAGAGTGGCCCCCCGCGTGCCGCAAGTAGAGAAAACCACATGCAGCAACAGAGACCCAGCACAACCAAAAATAAATAAAGTTACATATAAAAAAGGAAAGGATGTGAAGTCCACATTTTATTATCGTTTTAAGATTCTCTTTCAAAAAAAAAACAAAAACAAAACAACAACAAAAAAAGATTCTCTTTCAACATGTTACATTTGTAATGTAATTTTTATTTCTCAGTGAAATAAATTTTGTGTTTATTCGTAATTCCTTTTTAGCTTGCGAGGAAATATTTCAGTAAAAGCGGTTAAAAAAGAAGTAGAAAAGAAACTGCGATGTCTACTTGCTGATTTACCACTGCCCCCTGAGTTACCGGGAGGAGATGATCTCTCAAAGAGTCCAGAGGAAAAGAAAACAGCAACACAGTTACATAATAAAAGGAGGCCTAAGTATGTGCTTGCTTTCTACCTGCTCTTAAATTGACCAGAGATGATTCTGTATCATCAGAGAAAAAATCATAAAATACAAAATTAAGATTTTAAAAAAGTGTATTTATCTTTTCAGTTTAAGTATATGAATAAATTTTTTTGGAGCTTTGGAAATTTTTTTCATAATTGCCTGAGTACTTACTCAAAGTGACTAATAAAACCACAATTTTTTTCTCAGTTTGTAATGTATTGATTTCTTGGGATATTATATGTGTTGAAGAAAACTTCTATAATTAACACGTTTAAATGACAGAAATATTGAAATTGGGCACGGTGGAAGTCAGCATTCAGTGAGCCCAGACAAAATTAGAAATGGGCGAGCTGCTATGTTTTCCTTTCCTTTTAGCTTCATTTGCTCCCATAACTAATGCATTCTTCATTTTGCAAGAGGTGGAGTGGAAGAAGGTTTGAAAATTAGCTTCAAGTAAGTGCCTAGAGATAACTCTTTCCCTTGAAACCTGTTCGTCAGTTAAGAAGAGAATGATGATTCCTTTTTTTTTTTTAAACTTAACCAAAGAAAAGTGTGAGGAAGCCTTTGAGTTAGATCTGATTTTAGAATTGCTGTTTCAGGTAGTGTCTAGTATAAGAATATGAAGTGATTTTCTAGTGTAGAGTAGAAAGCTAGAGAACTTTTAAAATAGTCTCTCCTGAGTATTGTAGCTTAATTACTTAAATTCTGTTACCTGCCAGAATATTAAAATACTACAGAGTTACATATCTTCTTGACGAGTGTCAAATATTTGTTGTATATATAATGCACACTTTTTAAAAAGTGTGGATTCCTAAGGGATGACTATATTAATATTTCTGTATTCTCTTGACTGAAAGTCTTTCTGGTGCTTCTGTTTTTAAGATAGTTTTATTGAGCCATAAGTCTAAATTTGTTAATATGCTTTATAGTTAGATCTTTGGTAATTTTCATATTTTTAAACTTTTGACTTTTGAAAGCAAATACGTATAGATTTGTTGTCAGTGAATGAAAAAGAAAACACTCTGGTGGCTGGTTAGAGGGCTTTGACTCTTTGGACTGGTGTTGCTTTGGTCCACTCACTGAAAAATTACACTGTATTTCTGAAAGTCCTTCATAATCACTTTACTTCTCTTTCTTATTCTGTTAGTCTACAGAAGGAAAGTCAGTATGCAGAAATAATAACTTTACTTTCATGATGATTTATAGTACCAACTCACAGTGTTACTTGTTTTAGATGATCACAAATATACAAGGGTGAGGGGAAAGAAAAGATTTAAGATTGGGTGGAGGGTGGATGCTGAGTATTAAATAGTTTATTCAGTTTGCTTGATTGTATATAAAAACTTCAGAACTATATTTGATAGAATATGTGGGCCTCGCTATGGTGAAATCAAAGAGAAAGATATTGACTGGGGAAAACGCTGCGTGGATAAATTTGATATCATCGGAATTATTGGAGAAGGTACCTATGGACAAGTTTACAAGGCCAGGGATAAAGACACTGGTAAGAATGCCAAGTATTTTGAATCTTTGGGTCTATGGAATGTATTTAATTCATGTTTCTCTTCTAATGTATAACTTGAGGAAGTTTCTGGAAAAAGTTAAACTTGAATTTATCATGCTCTTGTTTCATCTTGTTTTTGGTTTCATTTTATATATAGATTAATGTTAAGATATGAGTTCAGGTAACAAGGTATATACATATATATGTTAAAAAATTTTTTTTTTAGTATTTATATGGGGGGATTTAGATTTTTTCGGTCAGTAAAATTTTATGTTGTTGGTAATCAGGTGGAAAGTACCTTGACCTTAATTAGTAAATTTTGTTCTGTTAAGACTTAAGTGACACCTATATTTTGCCGCCCTCCCCCAAGTTTTTTTCTGTAGAAATTATCCTTTATTTGGAGGCCAGATTTAGCAGTGTAGTCTTTCAGATTATAATGAGTCACCTGAGAGAAAGTTTTAAAAAGCCTTGGAATAGAGGAAAAAGTATGTTAGAGGTCATATATTTTACTAATAAATAGTGCTTAGAGCCAGTATTTAATTATTTATAGTTCCTTGTTGATACAAACCAATACATAAAATAGCATAGATGTTTGAGGCCACTTAGTATAAGGGAGACTACCTTAGGCATAGAAACTTTGAAGTCACTTATAGCTTGCAGCAATAAAGTCATATTTATAAAGATGATTCCTCATTATCAAAAGAGATTGAATTATAAAGCAAGGAATCATGCTGTATTTTAGAGTTCTGTTACAAAGAATCAACTAAGTTTTAATGATTAAAAGTAAAAATGTCCTTCCTTTGGAAAATTTGTAAGTACTGAATTCTTCTTTTTTCCTACAAAGAAGTGGAATGAACAAACTTATTATAGTGAATTTTCTCTTAAAATAGGATTTCTGTGTGTGTGTTTCAGTACACACACCTGGCTTCTTTGGTAGCTCAGATAGTAAAGAATCCACTTGCTAGCGGGAGACCTGGGATTCAGTCCCTACTGGGAAGATCCCCTGGCAAAAGAAATGGCTGCCCACTCCGGTATTTTTGCCTGGAGAATCCCATGGACAGAGGAGCCTGGCGGACTACAGTCTATGGGGTTGCAGAGAGTCGGACATGACTGAGTGACTAACACTTCAGTACTTAGACTATCTGTTACGAAACTCAGTTGTGTGTAAACTATGAAATCATTTCGTGTTGAGGGGAGAGCGCACAGTTTGGAGACACCCAGCTAAACCGGACTTTGGATCCCAGTTTCACTGCTAGATAACTGGGCATCTTCGGACAAGTTAATGTATATGAGCATACCTTCATATCTGTTTAATGTCCAGAGAATTTGCATCTGTTTAGAGAGATTTTTATACGTGTATCAGCAAATTAGGTGTATATTTAGTGTTCCCTCTTCATTTAAAAAAAAAATGCAGTGTAATGTATCAACCCTCGTTATCTTGCTTTTTTCATTTAATGCATCTTATCATAAAATAACAATACGTTTGGACCTACTGTATCCTTTTTAACAGTTATATAATATTCCATAGTTTGATAAATACCCCATAGTTTATTTAACCAGAGACTTTTTGAACCATAAATTTATAATTTGGTATATTGGAAACCAAAATATATTTTGTGGGTTGTAATTTCAAGAGGTAGGGACTGAAATTATGAATTAAAAATTGGGGGGATTCCCTAGTGGTCCAGTGGTTAAGACTCCAAGATTCCTCTTCAGGGGCATGGGTTCAATCCCTGGTTGGGGAACTAAGATTCCCATGAACTGCCTGGTGCAGTCAAAAAGAAAAAATAAAAGTTTAAAATATTGTTTGGTTTTGTTAGTTGGTAACCTGATTTTATTTACTTTTCTAATAGGAGAAATGGTAGCCTTAAAAAAAGTACGCCTGGATAATGAAAAGGAAGGGTTTCCTATTACAGCAATTCGAGAAATTAAAATTCTCCGGCAGCTTACCCACCAGAGTATTATCAACATGAAGGAAATAGTGACTGATAAAGAAGATGCTTTGGACTTTAAGAAGGATAAAGGTATGTGTGCATATTTATATAATCAGCTCTGTATATTCATGATGTTGCTAATTTATATATTTTGGTATTGATTATTTAAGTATTAGGTACAGTAAAGCCATTGCCTTAACATCAAACTTATTAAATTTTTTTCTAAAAATTTATTTTATTGAATTATAGTTTATTTACAGTGGTGTAATAATTTGTGCTGATAGCAAAGTGATTCAGTTTTATATTTATATACATTGTTTTCCATATTCTGATATGAATTTCATGTGATGATAAACAGAATATTGACTATAGTTCCTTGTGATATACAGTAGGACCTTGTTGCTTATCCATTATATTTATAATAGTTTGCATCTGATAATCCCAAATTCCCAATCTTTCTGTCCCCCATCTCCCCTCCTCCTTGGCAACCACAAGTCTATTTTCTGTGTCTGTGAGTCTGTTTTGTTTTGTAGGTAAGTTTACTGTGTCACATGTTAGATTACACATGTAAATGATACCATATGATATTTGTCTTTGTATGACTTCACTTAGTATGATCATCTCTGGGTCCATCCGTGTTGCTATAAATGGTATTATTTCATTCTCTTCTGTGTCTGTGTAGTATGTGTATATACCACATCATCTTTTCTAGTCATCTGTCAGTGGACATTTGTGTTGTTTCCATGTCTTGGCTGCTGTAAACACTGGGGTGCACGTATCTTTCTGAATTATAGTTTTGTCTGGATATATACCTAGGAATCAGATTGCTGGATCATAGGGTAACTGTTTTACTCTTCTGAGGAACCTCCATACTATTTTCCATAGTGGCTGTACCAACTTAAATTCCCACCAATAGTGCAAGAGGGTTCCCTTTTCTCCACACCCTCTCTAGCAAGTGATTCGTAGACTTTTTAGTGGTGGTCATTTTGAACTGGTATGAGGTAGGTACCTCACGGTAGTTTTGATTTGCTCTTCTCTAGTAATTAGTGATGTTGAGCATCTTTTCAAGTGACTGTTGGCCACCTGTATGTCATCTTTGGAGAAATGTCTATTTAGGTCTTCTGCCATTTTTCAGTTTGGTTGTCAAACTCTATTTTACAAATAGCTGTGTTGAATTATTTTACATGTATTACCTTACTGGTATTCGAGTCACCTAAGTAAACGTCAAAGCATACTTACCAGTATTACACGTAAAGCATTCACTAGTAATATTTGTTTTGGGGGGCTCAATATATAATTTTTAGTCTTTATTTTTTAGTGATTGAGAAGCAGTTTATAGTAGTAGTGTTAGAATATATTTACCTTACATTTTTAACATTATAATGCCTCAGCTTAAAAGTAAACTTTATGGCAGGCGTATATATATTTCTGAAATTGCTTTTTGATAAACTATAGTAGTATTTGGTTGACTTTTAGCAAAAAGAGCTGAAAAGACATTAGCGTGCTTTTTGAAGTAGTTAAAAAGTAGTTATTATAGGGATATATGATGGGTAAAAGAAATGCTCTACCTCCAATAGGTTTTAGATCTTCAGAGTAAGATTTTGGAACCAAGGTTGGAGCCCTGATACTGGTTTTCAAAGAGCAGAGCAGAATTCGTTTTCAAACTAAATCTGATGTAAAATAGGTTAAAGTAGGTTTGATTGAGCATGATCAAAGGTTTGATTGAGATTGATCATTGAACTCAACCATGATTGAGCATGATTCTTAGCCTTCTCCCATCCACAGCTATACACATCTACCATCTTATTCTTCTAGGGACCAAAGTATAAAAATGATTGATGTTATATGTAGTAACCATTTCTTATGAAGGAACCTATGTTTGAAAGTATTCTCTATTTCTTACGGAGATCATGAGAATCATCTTTTTAATTGACATCACTTTCATTTGTGTTTTTCCCCATAATGAAGCTAATTTCTTAGCCTGACTTTCAACCCAGTTTGCCTTTTTCATGTTAGTTTTCATTATTTCTTACAGTGTAGTAGAAAGGAGACTTGTTTGACTTTGGTTGGAATGTCTGAGATTAGAGACTTAGCTTTTTAATAAGGTCTTTAGCCCTTCTGAGCCTGTTGTTTCTTCACCCTTTAAAGGGAAATATTTCTCTTACTGTGTAGTGAGAATTAAGATTTTATGAATGAGGGTGTTGACAGATTTTGTTTTTTATTAATCTTGTACTATAGCCAAGTTAATGTAGTACTTTTCCTGTAACATATCCTGGACTTCCTATTTTTTCTGATCTGTGGATCACATCCTTGTTTATTTTCCCAAACCCAGCCCAATCAGTTTTTCTGATTGCTCACCAAAGTCGAGTCACATTGCTTGTTTGGTCAGATAGGCCAGCGCTCTTCTTTGCCCTGCGCCTTTGTTTACACTGGAATATACCTCTCCAACCCCAACACAAACACATTTGCTCACATGTGCGTGTGCATGCGTGCACACCCACATACACACACACGGTTTGAAGGCTAGTTTCTCATTCTCTAGGTCTCTACCTGAGTGTTGTTTAGTGAGGCCTTACCTGACCTTATGATAGAAAGCAAAGGGTAGCTGAAGCGCCTCTTGATGAAAATGAAAGGGGAATGTGAACAAGCTGGCTTAAAACTCAACATTCAAAAATACGAAGATCCTGACATCCAGTCCCATCACTTCATGGCAGATACTTGGGGAAACAATGGAAACAGTGACAGACTGTTTTCCTGGGCTCCAAAATCACTGCAGATGGTGACTGCAGCCATGAAATTAAAAGATGCTGGTTCCTTGGAAGAAAAGCTGTGACCAGCCTAGACAGCGTATTTAAAAGCAGAGATGTTACTTCGCAGACAAAGGTTCATCTAGTCAAAGCTGTGGTTTTTCCAGTAGTCATGTATGGATGTTGAGAGTTGGACAGTAAAGAAAGCTGAGTGCCGAAGAATTGATGCTTTTAAATTGTGATGTTAAAGACTCTTGAGAGTCCTTTGGACTGCAGGGAGATGCAACCAGTCCATCCTAAAGAAAATCAGGCCTGATATTCTTTGGAAGGGCTGATGTTGAAACTGAAGCTCCAGTGCTTTGGCCACCTGATGCAAAGAGCTGACTCATTAGAAGAGACCCTGATGCTGGGAAAGATTGAAGGTGGGAGGAGAAGGGGACGACAGAGGATAAGATGGTTGGATGGCATCACCGACTCAGTGGACATGAGTTTGAGCAGGCTCTAGGAGTTGGTGATGGACAGGGAAGCCTGGTGTGCTACAATCCATTGGGTTGCAAAATGTCAGACACAGCTGAGCGACTGAACTACGTGGCTGGTCATCCCATTTTCCACCACAGTGTCCTTAAGAAAACAACATTAAGTGGTTTCATTGTGGGTATATTTTTGTGCAGGATCACAAAGAGGCTGAAGGAGCTTTTTCTGAATTAACTGAGGGAATGCAGGAGAGACTTAACTAATTCTGAATTTTTTTCCTAATTAAGCAATTCCATTTCTTTTTAATTATCTTTGAGGGAATCTTTGACCTTTTTGTCTTTTATAGTCTTTTTATTTTTAATGTGAGGTATCAAAAACATTTCCTGTACCTCTAGACCTTTAGTTTCTGTGGTGGGATGCAATTACTTGTTTTTATTTTAGTACTCTTGTGTGCATACTTCCTGTTCATAAAGTCAACTAAGCTATGAATTATTTTGCAGCAGAAGCTTTGCTTTGTTATTTCCTTCTTTCAACTGAGGATTATGAATTTACAGAATATTTTCTGAATGAATTTAATAATGTTCAATTAAAATTTTTAATGCAGTTTATAATTCTCTGAGTAGAGGAAACTTTTTGTTTTACAGTTACATGAAGTATAAAATAAAAACCTCAGTTATTCATCTCCATGTGCTGTGCTTGGTTATTCAGTTGTGTCTGACTCTCTGAGACCCCATGGACTGTAGCCCGCCAGGCTACTCTGTCCATGGAGATTCTCCAGGCAAGAACACTGGATTGGGTTGCCATGCCTTCCTCCCGGGGATCTTCCCAACCCAGGGATCGAACCTAGGTCTCCCACATTGTAGGCAGCAGATTCTTTACCATCTGAGCCACCAAAGGGAAACCCAAGATTTGCTCTCCATATCAAAATGTAAATATTTATTATTCAGGTTAAAAACAAAGACTGAAATAATGGTATCAATATAGCAAAATAGTATTTTCATATTTAAAATTAATATAATATCCTGGATAACCAAACCAGTATTAAAATTACTTTGTATAAATTGTTAGCTATATTACTTTTAATACTAGCATTTGTTTAATGAGAGAATTGAGTACTTTTTTATTTTGGAATTTTCCTAAAGATTGAGAAAACAGTTTAGTAATGCTTATGGCAAAATGTCACCTGGAGTATGAAGTCAAGTGGGCCTTAGGAAGCATTACAATGAACAAAGCTAGTGGAGGTGGTGGAATTCCAGCTGAGCTATTTCAAATCCTAAAAGATGATACTGTCAAAGTGCTGCACTCAATACGCCAGCAAATTTGGAAGATTCAGCAATGGCCCCAGGACTGGAAAGATGAGTTGTCATTTCAGTACCAAAGAAGGGTAATGCCAAAGAACATTCAAACTGCCGACTGTGTAGTTGCACTCATTTCACGTATTACTAGGTAACGCTCAAAATCCTTCAAGCTAGGCTTTAATTGTACGTGAACGGAGAACTTACATATTTACAAGCTAGATTTAGAAAAGGCAGAGGAATCAGAGATCAAATTGCCAATATCCTTTGGATCATAGGGAAAGCAAGAGAGTTCCAGAAAAACATCTCTTTCTACGTCATTGACTACACTAAAACCTTTGACTGTGTGGATCATAATCTGTATGGACAGAGGAGCCTGGTGGGCTACAGTCCATAGGATCACAAGGAGTCGGACATCACTGAAGTGACCGAGCACACACATGCTGATAGTTCATCGGGTTTGTGGTGAAAGAATCATTGATTATTGATTGATTTGGTCATTTTTTCATTCCACAAACTGTACCAGCTCAAGACTTGGGCTGACCAGTACAGGATCCATTAGGCAACGTGGTTATTTGAATTTAAACTAATTAAAGTTAAATAAAATTAAAAGTTGAGTTCCTTTGGTTGCATTAGTGACATTTCAAGTGCTCTATAGTTGTACGTGACTACTGGCTGCAATTTGGATAGTGAATCTATAGATTGAAAGAAAGTGAAAGTCGCTCAGTCGTGTCCGACTCTTTGTGACCCCATGGACTTACAGGCCAGAATTCTCCAGGCCAGAATATTGGAGTGGGTAGCCTTTCCCTTCTCCAGGGGATCTTCCCAACCCAGGGATTGAACCCAGGTCTCCCACATTGCAGGGGGATTATTTACCAGCTGAGCCACAAGGGAAGCCCAGGAATACTGGAGTGGATAGCCTATCCCTTCTCCAGCGGATCTTCCTGACTATAGAATATTTCCATCAAATCAGCAAGTTCTAATGAACAGTGCTTGAGATATACATGGGAAAGAAAAACATCTGGTCTGTGAATCAACTGAGCTTCTGGGAACCAGACAGATCAATGGTTGCTAGAACTAGATCAAACTAATACATGAATGTCAAGCTTATTTCTGCCCAGAAGTTTTCCTCTGTTAATTTGTAATTGCTGAAATTTCAGTTGTAGGTGGTGACTTTTCAAGAGAAGTGAAAAAATTTAAATACAGGCTGTGGAATCTTATCTAATAAGCAGGAGAAATTTTGTTAAGGAGTCTGCACCTACCAACTCTATACTATGGCTTCTTTTTTCCAAACTTAAAAGAGTAATGAACTTGGTTGTCTTATTAAAAATACAATTTTCCTGTAATGGTGTGGTCTCCAGCACGTTATTGACACAGGATTGAAAGTAATTTGTAAGTTTAACTTTTTTATATACTGCTGTGTATGTGCTCAGTAGTATTTTGACTCTTTGTGACCCTATAGACTTTAGTGCACCAGGCCACTCTGTCCATGGGATTTTCCAGGCAAGCATACTGGAGTGGGTTGCTATTTCCTGCTCCAGACAATCTTTGCAACCCAGAGATTGAATCCGTATCTCTTGTGTCTCCTACATTGGAGGACTGCCTGTATTGTGGTATTAATTTTTGTCATATAAAAGATAAAGCTTGTCTCAGACGTTCAATTTATTTGTATCTGATATTTTATGTGAAATTTCCAATTAAAGTGTCTAGACCAGGGATGCATAGTTTTAAGATCTTATATCCTCTTTTTGTGTAGCACTACTACTATTTAGAATCAGTAATGTTTTTTTTTTTTAATCATGAGAAATGCCGAGCTGGATAACTCAAGCTGGAATCAAGATTGTCAGGAGAAATAACAATCTCAGATACGCAGATGATGCAACTCTAATGACAGAAAGTGAAGAGGAACTAAAGAGCCTCTTGATGAAGGTGAAAGAGGAGAGTGAACAAGCTGGCTTAAAACTCAGCATTCAAAAAACTAAGATCATGGCATCTAGCCCCATATCTTCATGGCAAATAGATGCGGAAAAAACGCAAACTGTGACAGACTATTTTTTGGGGCTCCAAAAATCACTATGGATGGTGACTGCAGCCACGAAATTAAAAGATTCTTGCTACTTAGAAGAAAAGCAATGACAAACCTAAATAGCATATTAAAAAGTGGAGATAACAGTTTGCTGACCAAAGGTCTGTATAGTCAAAGCTATGGTTTTTCCAGTAGTTGTGTACGGGTGAGTTGGACCATAAAGAAGGCTGGGTGCTGAAGAATTGATGCTTTTGAACTGTGGTGCTGGAGAAGACTTTTGAGAGTCCTTTGGACTGCAAGGAGATCAAACTAGTCAGTCGTAAAGGAAATCAACTTTGAATACTCATTGGAAGGCCTGATACCACAGCGCCAATATTTTGGCCACCTCATGCAAAGGGTTGACTCGTTGGAGAAGACCCTGATGCTGGGAAGGATTGAAGGCACAAGGAAAAGGGGGCAACAGAGGATGAGATGGTTGGATGGCATCACCGACTTAATGGACATGAGTTTGAGCAAACTCCAGGAGTAGTGAAGGACAGGGAAGCGTGGAGTGCTGCATGCAATCCATGGTGTTGCAAAGTTGGACACAACTTAGGGACTGAACAACAATAGCAACTTTTTAAAGTGAGGCAGAGGAGGAGAAAGAAAAATATTAGATTTTCTTTACTTGATTAAGAAAGTGATGTTTACTGGTTTAAATTTGGGAGATAACATATAAAGTATAAAATGACCCAGATATTACCACTGTTGAAATTTTCTGTAGTTTTCCTAATGTCTCTCTTTCTATACATATGATTATTTATTCCCAAACTGAAGTTCTGCTTCTGTCATTAATAACTTGCTTTTTTATTGGCATAGTGTCACTTGGATAGACCATATTTCATTCCTCCATTGTTGCACATTTTATTTCTTTGAGGCATTTCAACTACTGTTTCCTATACTGAAGTGTTATATTGGAAAATTCTAGTAGTTATTGTAGCTTTTCATATACCTTTAACCAAACATAGGAATTTATATGCTAGAAAAAGTCCTAACAAGTTCTGAATTATAGGTTTGATGAGAAATGAAGTAGTGAGTGATAAAAGATTCTGTATAATCGCATATAATTATAGCAGTCAGTGAGTCCATATATCTTTTTGTATAAAACTTATTTACATCTGATTATTCCCTTAACTTGATTATAGAAATGGGGTTTCTAGGTTAAAGGATTTGAACTTTTGAAATTTCTTGACACATTACCCCATTGTTTTCCAGACAGTTTGTGTCCATTTAACACTCTGAAAAGTAGGGCAGCAATAGAAACAGAAAAGGAAAAAAAGGGAACTGCCTCCACTTGTTAAAGGGCATCTGTGAAAAATAAGGATGTCTGCTCTTGCCACTTTTATTCAACATTACCAGGGCAATTAGGTAAAAAAATGAAATAAAAAGTAACCAGTTGGAAAGGAGGAAGTAAAACCAACTCTAATCAGTTTGTGTGTGTGTGTGTTTGCATGTATACACAGTACAGAGAATTCTGTGTAATCCACTAAAAATCTGTTAGAACTAATAAGTGTGGTCAGCAGGTGGCAGAAGATCAATATACAGAACTCTGTTTTTCTTTACACTAGTAGTGCAGTCTAAAGTGAAATTAAGAAAACTTTACTTTACATTAGCATTAAAAAGAATAAAATATCTAGGAGTAAATTGACCAAAAAATTGTAAGCCTTTGTACCCTGAAAACTGCAAAATATCATTGAAAAAATATTAAGACCTAAATAAATGGCAAGAGGTTGGATCAGATTCATAGTACTCCCCAATTTGATGTATGGATTCTGTTCAGTCTCTCTCAGAATCCCAGCTGGCTTCCTTATAGAAACTGACATGTTGATCGTAAGATTCATATGAAAATTCAAAAGGTGAACTAGTAAAACAAAAAAAAAAAGTTAGAAAAAATTGGAGGGCTCATACAGAGAGATCTCAAATATTACTACAAAACTAGAATGATCAGGACTGTGTGGTACTGACTTTAAGATAAACATAGAGGTCAGTGAAATACAATTGAGAGTCTAGAAACAGACCCTCACAGTTATGGTCAGTTGATATTTTTATGAGGATACCAGGACAAGTTTGTGGAAAAGAATAAGTTTTTTTAGCAATTAGTTCTGGGTCAAGTGGGTATCTATCCACATGTAAAAGAATGAAATTGGACCCTTTTCTCACATTATACACAGTAATTAACTGAAAATGGATCAAGAACCTAAATATAAGAGCTAAAACCATATAAAACTCTTAGAAGAAAATCTAGGAGTAAACTTTATGGCCTTGGATTGGCTAGAGCCACCTTAGTTATGACAGTGAAAGGAGAAACCAAAGGAAAAAAATAATTTATTGGACTTGATGAAAAGTTAAAACTTTTTTGGTAGACACCATTGGAAAAGTGAAAAGACAACTCACAATGGGAGAAATTTATAAACTATATATCTGATAAGAGGCTTGTGTCTAGACTATATAAAGAACTCTTAGAACTAAATGCAAAGGATTTCGGTGGACATTTCTCTGAAGAAGATATGCAAATAGCCTGTAAGCATATGAAGAGATGTTCAACATCATAGTCATTAGGGAAACACTGATCAAAACTACAGTGAGATACCACCTTATTCACACTATCAGTTGACCATAATTAAAAGGATAAGTAATAACAAGTGTAGGGGGAGATGTGGAGAAATTGGAAGACTCGTACATTATTGGTGGAAAGTAAAATGGTACAATGTACTACTTTGAGAAGCATCCTGGAATTTCCTCAAATTATTATATGTGACCCAGAACAGCTTCTACTCCTAAGGATATATCCAGTAGAAATAAAAACATACGTTTACACAAAAACTTGCATGCTGATGTTCATAGCAGGATAATTCACAGTAGCTCCAAAGTGTAAAGAACCCAAATGTGAATCAGTTGATGAATAGATAAACAAAGTGTGTTTATACAGTTGAGTATTACTTTGCCATTAAAAGGATTGAAGTACTTACACCAACATATTGGGTAACTTAGATGAAATACGCTCATTCATAAAAGCACAGAACCAACCAAGAATCATGAGGAAGTAGAAAATCTAAATAGACATGAAACTATTAAAGAGATGAATCTGTACTTAAAAAAAAAAAACAAAAAACTCCAGACTTCCGGTTCAGTCACAGCTAAGGGTTGAACAGCCATCAACAGGAGGACACTGGAACCCACCAAGAAAAGATATCCCATGCCCAAAGACAAAGAAGAAGCTACAATAAGATGGTAGGAGGGACACAATAATGATAAAATCAAATCCCATACCTGCTGGATGAGCAAGCCACAAACTGGAGAACAGTAATACCAGAGAACTTCTCTCATTGTTGTGAAGGTTCAGAGCTCCATGTCAAGCTTCCCAGCCTGGGGATCCAGCAAAGAGACTGGGAATCCCCAAGGAATCTGAGCTTGAAGACCAGTGGGATTTGATTACAGATAGGTCTTCCACAGGACGGGGGAAACAAACTCCACTCTTGGAAGGCACAGACAAAATCTTGTGTACACCAAGACCCAGGGGAAAGGAGCAGTGACCCTTCAGGAGACTGAACCAGACCTACCTGCTAGTGTTGGAGGCTCTCCTGTAGAGGTGTGGTTCAGCAGTGGCTTGCTGTGGGGATGAGGGCACTGGAAGCAGCAGTCCTGGAAGGTGCCCTGTGAAGTAATTCCTCTTGGAGTTTGCCATTAACCCTACCTTAGAGCCCAGGACTGTCACCTCAGGCCAGACAACTAACTGAGAGGGAGGGAAACCCCACCCATATGCAGATAATTGGATTAAAGCTTTATTGATCTAAGCTCTGCCCACCAGAGCAAGACGCAGTTTTTCCCATCCAGTCCCTCCTATCAGGAAGCTTACACAAGCCTGTTAGCCTCATCTCATGTTAAACAGAAGCAAGAAGAACCACATTCCCATGACTGCTAGTATGAAAACCCCATTACAGAAAGTTAACCAGGATGAAAAAGCAGAGAGTTATGTCCCAGATGAAGGAACAAGGTAAAAACTCCAGAAAAACAACTAAATGAAGATAGGCAGCATTCTAGAAAAAGAGTTCAGAATAATGATAGTGAAGATGATCAAGAACGGAGAACATGCAAGAAATGTTTACCAAAGACCTAGAAGAACTAAAGAACAAACAGAGGTGAATGTTACACTGGAAGGAATCAATAGCTGAATGACTGAGGCAGAAGAACAGATAAGTAACCTGGAAGAATGATGGAAATCACTACCACAGAACAGAATTTAGAAAAAATGAAAAAAAAAAAAATGAAGATAGCTTAAGAGACCTCTGGGACAACATTCGCATTATTGGGGTACCAGAAGGAGAAGAAGAGAGAGAGAGGACCCAAGAAAATATTTTAAGAGATAATAGCTGAAAACTACCCTATCATGGGAAAGGAAATAGACAATCAAGTTCAGAAAGTGCCGAGAGTCCCAGGCAGGATAAATCCAAGGAGGAGCACACCGAGACACATAGTAATCAAACTGACAAAAATTAAAGACAAAAATAAAATATTAAAAGCAACAAGGGAAAGACAAAAAGTAACATACAAGGGACCTTCCATACTGTTAACTGATTTCTCACTGGAAACTCGACAAACCAGAAGGGAATGGCATGATATATTTAAAGTGATGAAAGGGAAGAATCTACAACAAGAATACTCTACCTAGCAAGGCTCTAGTTCAGATTTGATGGAGAAATCAAAAGCTTTCCAGACAAGCAAAAGTTAGGAGAATTCAACACTACCAAACCAGCTATATACAACAAATGCTAAAGGAACTCCTCTAGCCAGGAAACACAAGAGAAGGAGAAGACCTACAGAAAATAACCCCACAACAATTAAGAAAATGGTAATAGGATGATAGATACTGATCATTATCTTAAATGTAAATGAATTCGGTGTACCAATCAAAAGGCATAGATTGGCTGTGTGGATGAAAATGTGCATGTATGCACTTCCACTTACCACATCACTCTACTTAACCCCTTAAATTGTATGTAATTATTTTCTATTGTTAGGTTAGTCATGTTTCCATTATGGCTTGCAATTATAATTATCTTTTGGTTTTTGCCTGGCCATTGATTGTGAAAATTGATAAAATCTCTTCTTATTTTGATTATGTAACTATTCGCTTAGTACCATTGTGTTATGATTGGTCAATAGAAAATCATTGAATTCTTTATCACTAAAACTAGCATTTAATAGAAAAACCTGTAATTACTTTTTAAAATCCAGATGCATATCAGGATTATCTTGGATAATTTTGAAAAATACAAATGCCCAAGTATTGCTTTTTTCTCCAAGATTCCAGATGTGTTTCTAATGAGCAGTCATGTTTAAAAAGAATTGGACTGTATGACTTTACTTTTATCTAGTTTGTTTCACTTTTTCTATTTCATATTCGGTGTTCCTGTTTCATTTAGTTTTTGTTTTCCAGGTTCTCCGTCTCTTTTTTTTTTAATGTTCTTTCTCAACCTTTTATCAAGAAAGTAGAAAAGATTTTGCATAAATATATATGTATATAAATAGTAGTATAATATATCTGTTTCAGAAAACTGAGGAATTTTTGCCTAGCCAAAATGTTTATGATATTTTGATACCACTTGTTTGAGTTAGTATGAATAGTTTGCTAGATTTCTGTTCACTCAAAACTTTGATATAATTCCATGGATTTGGTCATTTAGTATTACTTCTAAAAACCTAAGAAGTTTATTATGTTAGTTATCTTTAAATAAAAAGTTTGAATGAGGCTTGAAACTTCTAATCCAATTCTGAGAATATAAAGAGATACTATGTTGCTGGGAAAAAAAAACAGGAAATTAACATGTGATACAGTGTTATTAACTAAGTACAGATTTTGTTCATATTTCACAACACATAAAAAAATTTTCAACAAAAAATGCCCAGGTCCAGATGGTCTTGCTGATGATTTCTGTCAAAAATTTAATGAAGAATTAACACCAGTCCTCTCCAGACTCTTCCAAAAAATTTAACAAGAGAAATACTTCAAACTCATTCTTTAAGCCTAGCATTACTCTGTTACCAAACCGTGGCAAAGACTACAAGAAAACTATAGACTAATACTTGTGATGAATATTCAACAAACTAAATTCAGCAATGTTTTGGATGGATTATACACTATGATCAAGTGAGATTTATTCTTGGATTGCAAAGATGATTCAATGTATTAAAATCAATGTAATATATTACATTATTACAATGAAGGGGAAAAAATCATACGATAATCTCAGTTGAGACTAAACGTTTGTATTAGTCTCTTAGTCTCTATTTCTCAAAAAGAGAAAAAGCATTTGGCCGTTTAATGCACTTTTATAATAAAAACAGCCAACAAACTGGAAATAGAAGGCAACTGTCAACATATTAAAGAGCATATCTGAAAATTCCACAGCTCACATGCTTGGTGATGAAAGACTGAAAGCTTTTCTCAAATCACGTAGGAGACAAGACGATAGTTTCCCCATGCTGTCTGAGAATGGAGTGGTCTTGTGAAGCCTTCTGTAAGCCAAATGGTGTAAAGGGAAGAAACAATTACTTTAGGACACGTCTTGCTAATAAAATCAAAAAATGAATTGAGATAAAGCGCAGTTAGGGCAGCCTGATGCTAAGACTGTGAGTGTAGTTGCCAAGGAAGGAGCTTGGTAGTGCCACTCATTGCTCAGAGTGTATTCTGCCTCTGTAACGGATCAGTGCAAAATCAATACTGAATGCTATTTTTGCTTTTTACCTTTTTTGGTAACAGCAAAATTCCTCTTTCAGTTAGCGAAAACAGATACTAATGTAGGTCTTCTATAAAAAGCAAAGTGGTGTAAAATGAACTTTCTAAAAATGGGATATACCTGTACCTGCTTTTGATGCAGGTGATAGAAGTCCCAGTCAGAACAAGAAAAAGAAATAGATGCCCAAAGAGGAAAAGAAGAAATAAAATTATGTCTGTTGATAGACAGCATGGTTTTATGTGTAGAAAACTCTAAATGTTTCACACACACACACACACACACATACACCAAGTTAGAATTAGTGAATGAATCCAGCAAAGTAGCAGGGAACAAAATCAACATCCAAAGATCAATTGCATTTCTATACTCTTAACAGTGAAAAATATGAATTAAAAAATGTAGAGAACAATTATATTTACAATAGCATCATAAAGAATTAAGAGGAATAAATTAGTAAAGGAGATGAAAATGTTTTACACTCAAAATTACAAGACAGGAAGTTAAGGGCACCAATAAATTACAGATATTTGTGTTTATGGATTAGAAGACTTAATAGTTTTAAGGTAGTAATACTACCCAAGGTAGTCCGCAAATCCAGGGCAACTCTAACAAAAATTCCAACATTGATTTTTGCAGAAAAAGGTTTATTTGTTTTATTTAAAAAGTATAATGTATAATATCAAACCTATGCATAAATTTAAAAATAGTATAATGAAATAACACTCCATGTACCCATGGCCCACCTTTACCAATTATCAACTCATGGCCAATCTTGTTTGTATATGATCCATATCACAGTGATCTAAACTGCAATCTCAGGAATCTAGAAAAAGAACAAATTAAACTCCAAGTAAATAAAAACAAGAAAATCATGAGTGGAAATCAGTGAAATAGAAAACAAATATAGTAATAGATTAAAAAGCAATAAAACCAATATGTGATTCTTCGAAAGTGGGAATATCACTTCCGACCATACAGATGTTAAAATGATACAAGAATTATGACAGCTTTATATTCATAATTTCAACAATTTAAAGGAAATGAACACATTCCTCAAAGGGAAGAAAAAGGCAGAGCAATGGTAAATCTGAGTAACCTTTGTGAAAGGGTTGTTGGACCCAGTTCGTGTGTGTATGTGTATGTAGGGTTCCCCATTTTAATAGTCAGTTCTTAAAGCACCCTGCTGGTGTCTCAGTTCTGACACTGTCCACTGGAAGGTAGAAGCAGATTCCAAAGGTGTAGGACTCAGTCCCGCAAAACTGCACTCTACTTCATATGCTGGTCACAATCCCAGGTTGTTACCAGCACTTCTGACCAACCAGCTATAAATCAGAAGTTTCCCCAACCCCCTCCTTGGGCTCATTTAACTTGCTATAATGGCTCAAAGAATTCAGGGAAATTCATTTATTCACTGGATTACAGATTTATTACAACTTTACATTAAAAGTGATATGAATCAACAATCAGATGAACAGATACATAGGGTCCAAAAGGGGGAGTTTCTGTCTTTGTGAAGCTTAGGGTCTGGCATGGTACACAGGGAAGCATACTGCTTCCCTAAAGGGGAAAACTGTTGAAAACCCTAGGCCCCCGTTTTTTGGTTGGCTGTTGTTTTGTTTTTATGCAGGCTTCGTTATATAGCCAAAATTGATTATTAACTTATTGGCCATTGATGATTGATACTACCTCTGGCCCTTTCCTCCATAGTGGTTGCATCAGTTTACATTCCCAACAACAGTGGAGAAGGGTTCGCTTCCTCCACACCCTCTCCAGCATTTGTTATTTGTAAACTTTTTAATGATGGCCATCTTGACTGTTCATCTTTTTAGTGATTTATATGAAAAGTATCCTGCGATCTGGTTTTCTTGCTCATGGTGTGTTTCTTATGTTATTGCTTAGTGTTTGTTGAGTTGAATTGAGGAGAAAAATATTTATGAAACAAATACTGTATTGTTTTTTGTTCCAGAATAACTAAATGAACCTTTCATGATTGTGAATTTTGCATGATCAGTAAAAGTTATAGGAAGGTGCTTTTAGTTACTACATCAATAAAACACAAATAGTGCTTTTAAAGGAAAAAAAAAATCAAAATCTTAACTAGTAATGACTTCCTTCTTTGAGTTACAGGAAATAAAGAGTTAGCCTCACGTGTTGAAATTTAGAGGTAACGTACATAGATGAGAATGTGTAGGTACCCATTAGGAGGTGATGTATGGCAAGAGGAATGTCAGTTGTTTGAAAGGAATCTGTAGGAAAGTAGGTAAGGGGTAGGTGGACGTGGAAGGGGTGTGGGGATTCCGTTTCCCTGCCATTATTTCCTGAATAGCTGAATAAGAAATAGGTTATTTTGAGGCAGATGTTACAAGGTAATAGTAATGGGAACTACGTGTAATGGTTGAGAGCATAGTTGGAATCTGTGCTTCTTGCACTATTATGTCCTCTCTGTTTTCCTCATCTGGAAAATGATACAATATCTAACTCATGGGTTTGTTGTATCAAATGAGACAAACTGTGAAGTGCTAAATCTAGACATTTGCACATAGTAAGCACACAGTCGTTTGCTGTTATCATAGCTTGGTTGATTGTGAGGGCAGAAATAGATCAATAATAACAATAATTGCTTTTAACCAAGCACAGAGGGTAGATGTTTGGGAGAAATGAATATTTTAGTTTTAGTCTTTAGTGAAACTTGACCATGTGGAGATCAGATATCAGGAATGGTGCTGACCCAGAAGTTGAAGTAAAGAAACTTTCCTGAAAGCTTAAAAATAGTCTCTAATTATTAAAGTTGTTAAGAAGAGCAAAAAACTTGTCACATCTGACCAGCTGTGATTGACTGGTTAATTCACCAGAAGTTAAAAAGTGAATTTTTTGTGCGCAGTCACTTCAGCCATGTCTGACTTTTTGCGACCCCATGGACGGTAGCTCACCAGGCTCCTCTGCCCATGAGATTCTCCAGGCAAGATTACTGGAGTGGGTTTCCATTTCCTTTTCCAGGTAATCTTCCTGACCCAGGGATTGAACCCATGTCTCTTAAGTCTCCTGCACTGGCAGATGGGTTCTTTACCACTAGCACCACCTGGGAAGCAAGCCCCAGAGTTCTTTGGTTGTATCAAACCCAGGCAGCCAAAAGGAAGTCAAAAGCGTAAAAACTCAGTAGCAGGCAGTAGGACAGATGCCAGTTGCAGAAGCCATAGAATGCTATGGCTGTCAGTAAGCTGAAAGAATTCTGCAGTTAAATTCTGTGGTGGGGAAAGGGAGTGAACTAAAAGACAGCTGTTAGATTGCTCTGTGGTTTTTGAGCCCTCACTGAGAAAGCAAATAACCCATTTTGCTTCATGATGAAAAGGGGATGGGGCACTCAGGCTGAGGGATTGTTTTATTCTTGCCATTTAGTAGGTGTGTGATAATGGGCAAATTATTTAGTGTCCTTGAGCCCCTGTGTTACAAGGAGATAATACTTTTTGAGTAATTGTGAAGCTTAAATGAGATAATATGTGAAGTATTTTCACCTCTGTAGTAGTTTACCATTTTTTATGCTTACTGTAGTGTCAGCCTACATACTAGTATGTCACTCTTAAAGTGAATGTTATAGAAGAGACTTAATATAATAGTTGATAATCATGCAATTACTACATAAGACTTTCAGATTTCTTCTTTTCATTTGTGTGGAGAATTTTGTTGAAAGTCATTTGTTAGAATTTGGAAGGTACTATGTCATGTGTCATATTTTTAGAGGTGTATCTCATGTTTAAAAGAAATATCTGTGGCATCAGTGTGCTTTTTAACATATAGGCATAGTTTTCCTTTATAGCTCAGAAAAGGTTTACTAAAGACGACATAAACCAGGACCAAACCCCCAATAATTTCTAGTCAATATTAGCAAAAATATTTAGCTTCCAATGCAGGAGACGTGGACTTGATCCCTGGGTTGGGAAGATCCCCTGGAATAGGAAATGGCAACTTTCTTCAGTATTCTTGCCCTGTAAAATCCCATGGACACAGAGTCTTGGCAGACAACACTCCATGGGGTTGACGAGTCAGATATGACTGAGCCACTGAGCACACACATACATAAAGGAAACGTAATTTAAGTACAACATATTTTTTTTTTACCCGTCAAAAACTGGTAAATTTAATTATAAAAATTAAATTTTCATAATTCTTCATAGAATTATAAAAAAATAACATATCAGTGAATTAAAGCCCTGGAAATGTAGAAGTAAAGAACATAAATGAGTAGAATAGAGACATGGACATAGATGCTCTGACATTTGGCCAACAATAAAGGCTTTCCTGGTGGCTCAGACGGTAAAGAATCCATCAGCAATGTGTGGGAAACCTGGGTTTGATCCCCTGGTTGGGAAGATGCCCTGGAGGAGGGCATGACAACCCACTACAGTGTTCTTGCTTGGAGAATCCCATGGATAGAGGGGTCTGGTGTGCTACAGTCTATGGAGTTACAGAGTTGGACATGATTGAGTGGCTATAGCACAGCACAGCACAGCAAAGAGATGCCAAGTGGCTCCCTCATTTTAGTTTCTTTGCAGGCATTTTTGTGTGTGTGAAAAAGTGTACACCTTATTTAATCATTAAGTTGACATAGTCAATATTCTGTGAAATAGACATTTTTCCTATATCATACAGCCATTTTTGTTCTGTAGTTTTGTAATTTGGATGTATTTTATTAGACTTTCCCCTGTAAATAGGCATTGAGGCTATTGGTTTTTAGCTTCTATTAGTAATGCTTTATCAAATACCATTAAATGTAAATCTATGTATATTTTTTGAGTCTTTCTGTAGATACATTCTTAAAAGTGGATTTGTTAGGTTAAATGATACAGCTTTTTAATGTTTAATTACAGCCAAATTAACATATAAGAAAGCTTATACCATTTTACATATTCATTATAATTTTGTGTGATTGCCTTGTTTAATGAGTCACAGTTCATTATTGATTTTACATTTTTTGTCCAACTCAGAAGAGAAATAATACGTTTTTGTTACTCGTGAGGTTAAATATGTTTTTCATGTTTTTTGCCATTTCTTCTGTGAATTGCTTGTTCCTTTGACATTTTCTTACCATCTGGGGAGATTTATTAAAATATAGATGTTAATGCTTCATGTGTTTCACATATCCTAGTTAATTTTTCCCATTCTGTTGCTTGCCTTTAACTTTTTCTATGTTCTTTGTTAATTTATATTTTATATATGGTCATTCTGTCAGTTTGGGGCTTTTTGTGGGAGAGTGATTTGTCTTATGCCTAGCCTTCTAGAAAATTATGAGAATGTTTTTCTGAAGTTTTTTTCAACTTCCATTTTAGTTTCAAATTTTTAGATATTTAAATCAGTTTTATTTTATTCTCTTCTGCCATCTTTAATCAAGTTCCCTTATGTTCTGGGCTTTCCTGTTTTATTGACCCTTTTGCATGTTCTGCTACCATACCACATTGCTTCAATTATTGCAACCTTATATTACCTTTTAATTTCTGTAAATAAAGGTTTCTTCTCCTTTCCCCCTTACAAGAAGGTCTTATGTATTTTTATGCATTTGGGTGGAGATGAGATGTGAAAACTTACCAGTATGGAGATTTGACTGGAATTACATTGAGCTTCATTTGGGGAAGGGCAGAGATTTTTAAAGAACTTATTGATAGGATCATAGATGAGTATGTTTATGTAATACTTGAGAGTGAAAATTGGTATAACTTTCAGAGCATAGTTAAGGGCGTGGTAGAGTGTGTGACACATACTAAATGATGTGTAAATATTTGATGTTGATATTATAATAATTATTTCTTAAAAGATAATGTGTCCTATAAATCAGCTGTTCTATTTTTAGAACCATATAAGGGGACTTGCCTGGTGGTACAGTGGATAGGAATCTGCCTGCTCCTGCAGGGGCCCCAGGTTCAGTCCCTCGTCTGCGAGGATTCCACATGCCTCGGAACAACTAGGCCCCTGTGCCACAACTACTAAGCCAGACTTCTAGCACCTATGAGCCACAACGACTTTAGTCCATGTGCTGCACCTACTGAAGTCCATGTGCCTAGAGCCTGTGCTCTGCAACAAGAGAAGCCACCACAATGAGAAGCCCATGCACCGCAATGAAGAGTAGACCCCACTCAGTGCAACTAGAGAAAGCCCGTGCACAGCGAGGAAGACCCAGCATCACCAATAAATTAACTTTTTTTAAAAGAAGCATATAAGGAAGTAATCATGACTTTATATAGATTAAGCTGTGAAACTGTTCTTTGTGGCATTGCTTATAGTAGCAAAATGTTAGAAACAGTTATCTAACAAGGAAGGATTCTTTTTTTTTTTTTTTTCATTTATTTTTATTAGGTGGAGGCTAATTAGTTTACAATATTGTAGTGGGTTTTGTCATACATTGACATGAATCAGCCATGGTTTTACATGTATTCCCCATCCCGATCCCCTCTCCCATCTCCCTCTCTACCCGCTCCCTCTGGGTCTTCCCAGTGCACCAGGCCCGAGGACTTGTCTCATGCATCCAACCTGGGCTGATGATCTGTTTCACCCTAGATAATATACATGTTTCGATGCTGTTCTCTCGAAACATCCCACCCTCGCCTTCTCCCACAGAGTCCAAAAGTCTGTTCTGTACATCTGTGTCTCTTTTTCTGTTTTGCATATAGGGTTATCATTACCATCTTTCTAAATTCCATATATATGTGTTAGTATACCGTATTGGTCTTTATCTTTCTGGCTTACTTCACTCTGTATAATGGGCTCCAGTTTCATCCATCTCATTAGGACTGATTCAAATGAATTCTTTTTAACGGCTGAGTAATATTCCATGGTGTATATGTACCACAGCTTCCTTATCCATTCATCTGCTGATGGGCATCTAGGTTGCTTCCATGTCCTGGCTATTATAAACAGTGCTGCGATGAACATTGGGGTGCACGTGTCTCTTTCAGATCTGGTTTCCTCAGTGTGTATGCCCAGAAGTGGGATTGCTGGGTCATATGGCAGTTCTATTTCCAGTTTTTTAAGAAATCTCCACACTGTTGTCCATAGCGGCTGTACTAGTTTGCATTCCCACCAACAGTGTAAGAGGGTTCCCTTTTCTCCACACCCTCTCCAGCATTTATTGCTTGTAGACTTTTGGATAGCAGCCATCCTGACTGGCGTGTAATGGTACCTCATTGTGGTTTTGATTTGCATTTCTCTGATAATGAGTGATGTTGAGCATCTTTTCATGTGCTTGTTAGCCATCTGTATGTCTTCTTTGGAGAAATGTCTGTTTAGTTCTTTGGCCCATTTTTTGATTGGGTCATTTATTTTTCTGGAACTGAGCTGCAGGAGTTGACAAGGAAGGATTCTTAAACAGAACTAGGGCATATTATTACTGTGGAATACCATATAGCTCTTAAAATTATGTAAAAATTAAATGATAGAAAAATTGTTTACCCTCTATATTATGAACTGGAGAAAGTTCACAAAGGAAGGTATTAAGTTTAATCCAATTTTTGTTTTAAAAATGTATTCTGGGAGTACTGGGAAACCTGTGGGGGTGATAGATAATATTCATTATCTTAATTGTAGCCGTAGTCTCACAAGTGTATAATACCAATGTGAAAACTACTTTAATTTTACCTTCTGAATATATGCAGTTAATTATTGTTAATTAATAATATCAAATCTATTAAAACAACTTTGTTCTTTAAATGTAATAAATGTAAGGAAAACTGTTGAGCTTATTGCTTCAAGAAATAAAATCTTTAGTACATATATATATATAGAGAGAGAGAGAGAGAAAGATTGATTTTAAGGAACTGGGTCACGTGATTGTAGAGGCCAGCAGGTCTGTCATTTTGTAAGGCCTTCTGGCAAGCTGGAAATTCTGGCAGGAGTTGTTGCAGTCTTGAGTTCAGAGGCAGTCTGGAACAGAATTCTTTCTTCTTTAAGGGACCTCAGTCTGTTCTCTTAAGACTTCATATGAAGTCTCTCCTCAAAGTCTACTGATATAAAAGTTAATTAAATCTAAAATACCTGTACACAACAACATCTAGACTGGTTTATGAGCAAGCATCTGGGTACTATAGTGTAGCTGAGTTTACACGTAGAATTAGCCATCTCACTTGTGTTAGAGTGATTTTAGCTGAGTAACAGAAAATCCAGTTGGAATGGTTTAAACTGTGGAAATCTTTTAACTTTCGTAAGAAGAGGTCCAGAGGTTGAGCAGGGTTTAAGGTAAGTTGATTTAGTGGCTTCAGGATGTCATCAAAGACCCTAGTTAGCGCTATCCATACTATTTCATTCTCACTGTAGTGTGACTTGGAGAGGCAGTTGTTCATATCTAGAGAGGCATCCTGGTTTCCCATGGCTCTTTGAAGATGTGCTTGTGCCTGCACATCTGTAAACCAGTCACCAGGAGGAGGTTTGCCAAGAACTTACTTAACATAAAATGTGCTCAAATTTAGAATATCATAAAAAGGAAAGAAACTAAGAAAAGTACCACTTTCAGAACTTAGGAGCTTACTTGGAGAGTAGATAGCTAAGTTATGCAGAGGTCAATTCATTGGCTTTATGTGAAATCCAAAGATACACACTAGAGTGTAACATAAGAAGATTGAGAAATAACCTGTTTTGGTAAGCAATGTAAAGGTTATGCACTGATTTTGTCCTTTTTCTTTTTTTTCCCCATTTAAATTAGTAATCTATATCTCTAGGACAGGTAGGAACTGGCAGCCAAACATACTGAGTCATAAAGATAATGGAGTTATTGACCATTTTTAATATAAAATGTGGCAAGTTGCATTGATATCTTTTTTTTTTTTTAATGTTTTGGTTGTGCTGAGTCTGCTGCGTGCAGGCTTTTTCTAGCTGTAGTGAGAGGGCTCTGTTGTGGTGTGCGGGCTTCTCATTGCAGTGTCTTCTCTTATTGCATAGCACAGGTTCTAGGCACGTGGGCTTCAGTGGTTGTGGTGTACAGGCTTAGTTGCACTGTGCCTTGTGAAATCATCTCAGACCAGGGATTGAACCCATGTCCCCTGTATTGGTAGGCGAATTCTTATCCACCTGGCAGGAACTTACCACTAGGAAATTCCAGTATCCTCTTTTTTTAATGCTGTGATTTTAATGTTTTATTTTACTGAATGTAATAATTGTTTACTGACTCATCTTCCATCACTGGGCTTGTTCATAAGGTTTAAGTTCATTTCACTCTGGGGTTTTCAGTTACCAAATTTCTGCTTTGGGGATTTTAGGTCATTTTAGTGTATAATGGGATTTTCTAACAACTGTTACATACTCATAAGATTTGTCTATTTTTATAGATACTTGGGGTAACAGGAATTGAATGAATTTTGTACTTCACAAAGTTTTTTTGTTATTTGTCTCTGGCTTTACATGAGTTTCTTGAAAGTGAATTGGATTTGTACGTTATTTTCTAGATTTATTATAGCTTGATAAGCTCTCAACTTTCATGAATATAGCTTGATATTGGCCTTTCTTTGGAGTAGGTAGTTATTGTATTGGACATATTTTGGCATCTCCTACCAATTTACCCTGCTTCCTACTTACTTTACTTCCTAATAGCCTTGAGCTTTTTTGTTTGTTTTTGAGGTTCCAGCTTTTATCTCTGCTTTGTCCATGAACCTATGGAGCTGACTTCACTTCTGGCTCCCTAGATAACGTGTCACTCAGGTTTGGCTAATTAGAGCCTTACAGTCTTTCTGTCCAGGGATTTGAGACTTTTCCTAAGGTTCCATGTTGTCAAGAATCAGCTTGCAATGCAGGAGACCCTGGTTTGATTCCTGGGTTGGGAAGATCCACTGGAGAAGGGATAAGCTACTCACTCCAGTATTCTTGGTCTTCCCTTGTGGCTCAGCTGGTAAAGAATCTACCTGCAATGTGGAAGACCTTGGTTTGATCCCTGGGTTGGGAAGATCTCCTGGAGAAAGGAAAGGCTACCCTCTCCAGTCTCCTGGCCTAGAGAATCCATGGGGTTGCAAAGAGTTGGACATGACTGAGCAACTTTGACTGCAACAGCTGCACGTGTATTGAGTGAGGTCTCTTACCTGTAAGGTGTGCACCTGAGAGCAAGAAGGGGCTGTTGCTATAGCAATCACCTTGAGACAGTATGGGGTCTGAGGATAGAGCCAGCGCAGAGACGTGCAGAGAGGGAACCTTGCCATAGGATTTTGAAAGCTGTTTTGCTCCATACCCAAAACAAAATAGAATGTTTAGGAGATTGATAAATCACCTTTTTTGATCAAATCATTGTGCTTTGAATTGTAGAAGTAGTCCAAGTTTAACTGAAACTTGGATGAGAGGTTTGGATTAAGGAGGTCCCTCTTAAATATCTTGTGGTCCTAGAATGCCCCAGTAGCACAGGGAGGTTCTGGGGTTGATGGAAGGGCTTCCACTGGTTTTCCAATTGTGATTCCCAGGCCTCAAATGCTTGAGTTATCTTCTGTCAAGTGTCGTTCTGGACCTTTTGGAGAAGTAGACATTTAAGGATTCAACCTAATTACAGTGAAAAATGATGACTCTACTTTTTACTCAATGAAGGTTATCAGAACTGCAAGGAACACTATAATTTATTCCCCCTAGGGTGCTTTCATTGCATTTTATTGCTTTAACTATGATTGTAGAATGTCATCAACTTTTACTAAATTTAGAAATTTTGTATTTTAAGGACTGTTAACTGTAAATTCTTTAATATTTTCCTTTTGAAAAGGAAGTTCTTCTGTAAGAAGTAGAAAGATAAAATGATTTTTTTTATAATCATTGAAATAATATATATAAAGAAAAAACTAACTTCCCTTCTCTTGCTACTTTGCCCAGCTCAGGGTTAATAGCCTGTTATATATCCTTCAAGACCTCTGTCTATGCACAGAAATGGAAATAGAAATAATAAGAAAAACTATATTTCAATAATAATAATAAACTATATTTAAGTATATGAACAGAGCGAGAGAGCCAGGCAGTCAGTGAGTCAAGCAGAGACACAGAATCCAACAAAAGCACAGTTTGATAGAGCCACAGAAAGGGACACAGAGAAAGAGATAAAGACAAAGGCGCAGAAAGCCCTACAGAGACTCTAACAAGAGCGCGCACGCGCGCGCGCACACACGCACACGCGCACGCGCACACGCACACACAGACACAGTATAGTTTCACTGTCTTAAAAATCCTGGTGTCCACCTTTCATTGCCCATCTCCACCACTATCCCTAACAAACACTTGTTTTATTTCATTTTATTTTTTTTTACTGTCTGCATAGTTTTACCTCTTCCAGAATATCATCAAAGTTGGAAATACACAGTATGTAGCCTTTACAGGTTGGGCTTCTTTCACTTAGTAATATAGATTTAAGTTTGCTGCATGAATTTTCATAGCTTTGTACCTCATTTGTTTTTAGTGCTGATCAGTGTTCTATTGTCTGAATGTATTTACCCATTCACCTACTAAGAGATATCTTGGTTGCTTCCAAGTTTTTACAATTAGGAATAAAGCAGCTATAAGCATTCATGTGAAAGTTTCTTTGTAAATAAAAGTTTTAAACCTCTTTAGGTAGATATCAAGGGGTGCAGTTACCGCATTGTATATAAGAGTATGTTTGCTTTTGTAAGAAATTTCCAAATTGTCTTCAAAAGTAGCTGTATTTGCATTTCCACAAGCAGTGAGTGAGTTTGTTGCTCCATGTCCTCACCAGCATTTGGCATTGTTAACATTATAGATTTTTGTCGTTCTAAGTATGTATGACATTGTTGTTTCAATTTGCCTTTCTCTGTTGAAATATGATGATATTTGTATACTTATTTGCCATCTGTGTTTTTTCTTTGGTGAGGTATCTGTTCAGATCTTTCACTCATTTTTAAATTAGGCTTTTTGTTTTCTTGTTGTTGTTCAGTCCCTAAGTTGTGTCTGACTCTTTATGATGCCATGAACTTCAGCACCCCAGGCTTCCCTGTCTTTCACTGTCTCCTGGAGTTTGCTAAAATTCATATCCATTGAATTGGTGATGGTATCTAACCATCTCATCTTCTGTCATCCTCTTCTCTTGCCCTCAGTCTTTCCCAGCATCAGGGTCTTTTCCAGTGAGTCAGCTCATCACATCAGGTGGCCAAATTATTGGAGCTTCAGCATCAGTCCTTCCAATGAATATTCAGGATTGATTTCCTTTAGGATCGACTGGTTTGATCTCCTTGCAGTCCAAGGGACTCTCAAAGGTCTTCTCTAGCAGCACCACAGTTCTAAAGCATCAGTTCCTTGGCGCTCAGCCTTCTTTATGATCCAACTCTCACATCCATACATGACTACTGGAAAAACCATAGCTTTCGCTATCCGACCTTTGTCAGCAAGTTGATATCTTTTTTTAATATACTGTTTAGGTTTGTCATATCTTTTCTTGCAAGGAGCAAGCGTCTTTTAATTTCCTGGCTGTAGTCCCCATCCGCAGTGATTTTGGAGCCCAAGAAAATAAAGTCTGTCACTGTTTCCACTTTTCTCCATCTATTTGCATGAAGTGATGGGACCGGATACCATGATCTTTTGTTTTTTGGATGTTGAATTTTAAGCCAGTTTTTTCATTCTTCTCTTTGACCTTCATCAAGAGGCTGTTTAGTTCCTCTTTGCTTTCTGTCATTAGATTCTAACTCTTGCTTCTTGTCTTGCATACAGCTTTCTCAGGAGACAGGTAAGATGGTCTGGTATTCCCCTCTCTTTAAAAATTTTCCATAGTTTGTTGTGATCCACACAGTCAAAGGCTTTTCCATAGTTAGTGAGGCATAAGTAGATGTTTTTCTGGAGTTCCCTTGCTTTCTCTGTGATCCAGCTGATTTTGGCAATTTGATTTTTGGTTCCTCTGGCTCTTCTAAATCCAACTTGTACATTTAGAAGTTCTTAATTCAGGTACTTCTGAAGCCTAACTTGATGAAGCCTAACTTCAAGGATTTTGAGCATCACCTTGCTAGCATGTGAAATGAATACAATTGTATAGTAGTTTGTACATTATTTGGCATTGCCTTTCTTTGGGAGTGAAATGAAAATTGACCTTTTCCAATCCTGTGGCTATGCTGAGTTTTCCAAATTTCCTGACACATTGAGTGCAGCACTTTAACAGCCTCATCTTTTAGGCTTTAAAATACTTCAGCTGGAATTCCATCACCTCTACTAGCTTTGTTTTGCTTCCTAAGGCCCATTTGACTTCATACTTCAAGATGTCTGGCTCAAGGTGAGTAACCACACCTTCATGGTTATGCGGGTCATTAAGACCTTTTTTGTATAGTTCTTCTATGTATTCTTGCCACCTCTTTTTAGCATCTTCCGCTTCTGTTAGGTCCTTGCCGTTTCTGTGCTTCGTTGTGGTCATCTTTGCATGAAATTTTCTCTTGGTATCTCTGATTTTCTTGAAGAGATCTCTTTCCCATTTTATTGTTTTCCTCTATTTGCGTTGTTCACTTAAGGGCTTCTTGTCTGTCATTGCTACTGTTGTTTTCTTATTACTGAGTTTTTATGTTTCTCTGTATGTGTCGTTTGTGCTGTGCTGTGCTTAGTCACTTGGTTGTGTCAGACTCTTTGCGACCCCATGTCCATGAGGATTCTCTAGGCAAGGCTTGCCATCATACCCTTCTCTAGGGGATTTTCCCACCCCAGGGGTCGAACCCAGGTCTCCCACATTGCAGGCAGATTCTTTACCGTTTGAGCCACCAGGAAAGCACATGTGTTGTATACCAGACCTTATCAGATACATTTTAAAAAGATTTTCCCCAGTCTGACTTGTCTTTTTATTCTCTTGTGTCTTTTGTAGAGCTGAAGTTTTTAGTTTTAATCAAATCCTGCTTCCTTCATAAGAACCCCATTTCTTTTCCCCTGGTTGCAATTTTGGTGTCATTGTCAGGGGTTTTCTGTTTTGTTATCTTCTAGGAGTTTTTTGGGAGAAGGAAATGGCAACCCACTCTTGCCTGGAGAATCCCAGGGACAGAGGAGCGTAGTGGGCTGCTGTCTATGGGGTTGCAGAGTCGGACATGACTGAAGTGACTTAGCAGCAGCAGGAGTTTTTTAGTTTTGCATTTTGCCCTTAGGTCTATGATCCATCTTGAGTTATTTTTTGTGAAGTGTTTAAGGTCTATATCTAGATTCTTTTTTTCTTTTTTGTTCTTGGCATGTCTATGTTCATTTGTTAAGCAGCCTTTGTTGAAGGCTCCATTTTTCCACCAAAATGCCTTTGCTCTAAGATGATCTGTTTCTCACTGTGTGAGTTTTGGTAGGTTGTGTCTTTCTAGTTGTTGGTTCATTTCATCTAGTATATAAAATTTGTGGTCATAGAGTTGTTCATATATTCCTTTGCTATGCTTTTAATGTTTGAGGAAACAATAGTGATGTGTCCCTTCTTTCATTTCTGATATTAGTAATTTGTACTTTTTCTCTTTTTTTCCTTAGTTAACCTGGTTAGAGCCTTACCAATTATATTGTTCTTTTCAGAGGATCAGTTTTCAGTTTCACTGATTTTTCTTTTTGTATTGATTTTCCATTTTCAGTATCACTGATTTCTGTTTCAATTTTTATTATTTGTCTTCTGCTTACTTAGCTCTTTTTCTAGTTCCTTGGGTGGATGCAGAGGTAATTGATTTTAGATGTTCTTTTCTAATACATATATTCAGTGCTATAATTTTCCCCTAAGCAACAGCTTTGCTGTATCCCAAGTGTTTTGGTAAAGTGTGTTTTATTTACTTCAAAATATTTAAAAATAAATTTTTAGATTTCTCCTTTAACCCACTTGTTATTTAGAAAAAAATTTTTTTTAATGTATTTTGCAGTTTTCTAGCTATCTTTCTGTTACTGATTTCTAGTTTAATTCCATTGTGATCTGATGGCATACTTTGTATGATTTCTATTCTTTTAAATTTGCTTAAGTGTACTTTATGTGTGTAACTGGGCCTGTCTTGTCTTGGTGAATGTTTCATGGGGAATTGAGAAGATGTATTTATTCTGCTGTTGTTGAAGTATTATACAGACATAAATTAGATCCAGCTGACTAATAGTGGTGTTCAAATATGTTCTCACTAATTTCTTTGTATTGAATTTGCCAGTTAATCTTAGAGGGGTCTTGAAGTGTCCAACTGCAATGGAAAGTTTTGACACTGTTGCTGGGATTATGCACATTAGGTTGTTATGTTTTGGAGAATTGATTCCTTTATGTAATGAGCATTCCTTATGTAATGCTCCACTTTATTCCTGTTAACTTTTGCTCTTAACTCAGCTCCATCTGAAGTTTAATATAGTTTCTCCTGCTTTCTTTTGCTTAGTATTACTCTGTGGGTCTTTACATTTAAAGTGGATTTTTTTGTAGACAACATAAAATTGGGTTGGGCCTTTTTAAAAATTCAGTACAACATTCTGCTCTGAATAATTGGTATATTTTAGACCATTGGCATTTAAAGTACTTGTTGATGTAGCTGAATTATTATCGACTGTAATTTGTTTTGTTTTCTGTTAGTTACCCTTGCTTGTTTTTCTTCTATTCTTTTGCTGCCTTCTCTTGTCTTTGTCTTTTTATATGACTCTGTTTCTTCTCTTTTCTGAGCATATAAATCCTTGAAAATTTTTTTTTAGTTGAGCTTGTGTTTGCAATATACATTTACAATTGGTCCAAGTTCTCTTTAAAATAAAATTATACGACTTTAGGTTGTATGCATTCGTTCATGCTTCACTTGTGTCCGACAGTCTGTGACCCTGTGGACCATAGTCCACCAGGTTCTTCTGTCCATGAGATTTTCCAGGCATGAATACTGGATTGGGTTGCCATGCCCTCCTCCAAAGGATCTTTAGGTACCTCATAACAGAGGATTCCTGTTTCCTCCCTCCTATCCCTTATAACATTATTGTTACTCATTTTACTTATCCACAAGCTGTAATCACTCAACTCATTTTTGCTATTATTTCTTTAAACCGACTCTTAACTGTTTGGTCAGTGAATAATAAGGAAAGTATTTTATTCTACCTTCATTTAAGTTGGTCAGTTTTTTTTTTGTTCAACACTTTATAAATAGTTCATTTCACTCTCTTCTTGCTTGTATAGCTTCTGAGGAGAAATAGGTAAGTTTTTTTTTTTTTTTTTCCTGGCTTCTATCAAGATTTTCTTTTTGTCTTTGATTCTCTGCAGGTTGCCTGTGATAGACCTAGGTGTAGATGTTTTGTTATTTATCCTCCTTTATATTTAAGCTTCCTGGATTTGTGGTTGGATATTTATCATTTGGGGAAATTTCAATCATTATTAGTTTTAGGTTTTTTTCTGTCCTTCCCCCATCCCCTTCCTCCTCCTTCCTTCCTCATTCCCTTACTTGTTTCTGGTATTACTATTTATATCTATGTTGTTATTGTTCCATGTTTTTTTGGACTTTCTTTTTCACTTTCTTTTTTTCCTTGGCATTTCAGCCTTTGGAAGTTCCTTTTGACATATCTTTAAGCTCATTGATTCTTTGCTTGCTTAAATCTGGTGTGTTGCTGAACCCAACAAAGGCATTCTTTGTTTCTTTTAACAGTATTTTTTATTTCCATCATTTCCTTTTGGTTGTTTCTTAGAAATTTCCATTTTTCTGCTTACAGTACCCATCTGTTCTTGCATGTTGTTTATTTTTTCCATAAGAGCCCTTAGAATATTAATCACTGTTACTTTCAAATTCTTGGTGTGATAATTCCATTATGCTTGGTTTTCCATATTCAGACAGTGTTTTAGCATGCCTTGTAATTTTCTGTTGAAAGGCATATATAATGTATTTAGTAAAAGAAAATGAGGTAAATTGACTTTCAGTGTAAGGTTTTATATTTATCTGGCTAGCAGTTAGGTTTTGTTTGGTGTTTGCTAAAGCTGTATCAGAGGCTAAAATTTCCTTCCCTGTTGTCTTTTGGTTTCCCTGGAGACTTCTTCTTAAATAAGGTCTGAGATGCATAGTTATTTTGTAGTACCCTGTTATTATTTATGATGGTAAGTTATAGGGGGAAGGGAAGTGTTCTGTAGTCCTATGATTTGACCTCAGTTTTTTTAGAGTCTCTATCCTCAAGACATATTTACCTGTTTTCCTGTTTTTGTTCCCTCTTAAGTGAGACAGGAATGCTAAAAGGCACTGGAGTTTAGTGTTTCTTTACCCTAAGTCAAATATTAGAGTGTTCTGGAATTGGATATTTCCTTTTTCCTAGGTTGATGAGGCTCTTATTGAACCCCAGTTGGTTGGGTTCTGGTAGAATAGTTTCTGTTGAGGACAGACCTTGTTAAAGAACAGAACGCTTTAGGGATATTTCATCATGACTGTTTTTCCCCTCACTTCCCTGGAAGAACAGCTTGATTTTCAGTGTGATAGATAACCTGGTGGGGTTCCTGGTGATAAAATTCACAGAAGTGGTGGGGGGCTTCCCTAAGACTGGAACCCCTGGAATTTTAACTGAAATTTGTTCATGCTGAGTCTTCAGTAATTTGTCAATCATAATTTAGGCTTTCCTATGCTGGTAATGGTGGTTGTGGCGTTTTCTGCTTCTGAGCTTTGCTGAATTGACGATTCTCTGTATCTGCCCGTCTCTCTTGGCAGTTTTGGGGGCAGTGGTTTGCTCTGTGACCCCAATTCTCTGATAATCTAAGAACTGTTGAATTTTAGTTTGTTTTGTTATTTTAGTTTGTTTTGCTGTTTGCTATGAGGATGGGTGTGGGAACTTCCAAACTCCTTACTGTTGGATCAGACACCATAAGCCCCCTGTGGTAATGACTTTTATTTATTCTATATTTTACTTGTCTTACTAAAGAATATAACATATCCCAAGATGATAAAGCTTTCTTTTTCTAGCTGCATAATATGGCATGGTATGCATAAACTGGGCTGATTGAATCATTCTTCTTGATGGGCACTGAGTTTTCCCCATCTTTTCCCATTATTAACAGTACTGCTAGAAATGTGTTTATACATGTATCCTTGCATGCTGGCTGTGTCATATCCTTAGGTTACTTCCAAAAGTGTGACATCCAGGTCAAATGATATTTTCTTTTGTTAGCCTACTTTGTAAAAAAATTGTAGCAGTGTAGGAATTTCCTTTCATTTGGACATCACTGGATATTGTCAGCCTGATAGGTAAAAATGGTTTCCCATTGTTTTTTTGATTAGTACTTTCCCAATTAGAGTGAGGTCTGAAGCATCATTGTCTACCATTTCAGCTTCCTGAGTGCATCTTTATTTGTGATATTGCCATTTCTATCATTTGGGTTATTTGCTTATTCCTTATAAATTTGTATTCTAGGCCCAGTTGTTAATATATTTAAAACTTATTATTTGTGTTCCTTATAGAAAAGTCAGAAAATGGCAGCATAAGAAGAAAGTAAAAATCACCCATCTGCTCACAGAGATAAACTGCTCTTAGAATTTTGATATTGGACATTTTTCTAAGCATATGTATGTATATAAATTCCTACCAAAATGAAATTTTACTTGGCATGCTATATAAAAATATTATTACATGCGATTTTATGTTTAACTACAAAATAAAAAATATCAAGCAAGAGAAAAAAGCTTTTGAAATGTAGATCATGACCTGCTAAATTGATTTCATGACACAGAGTTTGAAAACATTGCCTAAAACTATGTAAATATGCAACCTTGATAAAAGAAAAATAAAAATATGGGAACAATAAATATATCCCTTAATTCAAGATAACTGGAATGTCTTCTATGTTTTTCATTTATTTAGTTTTTTCAGACATTTAGAAAATTCAGTATTACTGAAATGCTCAAACATAATTAAAAGTAGACAAAGTAGTATGATGAATCCCACTGTCCCCATCCCTTACATTTAGCAGTTATCACATTTTGCTAATCTTGTTTTACCAAACAATCCATATTTAAATTTACCTAGTTGGCTCAAAAAATATTATTCATAATTGGCTTTCTTTGAATCTGGATGCAAGCAAGAGATCTGCGCACTGTGTGGTTAATATTGTCTTAAGTCTCTTGTGATTTATAGTATCTACTCTTGGCTTTTAAAATTTTTGCTCTACTTATTGCTCCCCTGGTGACTCAGATGGTAAAGAATCTGCACACAATGCGGGAGATTGGAGTTTGATCCCTGGGTTGGGAAGATCCCCTGGAGGAGGAAATGACAACCTACACCAGTATTCTTGCCTGGAGAATTCCATGGACAGAGGAACCTGTGGGCTATAGTCCATGGGGTCACAAAGAGTGGGACATGACTGAGCACCGAATGTTGATTGAAAGATAGACCATGCTTTGGGTTTGACAGATGCTTTCTTTGGTGGTGGTAAAGGACAGAAATGGTATGGACCTAACAGAAGCAGAAATATTAGGAAGAGGTGGCAAGACTACACAGAAGAATTATACGAAAAAGACCTACATGACCCAGATATCAACAATGGTGTGCTCACTCAATTAGAGCTAGACATTCTGGAATGCAAAGTCAAGTGGGCCTTAGGAAGCATCACTATGAACAAAGCTGGTGGAGGTGATGGAATTCCAGCTGAGTCATTGAAGATTCTAGAAGAAGATGCTGTGAAAGTGCTGCACTCAATATGCCAGCAAATTTGGAAAACTCAGCAATGGCCACAGGACTGGAAAAGGTCATTTTCATTCCAGTCCCAAAGAAGGGCAGTGTCAAAGAATGTTCAAACTACCACACAATTGTACACATCTCACATGCCAACAAAGTAATGCTCAAAGTTCTCCAAGCCAGGCTTCAACAATAAATGAACTGAAAACTTTCAGATGTTCAAGCTGGATTTAGAAAAGGCAGAAAACCAGAGATCAAATTACCAACATCCATTGTATCATAGAAAAAGCAAGAGAGTTCCAGAATAAAAATCTACTTTATTGACTACACCGAAGTATTTGACTGTGTGGATCACAACAAACTATGGAAAATTCTTAAACAGAAGGGAATACCAGACCACCTTAACTACCTCCTGAGAAATCTGTATGTAGGTCAAGAAGCACCAGTTAGAACCAGACATGCAACAAAAGACTGGTTGCAAATTGGGAAAGGAATAGTCACTGCTGTATATTGTCACATGTTTATTTAACTTATATGTAGAGTTAATCATGTGAAATGCCTGGCTGGATGAAGCAAAAAGGTAGAAGCAAGATTGCCAGGAGAAACATCAATAACCTCAGATATGCAGATGACACCACCCTTATGGCAGAAAGCAAAGAGGAACTAAAGAGCCTCTTGATGACAGTAAAAGAGAAGAGTGAAAAAGCTGGCTTAAAACTCCATAGTCAGAAAACTAAGATTATGGCATCCGGTTGCATCACTTCATGGCAAATAGATGGAGAAACAATGGAAACAGTGAGAGACTTTATTTTCTTGGGCTGCAAAATCACTGCAGATGGGGACTGTAGCCATGAAATTAAAAGACGCTTGCTACTTGGAAGAAAAGTTATGACCAACCTAGACAGCATATTAAAAAGCAGAGACATTACTTTGCCAACAAAAGTCTGTCTAGTCAAGGCTATGGTTTTTCCAGTAATCATGTATGGATGTGTGTTGGACCATAAAGAAAGCTGAGCGCAGAAGAATTGATGCTTTTGAACTGTGGTGTTGGAGAAGACTGTTGAGAGTCCTTTGGACTGCAAGGAGATCCAACCAGTTAATCATAAGGAAATCAATTCTGAATATTCATTGGAAGGACTGATGCTGAAGCTCCAATACTTTGGTCACCTGATGCGAAGAACTGACTCATTGGAGAAGACCCTGAGGCTGGGAAAGATTGAAGGCAGAAGGAGAAGGGGACGACAGAGGTTGAGATGGTTGGATGGCATCACCGACTCAATGGACATGAGTTTGAGCAGGCTCCAGGAGTTGGTGAGAGACAGGGAAGCCTGGCGTGCTGCGGTCCATGGGGTCACAAAGGGTCAGACATGAGTGAGCGACTGAGCTTGTTCTTCTAATAGTATTTCCTATAAATGGAAGTTGGCTATAGGTGATTATTGAGATGTAAGTTCACATTTTTGGCAAGTGTACTTCAAAAGTGATGCTGGAAACTTATTTTTTTGCAGTTTCTGTGGGCAGGAATTTGGGAACCCTAGCTAGGCAGTTTTAACTTGAATTCTTTCATAAAATTGCAGTGAAATGTTGACTGGGGCATCATCAGTAGAAGGTGTAACCAGGGTTGGAGAATCTATTCCAGGTTGGCTCTCTCACATGGCTGGCAAATTGTAATTCACTGTTTAGGGAAGGTCTCAGTTGTTAGTGTGGACCTTTCAAAAGTGTTAGTTGATTATTTGACAGCCTGGAGGCTGGCTTCTTGGGTCAAATGATCCAAGAAAGTTTTTAATAATTTTTTTTATATTGAATGGGTATGTCTTTTCAGAGAACAAAAGTTCATGTCATCTACATGTGGGGATAATTTTAGCGCTTATGTTTCACTTCTTATTCTTAATTCAGTATGGGCTTCCCTGGTGGCTGAGACAGTACAGAATCTGCCTGCATTGCAGGAGACCTGGGTTCAATCCCTGGGTTGGGAAGATCCCTGGAGGAGGACATGGCAACCTACTCTAGTGTTCTTGCCTGCAGCATCCCCATGGACAGAGGAGCCTGGCGGGCTACAGTCTAGGGGCTCACAAAGAGTCAGACAAGTAGAAATAGAATGCAAGACATTATGTTTTACTTAACACAATCTGTTAGTTTTATTTTATTTTATTTTTTATTTTTTTTAGTTTTATTTTTTAAAACTGTTAGTTTTAATATTTTTATTTAACCCAGTATGTCAATAAATTATTTCATTTGGAAACAGTTTAACAAATTATCAAGATAATAATTTTTTTACTTGTTGTGACTTTTTGAAATCAATGTATGTATTATACTTCAGGAACATTTAGACCATCCACATTTCAAGTGAGCGGTAGCCACATGTAGCTAGTAATCACTGTATTGGGCTGTTCAACTCTGGATACTCTTTGTATAATTAACTGTGTTATGTAATACCATCAAAGATAGTGAGATAGAGGTATCAACTGCATAATCTTTGATAACCTACTTTAACTCATTATCATCAGTATATTTCCATATCAGCAACATACTTCTGCAATATTTTTCAGAGTGCACCGTATGGTATAGATGTACCATAATACCTGTTTGTGGTTTTTTTTTTTTTTTTTGGCTTAATGTTTTTAGGTGTTGTTATATTGCTTTTAGTGAACATGCTTACAGAAAAATCTTTTATGTCTTTATTTCCTTGTGCTAAATATCTATAAAAGCCCTTGCTATGTTAAAGGGCACAGGATTTTCAAAGCTGTGGGTGCCTTTGCCAAATTATGTTTTGTAAGTATGCGGGTTTACTACTGGCAGCATATAACAGTGTATGTTTACGTCATACCTATGTTAATACTGTGTAATTTTCCTTTGGAAATATTTTCCTCTTAGTTAAAAGTGGTATTTGATTTGTATATTTTGATTAATGGTGAGATTAAATACATAGGCATCTGCATATTGACAGTTCATTAATTTTTCATTTTTTATTGTTGTCCTGGTCTTTTCTTGGTTCAGTTCAGTTGCTCAGTCGTGTCCCCGTGGACTCTTTGCGACCCCATGGACTGAAGCATGCCAGGCCTCCCTGTCCATCACCAACTCCCGGAGTTTACTCAAAGTCATGTCCATCGAGTTGGTGATGCCATCTAACCATCTCATCCTCTGTTGTCCCTTCTTCTCCCGCCTTCAGTCTTTTCCAGCATCAGAGTCTTTTCAAATGAGTCAGCTCTTCGATTCAGGTGGCCAAAGTATTGTAGTTTCAGCTTCAGCATCAGTTCTTCCAATGAACACCCAGGACTGATCTCCTTTAGGATGGACTGGTTGGATCTCCTTGCAGTCCAAGGGACTCTCTCAAGAGTCTTCTCCAACACCACAGTTCAAAAGCATCAATTCTTCTGTGCTCAGCTTTCTTTTTTTCTTTTTTTTTTTTTTCCATTTTCAGCTTTCTTTATAGTTCGACTCTCACATCCATACATGACTACTGGAAAAACCATAGGTTTGACTAGACGGACCTTTGTTGGCAAAGTAATGTCTCTGCTTTCTAATATGCTGTCTCGGTTGCTCACAACTTTTATTCCAAGGAGTGAGCGTCTTTTAATTTCATGGCTGCAGTCAACATCTGCAGTGATTTTGGAGCCCCCCATAATAAAGCCTGTCACTGTTTCCACCGTTCCCCATCTATTTGTCATGAAGTGATGGGACCAGATGCCATGATCTTAGTTTTCTGAATGTTGTGTTTTAAGTCAACTTTTTCACTCTCCTCTTTTACTTTGATCAAGAGGCTGTTTAGTTTTTCTTTGCTTTCTGCCGTAAGGGTGGAGTCATCTGCATATCTGAGGTTATTGATGTTTCTCCTAGCTTGTGCTAGGGGATTCCAGCTTGTGATTTCAGCTTGTGCTTCATCCAGCCCAGCGTTTCCCATGATGTACTTTGCATTTAAGTTAAATAAGCAGGGTGACAATATACAGGCTTCACGTACCCCTTTCCCTATTTGGATCTGGCCCATTCATTGTTCCTTGTCCAGTTCTAACTGTTGCTTCCTGACCTGCATACAGGTTTCTCAAGAGGCAGGTCGCGTGGTCTGGTATTCCCATTTCCTTCAGAATTTTCCAGTTTATTGTGATCCATAGAGTCAAAGGCTTTTTCATAATCAATAAAGTAGAAATGGGTGTGTTTCTGGAACTCTTTTTTTTCCGATGATCCAGCAGATGTTGGCAATTTGATCTCTGGTTTCTCTGCCTTTTCTAAAACCAGCTTGAACATCTGTAAGTTCATGGTTCACGTGCTGTTAAAGCCTGGCTTGGAGAATTTTGGGCATTACTTTACTAGCATGTGAGATAAGTGCAATTGTGCAGTAGTTTGAGCATTCTTTGGCATTGCCCTTCTTTGGGATTGGAATGAAAACTGACCTTTTCCAGTCCTGTGGCCACTGCTGAGTTTTCCAAATTTTCTGGCATAATGAGTGCAGCACTTTCACAGCATCATCTTTTAGGATTTGAAATAGCTTCACTGGAATTCCATCTCCTCCACTAGCTTTGTTCGTGTTGATGCTTCCGAAGGCCCACTTGACTTCACATTCCAGGATGTCTGGCTCTAGGTGGGTGATCACACCATCATGATTATCTGGGTCGTGAAGATCTTTTTTATATAGTTCTTCTGTGTATTCTTGCCACCTCTTCTTAGTATCTTCTGCTTCTGGTAGGTCCATACAATTTCTGTCCTTTATTGTGCCCTTCTTTGCAAGAAATGTTCCCTTGGAATCTCTAATTTTCTTGAAGAGATCTCTAGTGTTTCCCATTCTGTTGTTTTCCTCTCTTTGCATTGATCGATGAGGATGGCTTTCTTATCTCTCCTTGCTATTCTTTGGAACTCTGCACTGAAATGGGAATATCTTTCCTTTTCTCCTTTACTTTTTGCTTCTCTTCTTTTCACAGCTATTTGTAAGGCCTCAGACAGCCAGTTTGCTTTTTTGCATTTCTTTTATTTGGGGATGGTCTTGATTCCTGTCTCCTGTACAATGTCACGAACCTCTGTCCATAGTTCATCAGGCACTCTGTCTATCAGATCTGGTCCCTTAAATCTATTTCTCACTTCCACTGTACAGTCATAAGGGATTTGATTTGGATCATACCTGAATGGTCTAGTGGTTTTCCCCACTTTCTTCAGTTTTATTCTGAATTTGGCAATAAGGAGTTCATGATCTGAGCCGTAGTCAGCTCCTGGTCTTGTTTTTGCTGACTATATAGAGCTTCTGCATCTTTGGCTGCAAAAAATATGATCAGTCTGATTTTGGTGTTGACCATCTGTTGATGTCCATGTGGCATTTTTAGTATTTCTTCTTCTATTGTGGAGTCATTTAAATTGTACTTTCTAATTGTTCCGATTTTAAGTTCTAATTGTTGCTGGCATGTAAGAAGTCTTTTTGTGTGTGAAAGTGAAAGTCGTTCAGTCCTGTCTGACTCTTTGCAACTCCATAGACACTATAGTCCATGGAATTCTCCAGGCCAGAATACTGGAGTGGGTAGCGTTTCCCTTCTCCAGGGGATTTTCTCAACCCGTGGAACGAACCCAGGTCTCCTGCATTGCAGCCAGATTCTTTAGCAGCTGAGCCACAAGGGAAGCCCCTGGACTAACCTTTTTTGTATACAATTTTTCTAATGTGTCTTTTTCTTTTTTAAAAATTCTTTTGGATCTGCAGAGGTTGTCATCTCTTCTACCAGTAATCTTGTTTTTGTCACTTTCAATGTTTGTTTCTAATTTTACTTACTAAGTTCTGGAACAGTTAGTAATAATGAACATTCTTGTCTTGTGTGCAACACCTGGCATTTTACTGTTAAATATGAGAGTAATTGTTTGTTTCAGGGAAATACCATTGTAAAGAAAATATCCTATTGCAAGGTTACTATGAAATCTTTGCTTTAGTTGTTTTTTTATTTTTGTTTTTTGGCCTTGCCATGTGACTTACAGGACCCCCAGAGCACGGCTTAAACCTCGGCCCTGCTGTGAAATTGCCCAGTTCTGACCACTGGGCTGACAGGGAGTTCCCTTTGCTCTGTTTTTCTTCAGGAACTGATTATGATTATATTTTGATGTCTATTTGGTGTATTGATGGCTTTTTTACTTTGAAATATTGATGTATGGAATTTTATTAGCTTTTTCAGTCTTGAATTGGTAAATTAAACTGCTTGAGTGAGATGTGTTAGATAATAGCTTTGGATTCAGTTTGTGCAAGTTTCGTTTAAGAATTTTGAATTTATCATTTGTATCATGTGTATGTGCTATGTGCTGTTGTATGTTTTAGTAGTAGGATTAATAAGTTGGTTTTACAAAATTGAGCTGTAATTTGTATGCTTTCACATACTCTGGAGCTGTATAAAATAATTAAATTTTACATTTATTAAAGACTTACTAGAAGCCCATATAAAGCCCAACTGGACCCAGACTATTTTTTTATTAAAAGTAACTCTTGTAACATCTTTAAATTTTCTTTGATGAACTATACTGATTGTTTTTGGCTTTTGCCAAGAAACAGTTTGTTCAGTAAGTAAAACAGCTAAGAATTGATTTTATATTAATCATACCCAGAAACTATGCAGTGTGGAAATTAGCTGTGTTGATTTTATATCATAGCAATTTTCTTTAGGGGAAGAAAGTTGGTTAGATATCTCCTTGGGATGATATTGATACTAGATTCAGAGAGAAGAGAGTAAACATTATTAAATGACAAAATACCAGTTCTTTTAAAGGATTAGTTTTCTCCCCAGCTCTTTATTTTTTAAAAATTTTGAACCTGTGGTAAAGTTATAAGAATAAAATCTTTAATGTATTAATTATTGTTGTCCTTAGGTGCATTTTATCTGGTGTTTGAATATATGGACCATGATCTGATGGGACTGTTGGAATCAGGCTTGGTTCATTTTAATGAAAATCACATAAAGTCGTTTATGAGACAGCTCATGGAAGGTCTGGATTATTGTCATAAGAAGAACTTTTTGCATCGAGATATCAAATGTTCAAATATTCTTCTAAACAATAGGTATGATAAAAGGTTGACATATGTTTAAAATGAATCATATATTGTCTACCTTGAGATTTAAAAATTAGTTTTTTATTGCTTAAAATATTTTTAACATAATCAGTATTGCAGTTTGGACTACATCTGAAGTTGTGTTAAATATACTTCAGTTAATTAAATTCCAGTAATAGTTTGTAATGTATGTAAGGTAAACTTTGTTGACTTGCTGACATTCCATCTCCTCAATCTAAGCAATTTAATAGAATTAAGTGGATCAGACCTCTAAAGAACTTTAGAGTTTGTTTAACCTTACAGGGATTTAGGAGTCATAAAGGCTTGAGTTTGAATCCACGGAGTAGTTTGAAGCTATATGCAAGTATCCATAAACTATATACTAGTTTTAGTGAACTTGGGGAAACTATTTAACCCCTCCTTTTGTTGTTGCTGAATAACAACTGTCATACCTCAGTGGAGGAGAGAAAGGGACAGGAAGACTACTGAGCATTATAAGCACCTCCCGGCTCCCAACACTTAGTTGACCTTCTTGTGTGATAGTCTTCCAAATAATATGAATGTTTCTTCTAATAATAATATGATTTTAGTTTTAGATTAAAAATGGATTTTAGAATCTTTCTTAATTTGGATTTTTTTTAAAAAGTCATCACACTTTTTAGGTGAACTATTTTTCAGGTGTTATATACATGTAACATATGTACCTACATATATATTCAAAGTTTATGTTAAATATTTTACTGGTAGCATAACCTGAACTCTGATAATTCTGTTGTAATTGCTACTGTTTGTTAAAGTGAGGCATGCCTGATCCTGATTTTAGTTAATAGGAAGTATTCTGTAGAGCACCTAGTCACTCTTAAGAACTGGAAAATTAAACATAAATTTAAAATGATGTGGTCTGGTTTTGTGCATTTTTGGCTGGAATTGAACAGGTAATCTGTATTATTACTGAAGTAATACAAGTTATTTCACTTTGTTAATTTTCATTGAAGTATACTTTTCTAAATAGGAACTGGATAATACTGAGAAACTTGTTATATTAGTACTTTTATATATAATAATATATGTAATAATAGTACTGGTGTAATAGTAGCTGAAATTATCCAAAGAAAAGTACTGATTTTTTTGCCTTATATTGTTGTGAGCTTATCTATTTGTCTTTTCCTATAGAGCCTTGGGTCTGCAATGTAATCAGAGTTACTAGTTAGTTCTAGAAATAGAAGAGAATGTGTGCCATCAATTCAGAGTAAACTAATACTTTTTGTTCATTTTATCTTACTTCCATCAGAGGACAGATAAAACTTGCAGATTTTGGACTTGCTCGATTATATAGCTCAGAAGAAAGGTAAGAATATTTTCAAATGAATATTGTAGACATTAGTGACCAGATTTAGAAGCTATATTAAGAATACCTTATTGATAGTTTATTTTTTTAACAAAAGGGAAATTTTCTTTTCATGGTTAAATACATGAAATAATGAAGTTTTATATCATGTTGGATTTACTTTTATTTATAAGAATTTGTACATTAAATCAATGTAAAAATAAAATATATTTTTAATATCCAGAGGTAAATATAATTTTCTTTTAAAGTTTCTTAAGTGAGCTTAGGAATTTTTAAAAAAGAATTCATACTTAAATTTCTAATGCACATCTAGATGTTAAGATGTTTGTGATTTTGTGTTTAATGAAAAATCTTAGTAAATGCTCTTTATGTTACATGTTTAAGCTTATTTTTTTGTTTTAATTATTATTTTGAACTTCCTTAAACATTTTTAACAATAGTTATATCTGTAGTTGTGTCTGTTTTTTTAAAATTCCTTAGAACCTTTTACTTAAACAACCTACTTCTTTGTGTGGAGTCTCTCCGGCTAAGGTTGGGATTTGTATCCCATTTAGCTCCAAGAGATGGTGGTACTGAAATATGACTTGTCTTACTGGGATTATTCTCAGAAGAATAATACAGAATTTCAAAATAAAATATCTTTCTGAAATAGTGCAGCTTATGGTGATAAACAATGAATTTAACTGGGTTTAATATCTTCAGTTTAGCCCCTTCTTTTCTTCTCAGTGTTGTTTCTTTATATTATTATTATTATATGTTGATATGTTATTATTATATATAATCATTATATATAATATATAAATTATATGCAACAATTATATAATTATATATTATAACTATTATTTATATTGATACATGTTATATATGTAAATTCTTTATGACAGTTCTGTAATTTACTTGGTGTAATCATAATTGGATAGAGTAAAGTGTCAGTTAATTTGGAATTCTTAACAATAGGTGTTTATGTTCACTGACTGCCAGTTTCTGGTTACTTGAAAAAATTTTTTTTAAAAATACTTTTTTATATTTTAATCTTGTAGTGCCCGTAACATAATTCTGAAAATTATTTTTAGAATTTAGAGGTTTTTAAATGGTTTGTTTGGGATATGTTAGAGTTCTTTTTAACCTCAGACCATGGTATGGACAGGTTGTAATGGACAGTGTTCCAGTCCCCTATATGTACTTTAGCCCTAGCTTTTCTGCCTTTATTTGTTTTACCTAATTAATATTTAAAGGAAAGGTTGTATGCTTTTGCTTGTTTGCTTAAGTTGTTTTAGAGCTTAACAGCTTCATTTCCATTTGAGAAAACAGACCCAGAAAGGATTAAGTGACTTGAAATATTCAAAAGTATTTGTTAATATCATCTAGAGTATGAAGCTTGAAGTTTCCAACTTCCAGTTGTTTATTCTTTCCATCATATATAATAATGCCTCTTGATAGAATTTGAAGGAAAAAAATATATAGGTTCATAAGTGTATTTAATCCAAAACTTCACTTGCATAGCTGGTTCACTGAGATTTCATTGTAGTTTGGTTATCCTTTCTTAATACAAGTATATGTCTCTCATACTTTGACTGTAAATCCTGTTCCTTTTGTTTTCATGTTAGGTTTCAGTGGAGATGGAGAACAGCTAAATTACCATTTTCCATCTGATGATTCTTTTTATGCAGATATTTGTCCTTATTGGAATAAGTATGTTCCAGAAAACCTATAGAGCCAAATTTTATGTCTGAATCCACTCTCCCATTGAATTTTTTTTTTTAATGGAATGTTGGGTTTCAGTGGAGTGTCAGGAGTTTGTCGTGTTAACTGAGGCTTGGTCCTCATTGTCTTGCTGAATTAAAAATTTAAAATCCCATAACTTTGCATCTTCAGGTAATGTATACTGAAAATTTCTGCTTATTCAAATTTGCAAGTTAAAAAGTTGGTGTATCATTTTGTTTTACAAGCAGATATCCTATACTTCAGGGTTATGTAGTTTTAAAAAAATACTTTTTTCAGATTCAAATAATTCCGATTTCTTTAAAATCAGTAAAGAAGTAGGCTTAACTTAATGGAATGACTTAAAACATATTATTCTAGTAAATTTTAGTAATACTGAAATTCACTGCCTTTAGCAGATTCACTGTATTTTCCCAAATTCTCTAGGTATTTTTTGAAATATAAAGCAAATGATTTTCATCCATATTTCTTTGTTATTAGAACCAGAAAGAAACCATAATGCCCCGATCTAAATGTTAAGATAATTTTGAAAAACTTTCTGAGTGTAATTAGCTATTACAGATAGAATGAAATATTCAAGAAATTATCCTAGGGTTTTTTGTTTTAAAATAGAGCAAATTTCAGCTTATCACTGTAATTTGATTTGGTATGCCTTTTTTTGAGTGAGAAAAACCAGACAGAGCTACAGCTAGTGTGTAGGAATTGAACATGAAGTAGAGGGTGACCAATGTGAATCTCTTCTGTCCTGTGTGCTGCAGTAGAAAAAAGGTGAACCACTGGGCTAAAACTTGGGAGAAAATAATTCCTTTAAAGTTGAAGAATCATTTTCTCATTTTGAACATCAGTATTAATGCTTTGCCTTATTTGGCCTTGGGGGAAAAAAAGAACTTGAGAATGCGAGGTTTTGCCCCATTTTTTCGTATCCATTCAGTTTTTTAGTAGCTTATTTAGGTCTAACTTTTCCCAAAACTTTCAGCCACAATGATAAACCCTCAAACCCTCTTTCTGAGTGTTTATTTTACTAGGTCTTGGCCCCAGTGCTTTTCCAAGTAATGGGGTATCTTTTTCTCTTTATGTGATTGACTCATATGAAGAAAAAGATACAGTTTGTATATAAGTTGAAATTAATTTCACTTTTAGAGAAGAATCTATAGCTTAGAACGTTTACTTCTTTAATGCTAAGAACTCAAAATCTTTAGGCCTAAATCATGAAACTTTGGCTCTAGGCCTGGCATTGCCATTTTACCAGTTATGGAATATTGAACAAGTCAGTTAATCTCTCTATATTTCGTTATTCTCAACTTTTAAGATAAAGGATTTCAAATATCTAAGATATTTATAGTTTATTGAAAAACATGTATTATTTCTTGGTTCTGAAAGTTAACGTGAATAAAAGGTTTTTAAACATTCGAAGACAATATCGCCATCTAGAGGCTTTTCATAAGATTGCCATTAAAGCCAAAACTAAATTTTCCCAAACTTATGTAGGGTATGGGAGAAGGCAGTGGCACCCCACTCCAGTACTCTTGCCTGGAGAATCCCATGGACAGAGGAGCCTGGTAGGCTGCAGCCACAGGGTCGCTAAGAGTCGGATATGACTGAGCGACTTTACTTACACTTTTCACTTTCATGCACTGGAGAAGGAAATGACAACCCACTCCAGTCTTTTTGCCTGGAGAATCTCAAGGATGGGGGAGCCTGGTGGGCTGCCGTCTTTGGGGTCGCACAGAGTCGGACACGACTGACGCGACTTAGCAGCAGCAGCATGCAGGGTATGAATGGGAGAGTCACCTGTTGCTGCTTGTCCATGTTCTAGATGAAATTATATTCAGAATTAAAATTGCCTCTTTAGGGCTGGTCTTTTTGTGTTCTTGTCTTTTCACTAGAGCTAGAATTGTAGTTATTTAAAGACAGGTATCATTATTTTAAACTTTTGTGTTTTATATGCCTTAAAACATAAAGAACTTTCATAATAACTGCTTGATTAATTCTGATCATTGAATATGTTGTATTAATTATATTAAGATTAGTTGTTGGACTTTCAAATATTATATTTTACTTTTGCCAGATAAAATATACTTATTTAGTCTTCCAGCAAGTTGTGTGATACTTCCATTTCTGAATCTCCCTTAAAACACCTTATCTATCTAATAATATTTTGATAGCATCAAATATTTAAAATTACCCGTGATTTCACATGAAAATTATTTATAAGTCTGATGACTTTACAGTTTATTATCTTATTAACCACATTAAAGTAGAAGCTTTGAAAAATAAGTGGTGGTGTTGTTACTTCCTTAGTGGACTAAAAAAATAGTGTCTGCTTTTTTTTTTTTCAAAAACTGTTAATGAGACTTACTTATAGAAGATATTCAGTAGAAGTTGAAAATCAGAATATTCAACGTTGAGACCATTATTTCTGGATTTTTACAAAGTTAGTTTCTAGCCATCTGAGAGTAACAGCTTGTTAGAGTTACTGTTTTTTGTTTTCTAATTTAATGTCTGAGGGATTTTATGTGTGTCTGTCTGCTAGATTATGGAATTTATTGCTTGGAATTTAATTGTTGGAATAAATTGAAATAAAAAAATTATTTTTAGGAGTGTTTTAAAGTATTAATTTATTCTAACACTAAGAACCTCACTGTATGTTTTTCAATCATGTTCTTTTTCAGTAGAGGTGAATTTGTTTTTTTTTTGTGTGTGTGTGAAAAGACTGGGTAGACATGTCAATACCACAGGTTTTTTAGTCCATGAAGCAAAAAAAAAAAAATCGTCAGATGTGTGGTGTCACTTCAGTTTGTGTTTTCTCTTTGTGATCTAAACAAAACCATCTTTAGGATGTTGACTGTGAGTAGCCAAACCAGTAGACCAAGTTCTAAATGTTTAGTTTTGAGGACTCTGGAGGACTCTGGATTTTCATTTATTTGTCTAAGTTTGGATGATCTATTTTCATTTTCACATCAGTACTTTAGCTTTCTTGGAATTTAAATGTCCTAGTTTCAAGACAGTTTCAGTGTCTTACACTTTTGTTTTTACATTTGTAAACACAATATCCTGATCATACCATGAAATATTCTCTTGATAACACTATAAATGATTATTAAATTGGGTAATTCAAGATTGGTCTTATTCTCTGCTAATTCCACCTACCTTTGAGTTTTCTGTTATATTAGAGTCCTGTTTGCATACTTTCTTTATTTTTGCTTTTTCCTCATTAAGCACTAAGGTAAAACTGAGGCATGACACAATTTTGTGAAAGTTCTGCGTAAATTATCATGAGTTTTTCTTTGATTTTAATAAAACAATTGTTTTCGTTGTCTCTGGTCAGTATTAACTTTAAAAATATATTAAAAAGCTTACTTACAATGTTTATTAAAACATTTAAAATGTAATTAAAACACCCCTGTCTTTTTTAAAGTTCTTTTGCCGTTTCTCTTCTCTCCCAGGCTCTATCTCCTAGCTCTAGAAATGAGCATTTGCTCAGCCTTCTCAGGCAAATGATAGTTGAGTGTAGTCAGAGCAAGAACCAAGTAATTTTATAGGTCTCGTGTGGATATTCTCCTGGAGACAGCAGTGTGTATTGAAGGTGTAAACATCGGCATTTTATTTTATGTTATCACTTTGGCTGCACTTTAGAAGGTAGATTGACCTTGTAAGCCTGCAAGCAAGGGTAATCAGTTATAAAGCTGTTGAATAAACCTCGGTAGGATAATCATAGCTAAACTAGGCAGTGGGCATAGCTGTTGTAAAGATGCAGATGAATTTCATCATAAGATACAGAATTATTAGAATTTGATGGTTGACATGTTGGTAGACATATTCCTGCCTTCACCCCTGTGGTAAGATTTCTGCTTAAGGAACGGAATAAATGACTTATTAATTAGGATAAACTAAATTTATAACAAAGAGAACCTCAAAATTCAGTGGTTTAAAGAATAAGAAGTTTGTATTTCTCCCTCGGTAATCTGGAATAGTTGTTACTTTACCTTGATGCAAAATTGAGAGTATTTTACCATATTATTAGATTAACTGTTTACTCTGCTTCACACAGTCATTTAAGGATTCAGATTGGAAGATTTGCTGTCTTTCTTCACATGCCTTCCAAGTCGGTCATCATGTCTGTCAGCTCGAAGCTAGAAAAGAGAAAGGAGTGGTGTTGTGAGCCAAGCTAGAAATGGTACTTGTGTTCACTTTCCTTTGGCAAGAACTTGGGCACATGGCCATACTTAACTGCAGTGAGGATGGGAGATGAAGTGTAGGTGGGCAGCTCCCATCAAAGAAAGGAAGAACAGATTTTAGGAAACAGCTTTGCAGTCTCTGCCATAAGTGATGCTGTTTGCTGAGACAGGAAATGGGAAGCAGGTTTGCAAGATAATAAATTTCCTTTTATGTTAAGACATAGGTATTTATAGGACTTCTAAATTTGCATGTGTAATAATGTATAAGTGATCCTAAGATGACAGCAATTGGAAAAAAAAATTACTTATATTTTTCTGTAGCAATCTTATGATATAGAAATTTATTTTTCTAAGAAAATATCAAAAGGAGGAAAGTGGGATAAAATTAGAAGGGAATGGGAAAAGAGCATGAAGAAAAGATTGTGTTTATTGTTATATATTGATAGTTATGGCATAAATCAGTTGATTAAGAATATTAATAAGTACTTACTATATTCCAAACACTGACCCAGGTAATACCTGTTGGCTGCGTATTAAGTGATTTAGAAGATTGACCAAGTCCTTGGTCTCAAACCTATTGGATAGAAGAAAGAATTTAAAGTACTAAATACTAAAAGGCAAATAAAATAGTTTCTGAAGGGTCAATGTGAGTGTGGGGTGGGGCTGCTAGGGTAATTTTAGCTAAAACAGTAGGATAGACCTCTTTGTGAAATAAAAATGAGCTAAGACCTGAGTGATGAGAAGATAATAACTTAATGAAGATCTAGGCAGACAACATTCCAAATAGAAGGAACTCAGCAACTGCAAGGCCTGGGAACAGACTTGCAAAGTTAAGGGGCCAAGATGTTTTCCCAGTGTAATAGGTACTCCAGGTTACAGTCTTATCACCGGAGGTAAATTTTAAATTTTATTTAATTACTGTGGGAAATCACTGGACAGTTTAAGCAGCTGACTGATATGACCTGGTTTTATGCTTAAAAACCATAAAAATGGGGGAAGAAGGCTAGAAATGGAGGCAGGGAAACTAGTTAAGAGACTGTTGTAGGAGAACCAGAGAAAAGATAATAGTGGCTCACACTCAAAGTGAGCAGTGACTCAGATTTCCTTGAAATTGTGGGAAATGGTTGGATTTAGGATCTATTCAGTTGTAAAGTTGACAGAGTTGTTGATAGATTAGATATGAGATTTGAAGGAAAAGGGAATCAAAGATGACTCCTGGGTTTTTGACTTTAGATGCTGGGTTGGTATTAGAAATAGATCCCAGATTTCTTTTGTAATTTTGGTAGGTGTTTATGTAGTAGATTCTGAAGGATACATGACATTTGGTCATACAGTGAATTTACTTAGCTGAACTCTTTCCATGTTTTCCTCATATAAGTTATGCTCTAAAAGAATTAAGTGTAGACTTTATGTATTGTTGGAAAAGTGAAGTATTTTAGAGCTTATTTAGTTATTTCCCTTTATGTGATTCTTTTTTCATTTCTTAAGAGAACCTTTAACAAAGTTATCAACTATGGTTTGTGAATTTTACTTTGGATTATCCAGAATCTCTGAATACATCAAGGGCCTAAAATCTTGCTCTGATCATCTGCCTTGCCTTTTACCTGTTTAGACCAGACAGGCGACCGTTAAGGCAGTGCTTGCTTTGTTAGAAGTACAGTGCTGCTTGTGGGGCAGTAGGGTAAGGAAGACCATAACCACATCACAAGGTCCCTAAGGTCCCCAGTCTTAAGGGTAGTGTTGGAATCTACTACTGATAATCTTTGATCTCTGTTCTGTTGATACTTAATTGAATGTAAAGAGAAATGCTGGGATGGTACTTTGTTTTATAAAATGTATACATCAGTTTGAATATTTACTTCATGAAGGAAGGAATTTTCACAATATAGTTTATACTAGTGTTTTAAATAGGGCTTCCCTGGTGGCTCAGAGGTTAAAGCCTCTGCCTGCAATGCGAGAGACCCAGGTTCGATCCCTGGGTCGGGAAGATCCCCTGGAGAAGGAAATGGCAACCCACTCCAGTATTCTTACCTGGAGAACCCATGGACGGAGAAGCCTGGTGGGCTACAATCCATGGGGTCGCAGAGTCAGAAAATTGAACTTTCTATGTCAGATTTTACAGTTAAATGTTTCCAGTATTTACATAGTTTTAATTTTTCTTCTGACAAAAACTAAGCATTTAGATATATTTGGAAAAGCTGCTAATTGGTATACATTAAATTCTTTTGCTGTATACCTGGAAGTATATTCCACTAGTCTCTATTAATCATTTTTGAAAAGGTATTAAATATTTTCACTTCTGAATTTGATGAGTTAATAAAAAAGTGAACTACTCTTAATTTAAACTGCTAAAGATGACTGTTTTCTGGATGTTGCCTAGAACTTATATAGTATTGTTACTTTCCTAGTGGCTCAGATGGTAAAGTGTCTGTCTACAATGCGGGAGACCTGGGTTTGATCCCTGGGTTGGGAAGATTCCCTGGAGAAGGAAATGGCAACCCGCTCCAGTACTCTTGCCTAGAAAATCCCATGGATGGAGGAGCCTGGTGCAGGCAACTGTCCATGGGGTCGCAGAGAGTCGGACACGACTGAGTGACTTCACTTTCTTTCACTTTCTTCCTTATTTTTAAAAAACAAAATTCAGCTGAGTAAATTTGAAGATCTAGTTGGCTTATTAAGCACTTCATGAATCAGGCAGCATCCCATCTAGCAAGTAGAAAGGAGCTCCAAAGATCTGTACAAAATGGAAGACTTTTAAAGGCAGAGGGGGCAGGGACAAGGAGGTTACACTAGCAGAAGGCAGATTGGTTGTAGCAAGATTGTTTTCCTTTAAGGGGTGGCGGGGGTGTCTATGTGACAGATTACCTCACTAGTGCTGCCCAGGAAATTCCAGACTGATTGATTAAGATGAAGTTTCTGGGATGGCTTGAATCTGCAATTAGGTTAGATATTAAGTCTTGGTTGGCTGGTGTGGGGCTTACACAAATAACAGATCCATTTTGGATCTGTTTCTTTTTAAACTATGTAAAATAATCTTTCATTTAAATATGAGCTTTACTAACCTTAGTTTGTATAATCTTTCCACATATTTCACCTGTTTATTTTTTTAATACATTTAAAAACATTTCTAAACATAAAAGATGAAAAGTTAACTATTTACTTGGCCATTTAAATTAATTTAAACATTTTTCTTGAGACTAGTTGTACCTAGATAACAAGACCACAGGTTTCATATGCTCACAGACCCTTGAAATGTTTTAGAAAATTACTTGTCATGTTTTTCTAATACTTTGCCTGCCCTCTGCCTGCCCTCTGCCACCAGCTAATTCTTGTATGTCACCTAAAGTTGGGGCCATATACATTAAAAGTTCTTCCGTATGTCCAGCACTGTTCTCGGCTTAGTTTGTGGGGTTCATAATAAAGAATGGCCTCTGAGGCCTTTTGACTTTCTTGGAACATAGGGAAAACAAAGTAGTTCAATACAATGGTAAGTATGGTGTAAATTTAAGAATATGAAAATAAATCTCTCTTTAAAAATAAATCTGTTGTTAAAAAGAGATTAGACCTTATGGAGACGGATCTTTCACTATGTTTTAAAAGAGGTATAGGTTTGAGTGAGAGTAAAATCGGAAGGAACTTCAAATTTAAAAGGACGTAGGTCATCAAGAGGTGAACATATTTTTAAATGGTTAAATCCAGCTTAATTAGAATAGCTAGAGTTTAAGAGACTTCCTCATTGTGCAAAGTGATGCTAGTAAAAACAAGCAAAAATCACTAAGGAAAGTAATTTAGTAATGTTAGAAAAATCTAATGCTCGTTAGCTATTGAAAACAGACCATCTTCTCTGTTTTAACAAGGTCAAGTATTCTTTTTTCCTGGCTTTGGCACACTGTTACTATAGTCCTAACTGTGGTAATGCTGTGATGTCTAGATCAATGCCTTATAGTATAAATGTTTAAATTATTTGGAGAAATCTGGCTGTGTGGAAGCAGGCTGCTTGGAACTCAGACCTACAGTCAGTCGGCAAGAGGGAATTGCTTGTAAACCATATGCTCCTTTTTTTCCTTACCCAGACTGGTCCAAGTTTAAGCTGACCTTAGGTGGCTTGGCTTGGAATACAGCCGTTCTGGGGAATTTCCTGATACAGCTTTTGTGTCCTTGTGATTTGGAGGATATCTGGAAAGAAGGAGATATTTAGAATTGGTCTAAAGACTATGTGATATATGTGTATGTGTGTGAAGGCACATATATATGTCTTCATTGTTAGAAGATGATAAAGTGTCTTACCAATTGCCAGTGGTTCTTTACAGAATAAACCTGAATTGGAGAGAGGACACAGCCTATCAACAGAAAATTGGATTAAATATTTACTGAGTATGGCCCCAGGCATCAGAACAAGACCCAGTTTCCCCTGAAGTCAGTCTCTCCCATCAGGAAGCTTCCATAAGCCTCTTATCCTTATCTATCAGAGGGCAGACAATGAAAATCAAAATCATAGAAAACTAACCAAACTGATCTTATGGACCACAGCCTTGTCTAATTCAGTGAAACTATGTGACATGCTGTGTAGGGCCACCCAAGACGGATGGGTCATAGCGGAGACTTCTGACAAAACATGGTCCACTGGAGAAGGGAATGGCACACCACTTCAGTATTCTTGCCTTGAGAACCCTGTGAACAGTATGAAAAGGCAAAAAGATATGACACTGAAAGATGAAGAGCCCCGGGTCAGTAGGTGCCCAGTAAGTTATTGGAGAAGAGTGGAGAAATGACTCCAGAAAGAATGAAGAAATAGAGCCAAAGCAAAAACAACACTGTGGGTATGACTGGTGATGGAAGTAAAGTCTGATGCTGTAAAGAACAGTATTGCATAGGAACCTGGAGTGTTAGGTCCATGAAAATTGGGAAGTGGTCAAACGGAGATGGCAAGAGTGAACATCTACATTTTAGCAATCAGTGAATTAAAATGGACCGTAGTGGGCAAATTTAATTCAGATAACCATTATATCTACTCCTGTGGGCAAGAATCCCTTAGAATAATGGAGTAGCGCTCATAGTCAACAAGAGTCCGAAATGCAGTACTTGGTTGCAGTCTCAAAAATGACAGAATGATCTCTGTTTATTTCCAAGGCAAGCCATTCAGTGTCACAGTAATCCAAGTGTATGCCCCAGCCACTAATGCCGAAGAAGCTGAACAGTTTATGAAGACCTACAAGACCTTCTAGAACTAACACCAAAAAAGATGTTCTTTTCATTATAGGGGACTGGAATGCAAAAGTAGGAAGTCAAGAGATACCTGGAGTAACAGGCAGGATTAGCCTTGAAGTACAAAATGAAACAAGGCAAAGGCTAACAGTTTTGCCAAGAGAACACACTGGTCATAGGAAAACACTCTTTACCAACATTACAAGAAACGACTCTACACATGGACGTCACCAGATGTCAATACTGAAATCAGATTGATTATATTCTTTGCAACCAAAGATGGAGAAACTTTGTACCATCAGCAAAAACAAGATGAGGAGCTAACTGTGGCTGAGATCATGAGCTCCTTATTGCAAAATTAATACATAAATTGAAGAAAGTAGGGAAAACCACTAGACCATTCAGGCATGACCTAAATCAAATCCCTTACCTTTATACAATGGAAGTGACAGATAGATTCAAGGGATCAGATTTGATAGACGGAGTGCTTGAAGAACTAAGGATGGAGGTTTATGACACTGTGTAGGAGGCAGTGATCAAGACCATCCCGAAGAAAAAGAAATGCAAAAAGGCAAAACGGTTGTCTGAGGAGGCCTTACAAATAGCTGTGAAAAGAAGAAAAGCTAAAGGCAAAGGAGAAAAGGAAAGACAACCCATCTGAATGCAGAGTTCCAAAGAATAGCATGGAGAGATAAGAAAGCCTTCCTCAGTGATCAGTGCAAAGAAATAGAGGAAGATAATAGAATGGGACAGACTAGAGATTTCTTCAAGAAAATTAGAGATCCCAAGGGAACATTCCTTGCAAAGAAGGGCATAGTAAAGGACAGAAATTGTATGGACCTAACAGAAGCAGAAGAGATTTAAGAAGAGGTGGCAGGAATACACAGAAATGATAACCACGATGGTGTGATCACTCACCTAGAACTGGATATCCTGGAGTGTGAAGTCAAGTGGGCCTTAGGAAGCATCACTACGAACAAAAATAGTGGAAGTGATGGAATTCCAGTTCAGCTATTTCAAATACTAAAAAAGATGATGCTATGGAAGTGCTGCATTCAATATGCCAGCAAATTTGGAAAACTCAGCAGTGGCTGCAGGACTGGAAAAGGTCAGTTTTCATTCCAATCCCAAAGAAGGGCAGTGCCAAAGAATGTTCAGACTACTGCACAATGACGCTCATTTCACACACTAGCAAAGTAATGCTCAAAATTCTCCAAACCAGGCTTCAACAGTACATGAACTATGAACTTCCAGATGTTCAAACTGGGTTTAGAAAAGGCAGAGGAACCAGAGATCAAATTGCCAATATCCATTGGATCATCGAAAAACCAAGAGAGTTCCAGAAAAACATCTACTTCTGCTTTATTTGACTATGCCAAAGCCTTTCACTGTGTAGATTACAACAAACTATGGAAAATTCTTAAAGAGTTGGGACTACCAGAACACCTTACCTACCTTGTGAGAAATGTGTATGCAGGTCAAGAAGCATCGGTTAGAACCAGACATGGAACAATGGACTGGTTGCGAATTGGGAAGGAAGTATATCAAGGCTGTATATTGTCTGCTGTTTATTTAACTTATATGCAGAGTACATCATGTGAAATGCTGGGCTAGATGAAGCAACAATCTGGAATCAAGATTGCTGGGAGAAATATCAATAACCTCATATATGTAGATGACACCATCCTTATGGCAGAAAGCGAAGAGGAACTAAAGAGCCTCTTGATGAAAGAGAGGGAGAAAGTTGGCTTAAAACTCTACATTCCAAAAACTAAGATCATGGCATCTGGTCCCATCGCTTCATGGCAAATAGATGGAGAAACAATGGATGCAGTGACTTTGTTTTCTTGGGTCCAAAATCACTGCAGATGGGGATTGCAGCCATGAAATTTTAAAAGATGCTTGTTCCTTGGTAGAAAATCTATGAGAAACTTAGATAGCATGTTATAAAGCAGAGACATTGCTTTGCCAACAATGGTCCATCCAGTCAAAGCTATGATTTTACTAGTAGTCATGTATGGATGTATGAGTTGGATCATAAACAAAGCTGAGTTCTGAAGAACTGATGCTTTTGAATTGTGGTGTTGGAGAAGGCCCTTGAGAGTCCCTTGGACTGCAAGGAGATCCAACCAGTCCATCCTAAAGGAAGTCAGTCCTGAATATTCATTGGAAGGACTGATGCTGAAGCTGAAACTCCAGTACTTTGGCCACTTGATGGTGAAGTACTGACTTATTGGAAAAGACCCTGATGCTGGGAAAGATGAAAGGCAGGAGGAGAAGGGGACGACAGAGGATGAGATGGTTGGATGGCATCACTGACTCAGTGGACATGAGTTTGAGCAAGCTCCAGGAGTTGGTGATGGACAGGGAAGCTTGGCGTGCTGTAGTCCGTGGGGTCACAAAGAGTCGGACACGACTGACCGACTGAACTGAACTGAACTACAGTTTACCTTTCTGTACTTTCTGTTCACATACCAAAATGGGTTAAAATAAATAAAATACTGTCAATGGAAGATATGCCCAGTTGAAAACTTCGTTAGGTGGTTACAGTTTGAACTGTATCTTGCCACACATTAGTAATTTGCCAGATTTGGTGAAGATCAATCTGCCAACAGTTATGTTGATATATAGATCTTTCTTTGTCCATATTACAGTTAAAACAAGATGACTTTTTTTAATACATTGATGGAATTTTTCAGTTAATTATATTGCCTTCAGATCTATTTTATGATCCTGTGTTAGATATCATAGCATGTATGAAGGCAGATGAAAGTGGTTTTAGTTAGGATTGTAGGATGGTTTTGATTGGCCAAATAATATTTCTTAAGAGAATTTTGGGGGCTTCCCTGGTGGCTCAGTGGTAAAGAATCCACCTGTTAATGTAGGAGTTGCAGGCTCGATCCCTGGGAAGCGGTTGAGAAGATTCCCTGGAGAAGGAAATGGCAATTCCTGTATTCTTGCCTGGAGAATTCCATAGACAGAGGTGCCTAGCCTCTGTCTACAGTCCATGGGGTTGCAAGAGCTGGACACAACTTAATGAGTAAACAGCAGCACCAACAAAGAGAATTTCTCTTATTCTAACACATATTAACTCTAAAGAGTGCTGTCTCTGTTTTTTAGTCGGCCATATACAAACAAAGTCATCACTTTGTGGTACCGTCCACCTGAACTGCTGCTGGGAGAAGAAAGGTATACACCAGCTATCGATGTGTGGAGCTGTGGGTAAGATAGGTTTCCTGAATAGTTCAGTTGAAACTTTTGATAAATTAAGTGAAATCTTACCTTTTGGTAATCATGGTTGTTTTTTCCTGTTAGATGTATCCTTGGTGAACTCTTCACTAAAAAACCTATATTTCAAGCAAATCAGGAGCTTGCACAACTAGAATTAATAAGGTAAGCTTGTGATTATAGTATCTGTAGGAAATTAAAAAAATTTCAGGCTTGTGTTTCTAGGCGAATATCACATTTCTGTTTAAAGATAATGAGTGCTGAAAGGAGGAGAAACTATATTATAGGCACTCTGATGATTGTTCTAGTAAAATTAAGGATCTTAAAGTCCATACATATCTTGTGATTAAATTAACATGTTCGAGGCCCTAAAAATAAGACTGGGAAGGAGGAGTAAATATGAAGGAGGAGAGAATGAATGGTAGATGCTGTTTTTCAGAGTGTGGAGTATGGAAGAATTAATATTTGGGGATATTAGAAAGAAATACTCTTTTATATACATATATGCATACATGTTTATATTTTTCTGTATATGTATGCACACACTGAAATGCATCCATGTACTCACTAGCATATGTCTTCATTGTTTGAAGCCTATTGTAGGACCTTGGTCATAGGGTAATCATCTTTCTCTTCATCTAATATTTTAAATAAATTAAAAAAAAGCTTTGGTTTTCTTATTTATAGTAATATGAACTCCCAACTTGTAAGATTTGCATGAGGGTTTGAAAATATGGCTGAAAATTTTTAGGAAAGATTGGTATAAGACACAAAAATACCCATATACTGTCAACTTCCCCTTTAGCAGACTTATTGCACTAATTGGTGCTCTCTGTTCCATCTGTAAATACTACTAGCTTGATAACATAGCACACTGAATATTTGCAGTTAGTAGATTATCACTCTCTACTCTACTTAAGACTAGTATTTATTCCAGCAGTTGAAGAATACGATGACCAAGAGGGAGTTGTTTCCAATTTTATATACAAATATTCTATTATTGTACATATGTTCAATTATGGACAGATGTGCTTTGCAAAGACTTAACATTGCTATTAAATTATTAAGGTGTGTGCAGGGTACTATAAGAAAGAAAAGGCATATAAATTTAGAATAATTTAATAATCAGATTGCTTGGAATCCTTGATGATACGTTATGGCTGTGGTTTGTGCAAGAAAGCTAATGTAGAACCCCATTCAGTGAATCCTCTCTTGAAAGAGAAGGCCATGGCTCTGTGTCAGAACATTGGGAAATATACATTTATATGTTTTTAGTTAAAATAAAATGTTTAAATCATGTATCTGTGTACCTTTCTTTTTCTTTTGGTAATGATTTCTTCTAACCCATTTTTTTCTATTAGCCAAATATTGTTCCTAATTGGATTGGATACTGGGGCTTCTATCAATGATGTTGATATTTATTTAGTTTATACATGATGCACATATTGTTCTAAGAATTCACCTGAGTTACTTCAGTTGTGTCTTGTCTTTATAGTTAATAAAACTGAACTTTATAGAGGTGAAGAATTTGTTCCAAGTCGTACAACTAAACTAGCAAGTGGCAAAATTGAGATTTGAATCAAAGTAGTTTTATCTTAGAAACTATTCATTCTCTATACTATGTGGGAAACAAAACTTCCTGGAGCTTTAGTTACTATGACACAAACACCAAAAATTAATGAAGAAAGCCTGAGAAATTTCTACAGGACATTAATATAAAAATTCTAAAAGAACTGATTAGCCTGTGGTATCTAATGTTTTATTAAAAATTACAAAGTCAAGTAGGATCATCCTAAAAATACAAGAATGTTTTAGCTTTAGGTATTCCTTTATTATAATTCATCATTTTAACAGACAAAAAACAGTATGTTTATCTTGATAGCTGTTGAATAGGTATTTGCTGAAATTATAAACTCCTAATTAAGTAAGTGTAGAGGCATATTTCCTTACTATGTTTGATAAAAATATGTATCACAAACTGACTAAATCATGTTTATTGGTAAAATACTAGAAGCAAAGGTAAGAATGAGAAAAAGTTAACTTGTGGTATCATTATTTTAAGAGTGTTTTAGAGATACTGATAAGTTAATTAGTAGTATTAGAAAAGTGAACCCAGTAGAGGTATATATACTAATACATATATTCTGAAGGAAATAGCTTAGAAAAATAGCTTTTAAAGATTATTTACGAATATTAACCAGTTTCACCTACAATGGTAAAGAAGATTTGAGTTAAGTGTTGGAGAGGCATATCTTATTTTTGACTAGGAAGCCTTTTTTTTTTTTTTTTTTACAATGGCAGTTCATCCTCTAGTAGTCGTTACAGTCCTAATCAGAATTTCAGAGGACATTTTTTGAACACTGATTGATTTTAATGTTTATCTGGAGGGATGAACCTGAAAGTAACCAGGAAAATTTTTTTTTAAAAGAGGGACAATTTGGCATATCATATGTTAAAACCAAATTTTAGTAACTAAAACTATTTTGTGCTGGCACAAGATACCATAGGTGAATCAGTGGAATTATATGGGAAATCCAGAAGTAAAGAAAGTTCATATGGACCTTAAAATATAATACAGAGGGCACTTCAAATCAAGGAGTTAATTGAACAGTATGTATTGAGCGCTGATTATGTACCAGTTACTAGGTACGGAGGATACAGCAGAGGTTGGGAATTGTATCCTCTAGTGCCTGGTAACTGGCACACATACTTTTCTGCTTTCTTATTGGGGGAGATAGAAAAGAAACAAAGAATAAAATGTATCAGGTGGTGATAAGTGTAAGGGGGTAGAAAGGATAGAAGGTAGTACATATGGTACCAGAGAAAATTTCATGAGGTATCATTTGAGTAGAGATTTGAGTGAACAGAAAAGTCATGGTCCTCAGGCATGAGTGTGTTTGGATTATCTTGTGAATGGAAATAGAAAGTTCATTCCGTTAGTGGCATACTTTACACTTATTAAAAAGGAGATAGTAGATCTGGAGATCCTGACATGGAAAAGCAACATTGTCACACGAGAAGATCAATTTTACAGAAACTGTGATTGGTTTGATCCTATATACAGGAGACAAATTAAACATATCAGAAGAATCTGGATCTGTTAATCTGAACATGGACTTGTGAAGGGGGTAGAGAGGGGACTATTTTATTTTCTACTTTATATATTTCAAAATGTCTTTGGGTTTTGGTAAAATATCAAGTATTATGAAAAAGAATGCTTCAAATTTGATTTTATAGCACTAATTATTTTTAAAACATGAAGAAAAGGGGGCATTTCTGGTAAAAGAGACATGTCTCCTTGATTTGAAGAAGGCAGCAGAATATATTGAAAGGGGTGGGCTTTGGAATCATGCAATCCTTGGCTCTAATGCCATCTCATCTACTTCCTGCTCTTGTGACTTAGGGTAAGTTCCATAATGCTGTAAGTTTCTTTCTTCACAAGTAAAACAGGACAGATAATATGCTTAGGATTGTAAAAATTAAATAAATGTAAGTTTGCTAATATACACTGTTCCCCTTATCTTACTTGCAGTAATGTTGGAATGTTTCCCCAGTCTGAAGCCTCAGGAATGATGAGTTCTAGGGTCTGCATTGAACAAATAGATATAAATGTATTAAGGAAGATAATACTAATCAGAATCTGTCTTAAAAAGCTTTACACTGTAGTGGTCACTTTACACTGTAGTGAAGTATTTGTACTTCACCTGATTCCAGAAAATGCTTTAGGCATATTACAAAAATTCTATGATAAGTGGCTTAAATTGAAAAGTAATGGCAAGGAGAGTGAAAAACATAGGTGGGGACAAAAAAGGGATAAATGAGGGCAAAAATGTTTCTACATGAGAGTCACACTTTTAAGTGTTCTGGCAGCCAGTGAAAGAACCTTATTCACACAATGTATACTGCTTAGGGAATAAAAAACTAATCATGGAAGAAAGTAGATTTGGAATGAGAAGAATCTATCCTCTCTCCTGCCCTACACATACACAAAGCCTCAGGTCACACAGGTAAAGTTTTTAAAACTTTAAAGGCATAGGCTTTGGTTGTTCCAGAATATTGGAAATGAAGGGACATGCGTGTATTTTAAAAAGTGAAGCATGTATACTTTTATAAAATCAGTAGCATAAAAATTGGTAGCATAAAAAATTCTGTAGATTTCTTAATCTTTTTGGTCTTAGAACTTCTTTACACTGTTAGACATTGTGAAAAATCCCAGAGGCTTGTTTATGTTGATGATATGTATTGAAATTTAAACTGAGAATTAAAAATATTTATTAATTCATTTTAAAACAATATGTTAGCATAACATTTTAATTGTAAAAAGTTTATATTTTTCCAAACTAAAATAAATGGTGAAATGAATAAGATTGTTTTTACATTTTTATAAATTTTGCATGTCTGGCTTAATAAACATATGGATAAACATCTGTGATATGATGTTTTCAGTAGTCTTTTCAGATAATTGTGCATATTCTTCATTGAAACTGCAGTGAGTGGCAGTTTTTTTTATTTTTTTAAAGCAGGTTATTTGTAATATTCAGTCTATAACCACTGATTTTGTACTCTAATATATTGAAACCCATTGGTGTATCTTATACTCTGAATGGGTCTTTTATCCCTGATGCTTTTGTAACATCATGTGTGGGTCACTTAATCTATATTGGATCACTGAATTGAGCAGATCTTCTAAATGTAACATTTCATTTTATAGTTCTTGTTATGACACTAATCTCATGAGAAAAGCCTTTAGGTATTTATTTTGAAGCTTTTAGGTTTACAGTACAGACATAAGTCTTTTAGTATTTTAGACTTTCTCCTGACAGCTTGAATTTTATAATTGACAACACTTCAGTTGCCTTCCTTGAAGTAGCAAGCTGAATTCATTCCTATATAAGAAAATGTCTGGCAGATACCCAAGTCAGTGACCATAGTTTGATAGTTCTTTTTGTAGGTAAAAATGGTGGCTCATGAGAAAAGCAGCAGCTTGCAACTCAATTATTGTACAAGTGCTTCTGAAGATAACTGTCACTTTTTTTGTGCAGCAGAAGTGCTTTATGTATCTTCTCTTTTATTACTAAGAATATTAAAAAGATACACACTCAAGTGTTAGGGTTTAATAACAATAATTTTTACTGCTTCAACGAAAAGTGCATTCTTGAGTGAAAACCCTCCCTACCCCATCAAGTGGTGTTGAAGAGTATGTACTGCTAATAGTCTGGCATCTCTGCGTCAAGTCATGCTAAGGTGCCAGTGTTTTCTACCGTTGGCTTAATACTGTCAGTGCAAAGCCAACACATTGAAAAGTGTAAATGATGTTTTAAAAGTATCTTTGATCTACCAGACCCCTGAAGGGTCTAGGGGACCCCATTTTTGCAAACTGCTGATGTAGACCAATTAAAAAGTAGAATACAGCATTATGCTAAAAACTTGTACTTTGATTAGGCCCAAGAAATATTCCTCTTTTGAATGTATGGATGACTAAGTATTAGAAAATCTCTTAATATAATTCATGATATTAGTAACCCAAGTAAAAAAATGCAGATGATGGCTACATAAAGTTTCTAAAAATCAAACTGATAGAACTAAAGAAGCGTTCTTTTGAAATTTGAAAGTCACAACAATTAAACCCAAAGTAAAAAGAAAGAAATTAATGCTTTCTTAGCAGGAGGTATGTGTGAATTTGTATCTGTCTGTTACTATCTTTACCATATGTTGTGTTTCTCAAACCAGAAGTTATCATTCTTCCCACTGGTAAACAATGAAAGTAAAATCAGAAACCAAAAAACCCATTAAAATCAGAAACCAAAAAATTACCAAATATTGTGTAGCATCGTTAGCATTTTAACATTGTTTGGAAATTACCACATAATGTAGCGTACCATAATGATAAAGAATACATGTTTGAAAAAATAACAGATGTATTCTGATTATAGATTATGTGATAATAGACCTGGAAAGCCTCAAACAAACAACTATTTAAAAAAACTATTAGGAACCATAGGATCTCAGATGGCATTCTAAAAATTTTTTTGCCACATTTTGACTATTTCCATGAACAAAACTCTTCTAATTATTGCTTAGGAAATACAATAGGGATAGGAACACATTCAAAAAATGACACTAAACCCCATAAAAAGAAACACAAATCTAATTGAAGAACTTTATACAAGTAAACTTTGGAGCTATTGCAGGTTTGGTTACAGACTACCATGATAAGGTGAGTATCAAAATAAAGTGACTCACAAAATTATTTGGTTTCCCAATGCATATGAAGTTATATTTGCACTATACTGTAGTCTGTTAGATATGCAATAGTATTATGTGTATATGTCCTAATTTAAAAATACTATATTGCTAAAAGTACCTACCATCGTTTGAGCCTTGAGCAAGTTGTAAACTTCTTGTGAAGGAGGATTTGAGATAACTGAGAATTACCAGAATGTGACGCAGAGACATGAAGTGAGTAAATGCTGTTGAAAAGATGGTGTCAGTAGACTTGCTGACGCAAGCTTACCACAAACTTGAAATCTGTTTAAATTAAAAAATGAGAAGTGTAGTAAAATGAGAGATGCTTGTATAAAACCAAAGGAAATATAAAAATTGAAACATTAAGCTTTGTAAAGATCACAGTTCTTTAATCCAGAGCAGCTGTGTTGAATCCCAACAAGGATTCTCTTACTTTCGGAATGTGACAGTACTGATTCTACAATTCATCTGTAAGGAAATCCTGAAAAGGATAACTAGAGAGATGAGTACATAGTGGAGTTTGTCTTGTCTTAAGAAAAATGTAAAGCGAATTTCATATGATATTGACATCAGAATAGAGAAATCAGATCAAAATAGATTCCCATAAAAGATCTCAGATACTTAGGGATTTAGCATATGATGCATTTCAGAATGTCTTCAGAAATGATTTAGGGATAGCTAATTGATTATCAGGCACTGATTTTGCTAAAATGCAGTTATCAATTGCTGTCATGTCTGCTCCCCTAATTTCTAAAAGTTTTCCCTGTCTTAGAAACGTGTGTTCCATCCTGTATGCTGCTCCCAGTTAGATAACTTTCCCAGTCAACTATCTTCCCAGAATACATAAAAGTCTTTAGTTATGAGATAATGAAGCTGATTTCTATTATAAGGCTGTTAATGAGCCAGATGCTGGATCATTTACTTTCACAGCTCTGAAATAAAATGAATCTCCATTTTACAAAAGAGCAACAGATTCTAAGCAGCACAGTTTCACCAATATCACACAGATAGCGTTTAGGTCTAAAGTTTGTTTTCAGAGTCTGTCTTCATTGTAGTTAGGCAATCTGCCTCATAAGACTGTTGTGTTACCCCTGTCTGTGTTTCCAAATAAACCTCTGTAGCCCCAAATTCCACCTATACCACTTTCCTTGATTTGCCTCCCGAATGTTTATACTTTGCTATTTTCATGACTTTGCCTGTGCACTAGTCTTTGCCAGTAACATATTTCTCTTATTCCCTTTCCCACCTGTTTATTGTTTACTTATCCTTTGAGTTGTAGGCAAAATTCTGTATCTCTTCTCTAACTCAAGTACATTTTCTTATATTTCTGTAGTTTAAAAGTATCCTTAATTTTCTTTATTCCAGTGTATTTTATGCTTCTATTATGGTGCACATCAATCTGCGAGGGATTGATTATTTATATTTATGTAGTATATGAAAGTGCAAGAGTGATTCTGTTACCATAATTTAGTAAGATAAAGTCATGTAAACAACTAAAATGTAAAGCAGGATGAAATAGTGTCAAAAGAAATCAGGAGCATGTAGAAAGTGCCTATTCTGGACAGTGAGGATACAGAAAACATTGTAAGTAGATTATTTTTGATGCACATCTTCAGGAATGAAAAGAATTCAGCTAGGTAGAATCTAGGAAAAAGGAGTATGAACAAAGACATGGAGGAGTGGTTGGCCTGTGGAGAGATGAATTGGAAGATGAGAATGAGGAAGACAATTTGGGACCCGATCATAGAGAGCCATGCTCCTGAGTTTGGCCTTCTCTCCTTTTGAGGAAGTTGTGAGAATGAGATTGAAAGGAAGAAGTGCTAGGCATATTGAAGAGTAAGATCTTAAAAGCTTGGATATACAAAAATCCTAAACTGTATTGAAACAAATACAGTTTCAGTGACACAGCTTTAAAAATGCTCCCATCATCTGGTATAAATGTTTTTAATGTATTAGTGATCTTAAGGTCTGCTGAAGAATGGCAACTTTAGTTGTCAGTTGCTTCTGTACCTTAGTACATGTATTTATGTATGTGTAGAATATTTTAACTTTTGAGTCAGTGATGCATGGACCTTTTCTTTTTATATATGAAGGTCAGCTGGTAATTTTACATAAGATACACATTTATTCTTGAGATTCAATATACTTGAGTTAAGCATATTTAACCAGTTTTTCATCTACATACTACCAAAGCATTTTAAAATGTTTATCAGCTAGAGTTATCTGTTACAGCATTTCTTTAGTTTATGAAGGACTTACTATAAGAATAGTGAGGGATTTCAAGATACAGAGATCAAAGCAGTTAAAAGTTCTAAATACCTTGAAATTAGAGGCACTACTGAAATTGAAGAACTGTGTTTCAGGAATGTGACTTTTAGGGTTCTCTAGTTGATCAAATTCAGCAGCAGTCTATACGGTTTAGTTAGTGTCTTCAGTGTAGGAAATCTTTTCTGCTGTTATTGCAGACTTCATTATATTCATGAGAAGTGGTAATGATAGGTACCTGCAAAACCAGAGAATACATATACTAAACTCTAGTTCCTCAGTTGGTATAAACATTTAAAATTTTGGTTCCAAATATGCTCAACCTTTTGAATATTACCTGTGTCTTTAAGATTTGATTTTGCAAATATGAAGGTTTTCTTGTTAGAAATTGGGATATTTATAGAGTGCTAGAAGCATTCACTGAAAAGAAATTCTTAAAACAGTTTATTTGGGATGACTAAAATATTTAATGAAACTTTTATACATTATATCAGAACTTCAGGTTTTGTATATTTAAAAAGGAGTTGTTTTGTATAGCAGTTGTATGTATTATTTTTTCCATGTAGTTTATATTGATGTACTTCTTTTTGTGTGTTGTTTAGCCGTATATGTGGGAGTCCATGTCCTGCTGTGTGGCCTGATGTCATCAAACTACCGTATTTCAACACCATGAAACCAAAGAAGCAATATCGTCGAAAGTTAAGAGAAGAATTTGTTTTGTAAGAAGGGGATGCTTAAACATCCATATTGCATTGATTTTTTTTACAAAGTTACTTCTTTAGAATTCTAAATGTCACTCTAGCCTCTGTTGACCTAAGGTAGACCTATCACAATTCTACTATATCATTTAATTTTGAATGTCCCTTTGCTACATGCAAGTAAGCATTTCACCATCATTGTGAAATCAGTTATTTGGGGTTGTGTGTTTGATTTAGTGTTTACCTGAGAGAAGTTTAACAATATCATTTAAAATTTTAATGAAACAGTTTTCAAGATACTTGAATTCAGTTTTTTATTTTGTTGTAGGAAACTGTTCTGTTCAGTTTTTAGTTAATGTTAAAACAGCAAATTGCCCACAGAGTAGTAAATACACTATTGTTTGCCAGTTTTCAAATTATTTAGAATAATTTACAAAATTATGTAAAAAATAGCAGTTCTTCAAAGGCAGATTTGTAACTTATTGGAATAAACTGTTGCAAACATGTTACAAAATGCTAATGTTTAAGCTCCTACAGAAACATTAAACTTGAGTCAAAGCACTCGCATGACTTTTGTAATCCTCTCACGCCAGTATTCCTGCAGCCGCACTAGACTTATTTGATTACATGCTCGCCTTGGATCCTAGTAAGCGCTGCACTGCAGAGCAGGCTCTTCAGTGTGAGTTCCTGCGGGATGTGGAACCCTCAAAAATGCCTCCGCCAGAGTAAGTAACTTTTTATCGTATGCAAAATTTGGACAATTTTAATAATATCTGTATGTTACTATCAAGCTATTCTGTGGTTAGTTAAGTCAAAAGAAAAATAAATAGAATAGCAGTAGTACATATAATTTGCACATCAAATGTTCAGCTAAACATCAGACCAGTAAAAGCAGCTTTCCTGTAGCTAATTTTATTAATATAGTTCAACTCTTAGAAACAAGTCACTGCTGCTGCTATTGTGGTACTGCTTCTATCAATATTACTTGCTGTAGCTAAAATCTTGAGTGCTGTGCTAAGCATTTCTCAGTGTATAGTACATTAATCTTTATAATCTTAGGAAGTGGGTATTGTTATCACCATTTTACAGAGATGCAAACAGGTTCAGAGAGGTTAAGAAACTTGCCCAAGAATACAAATCTAGTAAAGGGTGAAGCCAGCTATCAAACTCGAGTTAGTTCTATAACAAAAAGAGGTTCTGAAATACTCCTTAGCAGACTATACAATAGATAATCCTTATCACTGCATGAAAGAATATTAGTATCAAAAACCTGTACAGAATGAGTTTACTGTCTGTTGTGGGGGTTGGGAGGCAGGAAATGGCGTAGAGTTTGGGAGTCAGAATGGCTGAGTTCTTGACTCTTTCGCTCCTTTGTGGTTCCTGTAATTTCTCTAGGATTGATTTGGGAAAGGGGATAAAGCAGTCCATTTCATTCTCTTTGATAGAACCTGGAAAGTTTGTAGAGATTTTGTTAGTAATTTTGAAAATGATGAGTGTCATGAAAGCAAACCTGTTCCTATAACAACAAAGTGTGTCTGTGTAATAACAGTTAGCATATTGTGAATGAACAAACATGGGTTTTGGTGTTCAAATCCTGACTCTTCTGCTTAATTAATGAAACTGGTCTTACTACAGTTCTGTGAGATCCATCATACTTGGCTTTACTTTTTATTGAACTGTATATGAATAGCCTTTGTGAGATGTTTTGAAAGGCAGAAAGGATCTATCATCTGACATGCTGAGGAACCTGAATCACTCACTGTTGAATTGTTTCATGGATTTTTTTTTTTTTTTGCTTATAGTATATGTCAGCAGTCTTGAAATTTTGGCTTTAGTACAACCCTTTTAACTTTTGATTTTGAAAATTTTCAACTCTATACAGAAAATAGAATAATACAATGAGCATTCATATATCCTTCATCTAGATTCAACACTTAACTGATATTTGGACATATTTAGCACTCTGTATCTTTTTCCCCTTCAGATTTATCTAGTTGGCCCAATAATTGCCTTTATACTCTGTTTGTTGTTTGTTTTGTTTTGGTTTGGTTTTTTGGGTGAAGAATTTATTCCAAGCTCACACATTTCATTTAGTTGTCATGTCTCTTCAGTCTCCAGGGAAGACTTTTATGACATTGACATTTTTGATGAGCTAGCTATTTTGTAAAGCATTCTACAGTCTGGCTTTAATTACTTCCTCATGATCAGAACTAGTGTAACCAGTAATTGGAGTGTATTTTTGTTTTTTTTTTAGCAAGAATACTACTTAGGGTGATGATATGTATTTCTTGCTATATCATATCAAGAGGAATGTAATGTAATTTTTCTCCCATTATTGGTAGTACTGAATTGTTATCTTGGTTTAAGTGGTCCACACAAAAAAAATGCTGGTACAACTGGATTGAGCACATTTTAAACTGCCATCTAAACTTTTAAAATCAAGGGTTTAAATAGTTGCAAAAGATACAACTTTGAGTATGTAATTGTAGACACTTTTAAATACAGCAGTTATCTTGTAAATGTATCTGGTGGAATCAAAATACCTTAGCGTTTGATATTAATCAGTATTCACTTAGAAATGTATGAACAGACTTTTCAACAATTGGACATCATTGGGTTTTTGTGTGTGTGTGTATGAACTTACATTGCTTTTGCAGGTTTTTAATGTAGCATATATTTATGCTTGAAAATATTTTATTGATTACCCTGTTGTACTTCTTTAAAATAAGTATATATATATGAGTGGGAATTTAATTTAAAAATTTCCTCTGACTACAAAGCTTTTTCCTCTTAATTAATCAGTAGTGCATATTTTAGTTAAAAAAAAATAATAGATTTTATCAGAGATACAACCTTAATGAAATAGAATTGAGATTTTTTCAAGTGATTTGCATATCTGTTAATTAATGTTACATATTCTAGAATGAGATGTAGTTCCACATTAATGGTAATTTAAAAAATTTTCTAAGTACCCTTTTAAAATAAGCATTTGAGACTGGATGGAGTTTTGTCATAGTTAAATCACTGAGTTTTTTGAACTTCTTAGATATTATGTCCCGAAGATCACAGTGCTCTGTCATCAAAAATTATTTTAATGACCTTTCAGATGTCAACTTAAGGTTCTTTCTCTAATTTTCTTGACAGCAAAGAATTAGAAACCACATGACTTGCAAAAGATTGCTTAACCAGTCATTAATCATTTACTTTTTTCAAATTTTGAGAGAATAAACCAAAGAACTTTACCAATATTTATTATATGACTTCTTATACTTGTTACTTTTTCTTTTTTTGCACTTGGAAAGTCAACATGTAATTTCAGTGCTACTTAACCGATTAATGCATTTGTTAAATTGCATGTCTTATTACATATTAAAAATATATGCTTTTGTCAGAATCTTGAAACTGTAGATGCATCCCATTTGATTTATGGAAAATATTTGCCACATAACCTTGTAGGAAACTCTGTTCATACTGTCAAACACATAACCTAAATTGATTTAATTTTTATCAGAACACATTGGCCTATATTTTTCCATTAAAAATAAACATGTTAGTACACATTTTGGTGAAAATTCTATTCAACCAGTAATAAATTATGGGATTTATCTTTGTTAGTTACATCACTAAAGCAGTCGGGTTGAAATTTTGATGATATTGATGTGATATTTAAATAAAAGGCTATATACATAGTATAACATATCTCTTTATTATTTTCTTATGTAATGGTAGTTAAAATTGTAAAATGTGAAGGTGAGAACTATAAAGAAAGGCATTGGTATTCCTTTGGGAAATGGCATATGTATTAAACTCTTGTTAACAGTTTTTTAGGAATAATCAAATGAGTATGATATTAAAAATAAATTTCATTAATTTTACTAGATATCCTGTCAAACTTTTTAATGTAGTTAATGAAATAGTGCACTTTGCTAAAACGTGGATTAGGCTAGCAGCTAGTCTATAATGTTATTTTTCCTTAAAAGCTAGTAAAAGGCTTTAAACAATTCATAAGATAAATATGATCAACTGTAAATGGAATAAATATGTTGTGATATGATTAAATACAAAATACTTTCAAACTACCTTTCTGAATGATGAAATATGAATATAATGCTTGCTGTGTGAAAGGCACTGTCCAGGTGCTTACATATGTTAACATGCATTTACTTCTACTCCACAAGGTAGATTGTCTTGTTAACTCCGTTTTTAAAGATAAGGAAAGTGAGGCACAGAGGTCAAGTTACTTGCCTATGAGACACAGTAAGTGCCTGAGCCTGTATTTGAATGTTTAGAAAAGAGCACATTAAAAATTTGGTTGTCCTGGAAACATTCCCAGTACATCTAGTAGCATCACTAACCTATTACTGTTTGTTGGGTAATGTTTATCTTTCCTAGTGTTGAGATCATCCATAACAAGTCTCTTACCTTTAAATTGTGGAAGGGAACAAAATTCCTTTTTAGTGGGTTTCTTTGCTTTATTCTCATGGGACTCTCCCATAAGAGCAATGCATTCTCTGAACATCAGCATGGAAAAAATAAAATCACCCTAGCCTCCTTACTACAGTACTGCAGTATGTCTGAGTTCAGAATAGCCCCAACAGTGGCTGAGGTTACATACCTTATAGCACACACATGTAGAGACACACACACACACACAGATACAGAAAGGAAAGTCTTTGGCAGGTTTATGATGCCTTAAAGCTTCCCAATATCAATATTTCAAATTGTCCCTTTGTTTGTTGCTCCAGGAGGTTTTTACACGCTGAGGCAATGCATCATAGTAAGATGGCTGAGAGGTATGCCTTTGTTTTGTTTCTGGACCTCAGGTGCATAGACTTGGTTTAATCATAATTCTTGTGTCACTCATCATTGGTCCATGCATGGCTCTCTCTTATTCTTTTAGTCACTTAGTTATTTTCAATGATGTTAATAAGCAGCCATGAACTTACTGAATAAAAGCTCGAACCTTGACAATAACTTACGTTACTCATATCGTATCCTCTCCGCCCATGACCTGTCCCCCTTGCCTTCCTCCACTGGAGGTAACCATCATCCCTGTTTTCTTTTGTATATACTTTTTGTTGCCATCTAAATGTACTCATAAAACGTTATATTTTACAATTTTAGTTGCTTTTAATTTTATGAAAGTGTCATGCTGTTTGTAATCTTTTGGGAATGACTTTTTAAAAAAATTTAATATTATATTGCTAAGATTCGACAATATTGTTGCATATGCCTTTATTTTATAACATGAGATAAAACTGTGAAAGAGGATGTGTGAAAGAACTTTCTGAACATGCAGGCCCTTCTCAAAGATCAGTTTTAGGAGAGCGGACACATGGATATGGAACTTTTAGAACAATTTCAGGTATACTCCATCAGAAAATCTTCTTCTATCCCTAGAGGTAAACATATCCAGGTTGAAGACTAGGTTGGGGCTGCTTAAGGGAATTTATATAGATATTCTGGGCAAGTTTATTAACCTTTCCAAGCCTCAATTTTCTTATCTTTAAAATAGATATCATAGTAACTTCCCATTGGATTTTTTTATTAGGGTAAGAAGAAAATATTTATAAATCAAATATTTATGTCTTTCTTAAGCAAGAGTTATTCTTCAGTGTTGTGAATTCTGTGAAATTACACAAAAAATTGTTTCAGAATTGTGGATAACTTTGATAGTTGCTAGTTATTCAAAACTCTCAATGATAAGTATCAGTGATAAGCCTGGATTACAATCTGTTTTTGAAACTCCTCTTTAGCATCAGTTTAATTCTAGAGCATTTGATTATAGAAGCAAATAAGAGGATATCAAAAAGTAAAAAGCTCGTACTAGAAAGTTTTTCACAAACGCTATGTCCTAGCCTCTGCTACTTACTAATTCTGTGTCTGTTTTCTGCAAGTGGCATATTTTTCACCTTTTTTTCATGTCCTATTCAGTGTATAACGTACAGTGTGAGAATTGGCTTTAAAAGATTGCACCAAAGATAATAGTAACCTACTTTTATGAACATTTACTCTTCATTCATAGTTTTAATGTTATTATTCATTGATTATACAGAAGCCACAGAAAAACAGTTTGTCTGTATAGGTGAAACCTGTACATACACGTGGATGATTTGTGTTGGAGTTTATAAGACCTGTGTGTGAAATCTTCAAGAAAACTTGCAGGGGAGTCGGGGTGGCAGCTTTGGTGCTGTATATTAGCATTTCGCTATATATTTGCTGTATATTAGCAAACGCTAAGTATTAGCATTTTGTTGTTGTTGTTAAGAGATGCTGTTGACAAACAATTTAATACTTTTTTCCCCCAGCCTTCCATTATGGCAAGATTGTCATGAATTATGGAGTAAAAAGCGAAGACGACAGAAGCAGATGGGCATGACCGATGACGTCTCCACAGTTAAAGCCCCCAGAAAGGACTTGTCCCTGGGCATGGACGACAGCAGAGCCAGCACGCCTCAGAGCGTGCTGCCGGCCTCACAGCTGAAGGCTCAGGGCAACTCGAGTGCAGCACCTGGTCAGTAACACTTCGTGGGCTGGTTTGTGGTTGCCATTAACGACATTGCTGTAGTGTTAAAGCTCTTGTGGATGAAAGATGAGCACTGAATTTGACATTTCCTTATTTGGTTGTGCTAGTACAGATGTTTCACTGCTATAGCAGCATAATATTAAGCACTCTCAAGGTAAGATTAATTTATAAACTATCAAATTACATATGATTAGTGATTGGTCAGATTTCTCTACTTTTTCCCTTGGTGCAAGAGTCAGTAGATCTTTTACTAACACTCTTTTTTGAGGCTCTGCATTCAGTGTCTGTGGATGCTCCTGAGGAGGACGAAAGATACAAGAAAACAGCCAGAAATCATACTAAAAGCTCTTTCATACCTTTTATAATGTCCTCAGATCACTTTTAAAATATTTCCCACTCTATTACAGAATCTCAAAGACTGAAATCTGACATTATGTCCAAAATGATTTGAAGTATGATAAAGAAGGGTATTTTGAGGAAACTTAAATTTTTCCTCTGATTCAATCTGTTACAAGAGTAAGCTTTTTTATGAGAAACCAATCTCTTCAGTGTTATTAGAAGTGTTTTCAATTAAAAAAAAAAATAGAATCCACTCCCTCATTTTGCCTGAAGAATCCAGAAAACTTTCACTTTAATTTTTTTATGAAGACAGATATGATAAGAAATAAATGCATGTGTGTGTGGTGTTTTATTAAACATGAAAAATAGCCCTAAACTTATTAAGAGATGAGTAAATATTGACCGATGAGTTAGTTGATTAAAACAGATCTGTGGATCAGATTGAACTTTTGGTGGTTAAGTATAATATAGAGTAGACTAGCTGAGAAAGCTTGAGGAAGATTACCTTTAATACTTTCTCTTATAATCTATAAGCTGAGACTTGACTGACCTTGGTCAGACTACATAAAGTGTTAATGTTACTTTAAAAATGAAAATTAATTACTTGTATTCTTTAGAGTTTCTTGAAATAGTGAATTCCCCTTGTAAATGAAAATACTTGATATTCGTAGCTTAGGAGAAAACACTTTTGTTGTACAAAGTGAGGGCTATCTATATCAAGTTCAATATCATTTCTCTTCATGTTTGAAATAGTAAAACTTGGAGAAAGACAAAAGAGAAGCAACAGAAGTTTTCTTGGTTTGTGTTTGTGTCACTTGTTTTATATACCATCTACTAGTGAAAAAAGCTTTGAGATGATTATAAGTAATTTGGATGGTGTCACTTGTCCCAGGTAACAGTTCTCATATTCCTTAAGAAAAATACCAGGTCTTTATTTCTACTTCTCTTCATGGAACTGATGTCCTTATTCCACTGGCAAGCCTAGTGGAACAGAAGATAGTTATTGCACTCTATTTTAGCTGATTAAAAATGAAATCTGGGCTCATTTTATATTATTTCTTAGCTCTACATGTTTATAACTCTGTTAATGGTAGTTTCATTTTTTTCTTCTTTCTTCTCTATTCAAACTGTCACTGTTATTCTAGTTTTTTGAAATAGGAATGAATCTTCTTAGCTCCATTTTTTTTACATCATCAGTAAGGGTCATGAACTAAAAATGTCCCTTCTGTAGATGAGACACCATAATTAAAGTGTACTCTGAGCCCACATTGAGACTGCATCTGCTAATAGAGAAATGAAAGGGAAAATGAGGAAAACTGGCTCTTACGGGGTAGCAAATAAGCACAATTCCTTACTAATACCTGCAGATCATAAGAACTCTCAAGAATTTGTTTTCAATTAATCTAAAAAAATACTAAGAAATAATGAATATCTAAAATATGTAAATAGAATACATTAAAAATAGAATTAATCATCACTTTTTCATCTTAGAATTCTATTAGTCTGTCATCTGTGGTTATAGAAATTGCTTATCAGTATCTGTATTATCACTTAATGTGTGTAGTATTACATACAGGGCCTTTGTGTTACGTATGACTCAGGTAAGTTTGCTGCATAAGAACCTATATAAACCATCACAAGTCTAAATAGAAAATTAGAAAAAGAAAGACAACCTGTTTTATAGGTGATGAGTTAATGCCATGTTATATGTAAATGGCCTTCCCTGATGTCTCAGTGGGTAAAGAATCTGCCTGCAATGCAGGAGACGCAGGAGATACGGGTTTGATCCCTAGGTAGGGAAGATCCCCTGGAGTCAGAAGTGGCAACTCACTCCAGTGTTCTTGCCTGAAAAATCTTATGGACAGAGGAAACCAGTGGGCAACAGTCCAAAGGGTTGCAAAAACTTGGACACGACCGAGTGACTAAGCACACACATATATATGTACATGACACTCATGCTTCTGTAGAAGTTCCTAATTTACCCAGAGGGCTTAACTTTAAATAAAAGCAATTTGAATAAAAGACATATCAGTCAGTCTGTAAAATCCAGTTTGAATTTACTGCAAAGATAAGGTTAGGTTCTTAAAAAAGAAACATTATTTTAGACAAGCAGTATAGAAAATGGTTAAAAGTTCAGACTCTGGAATCAGAATATTTGGGTTCAAATCTCATTTCTGCCACTTAAGGAGTTTGTGACCTTAAGCAAGTTATTTAGTCTCTCTGGATGCCAGTTTCTTCTTCAGTTTTTTGTTTTTTTTTTTTTTTTAAAAGTGGGGCCAGTAATTAAGCATGCCTTATACGGTTGTTGTGAGGAATAAAGGATATGCTCAGAGAGTAACCTGAAATTGTAGCTGTCATCATCACCAGTGCCCATTCACAGGTGCGATTTCCTGGTCATGTCTATAGTATGGGCTTGTAATGCTGGTCTTGATTTTCCGTTTGAAGTATTTACCCGTAAAGATAATTTATTCAAAATGGGCTGCAGTTCTTTTTCTTTTTTTGTTTTAACTTATGTGCACTTAACATCTTAAATGTACATGAAATTGAACTAGAATAAGATTCCCTTTTCACAGTATTTCTTAAACACTGTCCCACACATGTACATTTTAATATGGTAATACAGAGGCATTTTGTGGGGAGGGGGAGCTATGAATTATGGCAACTCTAACCAATACAAATTTTGTCTTTAGTAAAAACAGGCCCTGGACAGCAGTTAAACCACAGTGAATTGGCAATTCTGCTAAACCTACTACAGTCTAAAACAAGTGTTAATATGGCTGATTTTGTCCAAGTGTTGAACATTAAGGTAAACTCTGAGACTCAGCAGCAGCTAAATAAAATAAACCTTCCTGCTGGAATTTTGGCAACAGGTGAAAAACAGACAGATCCATCAACACCACAACAGGAGTCTTCGAAACCATTGGGAGGAATTCAGCCTTCTTCTCAGAACATGCAGCCCAAAGTGGAGCCTGATGCGGCCCAGGCGGCTGTGCAGAGCGCATTTGCGGTTCTGTTGACTCAGTTAATAAAGGCTCAGCATTCAAAGCAGAAAGACGTGCTGCTGGAAGAGAGGGAAAATGGGTCGGGACATGAAGCACCATTACAGCTCCGGCCGCCTCCAGAACCTAGCACGCCGGCGTCGGGTGAGTGTGCGGACAGCAGACCATGGACCTGCTGCTCTCAGTCTCTTTTCTTGCTGTTGATGATTATCTGTAATGTGTATTGTTTAGCTTTGCTAGCTGATGTCCTGAAAATACTCAGGTTACTGGTTATAGGTTGATTTCTTAGTCTGTATACTGCTAGGAATTGATTCTTTGTCTGTGGGTAGTAGAACTCACTCTTGTAATCTATGCTAAAAAAGTAATCTTTTACTCCAGTTATAACTGGATGATTGACCAAAGCAGAAACTTTACATATATAGTAGCTTTTGTTCAAGTCATAGATAGGTACATTTGAGATGACTTTTAAAAGTCAAATACAATACAATTTTTCTGTCACCATAAACTCAAATGGTAGCAGGCAATGTTAGTACTTACATATACCTTTTAATTTTTCATTTGACTTTGGGTGGTTTTTGTTTGAGTTTTTGGTTGGTTGGTTGTTTTTTTTGCCAGAGATGGAACTTCTTATGCCATTTAGGAAACATTGAGTATTTTGAAAATTTTGTTTTCCATGGTAACTTTCAACTCTCTTTTTCGCTTTGTTTCACTTAGGGCAAGATGACCTGATCCAGCACCAAGATATGAGGCTATTGGAGCTCACACCAGAACCGGACCGGCCTCGTATTCTGCCTCCCGATCAGCGACCTCCTGAACCTCCGGAACCACCGCCAGTCACTGAAGAAGATCTAGATTACCGGACAGAAAACCAGCACGTACCCACTGCTAGTTCTTCGTTAACTGACCCTCATGCCGGAGTAAAAGCAGCCCTGTTACAGCTCCTTGCTCAGCATCAGCCCCAGGATGACCCCAAAAGAGAAAGTGGTATTGATTACCAAGCAGGAGATACTTATGTACCTTCTTCAGACTACAAGGACAGTTTTGGATCCTCTTCTTTCTCTTCTGCTCCTTATGTTAGCAATGATGGTCTTGGAAGCGCCTCTGCTCCACCACTGGAACGACGTAGCTTCATGGGAAACTCAGATATTCAGTCCTTGGATAACTACAGTACTACTTCATCTCATTCTAGTGGTCCACCTCAGCCTTCTGCCTTTTCCGAGTCATTTCCCAGTTCGGTAGCTGGATACGGAGACATTTACCTCAATACAGGTCCCATGTTGTTTAGTGGAGACAAGGACCATAGATTTGAATATAGCCATGGCCCCATTGCAGTGCTGGCAAACAGCAGTGACCCTTCCACAGGGCCAGAGAGTACTCACCCTTTGCCAGCAAAGATGCACAACTATAACTATGGTGGTAGCTTACAGGAAAACCCAGGCGGCCATGGCCTCATGCACGGACAGACCTGGACTTCTGCGCAGGGACCTGGCTATTCACAAGGGTACAGGGGACACATTAGCACATCAGCTGGCAGAGGTCGAGGCAGAGGGTTACCATACTGAGTATCTGTTTTTCCTCAGGCACATCATTTTTATCTGGAAAGACTTTTCTAGCTGCAATTTAAAGCAGCAATCCAAGAGACTTGAATAATATTAATTCAACAACAGCTTTATTTTTATGTGGAAAAGGGTCTTGCATACAATAGTTTAAAAAAAAAAAGACAAAAAAAAAAAACACCTTTGCTTAAATTCATGCTGTTCTAAAACCTAGATCTATTGATTGTACATCTTCACAAATTCTAGTTAACGATTTTATTTTGTATTCTTGCAGTTTTAAGTGGATGCTAATCTTAGGGACATAAAAAGTCTTTTATGGCCCTCTTGCAGATCTTCTGAACTATGCACATTTGTGCTTTTTTGTAAGTTTGGACCAACTTTTATGTAACAACCACCCAGTCCCTCCCCACTCCAGTTTTACAACAATCGGAAAGGGCACTGATTTATTTGGTATTTTTCTTTTTACAAAGCTACCTTTAGTCAAAGGTCACTGTCAGTCTTTGCACCTGCTTTCAGTGTTATTGTGAAAGGTGTACTTTGTGCTCATTTCAGAAAATAAAACACAACCTTTCTCTTGATGCAACAGTTTTATATAAAAAAAAATGGTCAACGTTATTTTTGTTTTATTTTGCAGATTATCATAGCCTAGCAAAATGCATTCAAATGAAATAGTGGGTTTTATATGAAAAATATGGGTGGGGTGGGGAGGGTAAGTAAGTGCCTTAACAGGTAAGCTTAAGGTCTGAAAAAGTAGTTAACCTTTACACCCATCTGTCTTCTAAAGGGAATCAATGTATTGTACTGAAGAGGCAGAGAGAGCTCTCGTGTCCAGGGGCTGCCTGTTCAGTTCCTGTTAGGTCCATTCCCTCTACCTGTCACACTTTCTCCTTTTCTTTGGGCTGTGTTACCTTCCAACACCACCTTCTCTTGACAGGGGAGTGAGAGCAGAGAATAAAAGTCCAGCTCCCATCAGCACCTTCTGTTACTTCTGAGGAAAAGTTCTAAAGAGTTCTGTCATTTCAGTGGTGGAAAGTAATAGCTAAAGGAACATTTTAGAGTATTGTTTTCTTTCAGGCTGCCACATTGTCCCTATTTCCTTTTGTCATGGGTAATTGGAGGGCAGTAGCAAAGAAACAAGGCTTAATAACAATTTGCGTAATTCAGTTAAAGTTCATGGGGGGAGGGGTGGCAAACACCGCTGTTTAAATTATATAATTGCCATTTAACACAAAGTTAACTCCGTTCACTTTACTGGTTAACTAGAAACATTGCCTAGATTGAATTTATTGAAGTAAAAAGAAAAAGTAGTGCAAAAACCCCTCTTATTCTCTCTCTCACTTTCTGTAAGGTTTATACAACGTCTGCCACACCTAGAGGAACTATTTTAGTTCACTTTAGAATGATGGGCTAACCCTTATTTAAACTGTAATGGTGTCAAGTCTCTTTGTGCACACTCAAACACATGTACCATTATAGTACCGTTATAGTAATCCTAGAAAGGAACCAAAGGTGAATAACCAGTGTTTTCATTAGTACTAAATGCCAATTAACCATTTTGTTTAAATCATTCTCCTGGTAACTTATTTTTTGATTGAAATCTTAAATTGGAACAACTGTTATTGAATGAATATTGCTCCAGTTCCAAAGTCAGTCTTTTAATCTATCTGACTTGTGAACGTTCATTTCAAAACAGTATATGGAAAGCATTATAGTTTGGTGACAATAGGATTATCTTAAAGTGAATATTCAATTTACCATTTTACTGCTATAAAATGAGTTGATGTCAGTTGACCATTTTATCTTTTGATGGAATTTTTTTGTTGTTGAGAAGTGAATGAAAGAAAATTATTATGCTTTTATTTGAATATTGAATACTAACAACTTATACTAAAACTACATTGCAGGAAGTGAAGAAATATTTTGAAATTTAGCAAAATAGCTACAGTATTCAAGTATATGGAATTTTAATATGGTGAGTCTTAGAGCTTTAGACTTTCCTATAAGTGACAGTATCTAAGTTATTCTTAATAGTCACACTTGATAATTCTGCTGATCATAGCAGCTAACCTAAAATTGAAGATATTTATGTGACATGAATAGCCTGTGTTTTAAAAATTAAATATTTTATATAAAATTGAATTGTGTTTGGATAGTTTTTCCTAACATTTCAGTTATATATTTATATTGGGAGAGTGGCTGGGAGGACAAGGAAATTGTTGCTTGAGGTCGAAAATTTGAACTACAGCTCCTGATACTACCCTAAGACAGCATTGATTGTAAGATACACTAGTTAGGAAAAATGTTGCCAGTTAAACACAACTCAAGGCTAAGACAGTTCCCAAGTTCGGAGATGTTGTTATATGGAAGAAGGCTGCTTAAAATTGATGAAATATGGTAAAAATCTTAATGCCTTCTTCCGTATCATCTAATACTTCAGTAAATTTGGATTAATGAAAAGAGCAGGGCTATGAAATCAATAATTCTGTATGCTATAACTGCAGTAATCAGTATTCTTGAGTGAAATTGAAGGAGCATAAAATATTTTTTGGGAAGAAACAGGTAAGTCAGATTGCAAACGAGATGAAAATACAAAAAATTGATCTATTAAAAGAAGAAAAAATTTATTATTTCCCATGTGAAATTCCCTTATGTATTTCTTGATACAGCAGCTTTTTTTGCATGTAACTCAGTATGTTTCCCAAGTCTTCAGTCCATTATTTTTTGGAGAGTCCCAGTCATCCATGAAATTTTAAAAGACTCATGTTAAGGGTTTATTGATTAATAGTTTGTGGAATGTGAATTAGGATAGGGCTTTAGCTATGATTCAGAGCTTAACTCTATGTAAATATTCAGTGCCTACCAAGTGCCAGGTACTATTCTAGTACTTGGGGTACATCAGTCAACATGAAAGGCTTTAAGTAATACTTCCAGTGGACTGATAGTGAGCAGGAATATTTTAAAAGCGAAGTAGTATTTGCAGCTCTTCAGCTGTATCTAAATTACACATACTTGAAAGTAAGAAAAATGTGTCTATGTAAAAATTTGAAGTCAAATTTGAATAGAGACAAAGTTCTGGAAAAATAGAACAATTGGAAATTCAGTGATGAAAGCAAAATTTAAATTGGATCTGACTAGTTTGCAGCTCAACTGGTAAGAAATATCAAGATTTCTTAAGAAAAACAGAAGATAAATGGCCTAAATGCTTCCAAACTAATCTTTCTGGTATTTCTGAGTTAAGGTTTTTTTGTATTTGGTATGAACTTAATCCAATTTTAGATGATTTTTCTCCCTAGGCTCCCTTACCTGGCCCCTGCCTTTCTTTTTAGGTAAAGCTGAAATACGAGATTTGAATAAAGATTCAGTGATTCCCTTGGTTAATGATTTTGATATTTTAAAGTCTGAATAGGATGTCCCCAAAGCTAAAATCTGGTCCATCTCTTTACAGCTAAGAAAAATGAGATTTAGATGGATTACCAGGGTTGTTCTTAGCTATATCTAAATTCTGTAGTAAATGCTTCTAAATGAGAAAATTAACTGTTAAAATACTTTTGTTAAAATAATTACATTTAAAATACCAAACAACTAGTTTTAACAGATGACTTTTAAAAGTCAACTTAAAAAAAGGCCTCAGAAAAAATAGGCAAATAAAATTTTCGAAAACTTAGGAGCCTATAGAGACAGTTTTTTTTCATATATGGATAGTCTTTAGAAGGGAAGTTCCTCCTTTTCTTTTTTAAGACAATAGTTACCTAACAATTAGATAGTAATACTGAATCTTTAAACTTATTTTCTGTTTGTAGGAGGAAGATCGGTATCAGCAGGCCTGCAAACATTGCTTTTAAATTCTTTCATGTTTGTAATTCTTAAAACTGTTTTTAGTGTAATTAAAAATAAGAGCTATTAAGAGAAAAGCTGTCGGGGATCCAGTTGAAGGTGGGGAAAACAAAATTTTGATCTTATTGGAAAGAACTTGCTCTTTGAATTATGTAGAAGAACATTTTGTGGGTCTTATTCCTTTCACCATATCAAATGTCCCATTAAAAAAGAATTTTCTAATTGAAAATGCCACATTGAAAATGAGGCTCTGTAGTGAATCACTTTATATTTTTTTCACAGTTAAGTTAATTTGTTGTCAAGGTGTGGTTTTTTTTGCAAGAATTTTTAGTAAAGTCTCGTAACTCCTAAATCAAATGTGTTTATTATAAGCCATTTGTTTAACAAAAGAAAAAAGACTGTATTTGATAGTCTGTAAATAAACTGCCCTAAAAATCCAGGCTATTTTTATCCTTGTTTTCTTCTTGCCTCATACACAGAGTAGACTCAGAAATAAGCTCATCTGGTGTGAGGAATATACCACTTGTTACAACCGTTGTGTCATGTTTTACAGGCCGTACTTTAAACCTGGAACCCTTATTTTTTTTCCTTCTTATATATTTACATATTCAAAAATGTAGGAACACATACAGAGATGACCACTATTAATATTTTACCTTTGATGGATATCTTTTAAAACAATGGGATTATACTTCCCATAGCTTTGTAACTAGTTTTCATTGAATATTTTGTGAAAATTCATCTTTGTCAGTAATTCAAGTCTGCTCTCTTTTTAGTGATTATAAATTACTACTTTATAGAATAACCATAACTTAACAATTCCTCATTGCTAGACACAAAATATTTCTAACTTTTCTGTTACAAATAACAGTGTGAGGGAAATGTACCTAAGTAGAAGCATACAGATGTACGTAATTTCCTTCGAGTTGCTGGTGTGAATTGTACACATCTAAACTTTTGCTATGTCCACATTGCCCTCAGGAAAGGTTTGCAAGTTTTACATTCCTATTACTTTCCTTTTTCATTTAGCTATGCTGGGTATTTAAAATTTTTGAATCATTGCCAGTTTGACAGGTGAGAAGTCATTTTCATTTGTATTTCTTTGATTACTAGTGAAATTCAAATTCATGCTAGCCAGGTGTCTTTTATTAACTATTCATATGTTTAGTTATTAGGCATTTCTCCCGGTAGCTTGGAAGAACTTTTTATATAAAGAGGGTTGCCCTTTGTAAACTGTAACCTTAAAAATACTGTGTGATGTATTTTGATAAAGAAAAATTTATTATATGTAGTCAAGTCTATTCATCTTTTCCTTTTGGTTTCTTCTTAGATAAGTTTACCCTAGTCCAAGGTTATTTTACTTTTTACACTATTTTACTCTCTGGCTTTCTGCTTTTATACTTAATTCTAAACTGTTTTTGTTAAATTGTTAAATCTTGTGAGGTAAAGGGTCCGACTTTATCTGAATGGCTGTACTAATTATGCCAACAGCATTTGTTAAACAGTTTCATTCTATCCCTAGTTTTAAAATATCATCTATCTTATTTGGGTCTGTTTCTGAGCTTTCAGCTATGTTCCACCCCTGATCTTTCTTTTCTGATAGAAGTACCTTTGTATTTTTTCTTCATAAACTGTGTGTAGCACATATAGCAGGAAACAGTATTTGTTTTGAGACAGAAGATCATTTAATTGTTCCTTTTCCCAAAGCTTTCTTGTCTATTTCTGCTGATTTTTTCTTGTTACTTTCAGAATCACTTGACTCTTTCATCAGGCATCCTTTTAGGATTTTAACTAGAAACATATCAGTTGTTTAAACTAGGGTTTTTGTTTGTTTGCTTTTCGCATGTTCCTCAAATTTCTGAACGTTTACTGTGGTTCTGACATGTTGGTTTTTTGAGTTTCCAAAATTTGTTATTGCTTCTAGAAATGGGCTCTTCCACTGTTATGAACAATGTGTTTTAAGCTAGTGTGCTTGTATGTGCTGTGCTCAGTCATGTCTGACTCTTTGCAGCCCCATGGACTGTTAGCCTGCAAGGCTCCTCCATCCATGAAATTTTCCAGGCAGGGATACTGAAGGAAGTTGCCATTTCCTGCTCCAGGAGATCTTCCCAACCCAGGAATCAAACCTGCATCTCTTGCATTGGCAGGCAGATTCTTTACCACTAGCACTAACTGGGAAGCCACCTGCTTTTATAGGAAAGCAGTCGTTAAAAAAAAAAACCAACTGGCCACATTAATTTTTTCTAGTTGATTGAATATGTTAATGGGCATCCTTATTTCTGATTTTACTCATGTATAATTTTTAGTATTTTACTCATGTATAAACTATAGATTAGAAATAAAATGTTAATATTTATGAAACCCATTTATCAGGATCAGATGTTCATTTTTTTTAATGCTTTTTCATTGTAAAATATTTTCTCCTTTGATCTGTTGATGACAGGCCGCTTAGTAGAATCTTATACTGAGCCATTCATTAGAAATACTGCTGTTTTCTGTTGACTAACCCTGTATTTATTATGAGAGGTAGGTCTGGTTTTAATTAACAGGTTTTGATAGTGTTACAGAATAAACTAGAAACTCATGTTTTATTTGATTTAGAAAGGTTTATGTATACTGAAAATGAATTTTTTTTAAGTTGATGCTCTTTTATTTATATCCAGAAACACCTGACTTTTTTCTTGAAGGTAATTGTTTCACTGTATCTCTATTCCCTCATGTATCCTTCATCTTTTCAGGGTTCTATTTCTTGGGTAGACATTGGTAATTTTCTTTTTTCTGGAATTCATCATACAGTCCATCTTATATTTAAAATTCTTTTAGCATATAGTTGCACTTAATAATCTCAGTGTTTTTAAAACATTGTCTATTATTCCATTTCCTTTGTTTTTTCTCTTTCCTTGTTAGACTAGTTAGGATTTGCCCCATTCCACTTCTGTCCTCTCAGCACCAGGGAATAAAAATCTAATCATTTACCTTTTCATTTATTTTAGCATTGTGACTTTGATTGCTTTCTAATTCCCTTATTTATTACTACCTCTTCAGTTGAATAATTGACCATTTGTTTGTCTTCATTCCAGTTCTAAAAAAAAGAAAAAATTTTAATTGTACAAATTCCCTGATTATTTCTTTACTTCCATCCCATAGGTTAAGAATGTTGTGCTTTCATTGTTTTCTTAATATTTGATAGCTGCAAATGTGATTACTTTTTTGATCCAAGGATTATTCTGAATAGTGCATTTCAATTTCCAGGTCATTGGAGATATATATATATATAGTTAATAACATTTTCTAATATTACATATAGTCAGTATATGTAGTCTGCATTGGGGAGGTTATTAAGGATATCTTTTTAGCCTGCTAAGTGAGCAAATATTGTAAATATTTCTTTAGAAAGTATGTCATTTGGTACAGTTTGTCACATAAGAATTAATATCATTAAACACTGGTGAGATTCTCAACATCTTATTTCTCAAAGAGTGAGAAATGTAAAATAAATTCTTACACTGCTATAATGTATTTTCCTTATATGTCTAATGTTTTTGCTTTATATGTTCAGTGCTATATTCAGCACTGTATATTCAACACATATATGTTCATAACTACTTAAACTTTATTCCATTTATTCAAGCTTCTAAAACATTTTGAATGCTACAAGGTCCAGTTAATTGGTCTGCTTGTACTTTTTTTTTTTTTAATGCCACCTTGCTGTCATTGTTTTTAATCTTTTGCTAAAACTGTGTTTTTTTGTTAGAAATTTGTATTTTGAACCTTGTGTTGATTTGTAGTGTATACAGACTTTTCTTCTCAGCTTTAAGTATTTAAAAGACATAAACATATTCCTTGAATGAAGAATTTCAGGAGTTTTTATATAAGAGTTGTTATAGACTGTCTCTTATCAAAAGGTTGCTCAAAAGATGAATTACCATGACTGCCTTAGACCAGGATTGAAGCAATGTTGGAGAGTCACCTGTAAATTTAATTGTTTTTTAAAAAGGCTGACAAAAATAAGAATCAGTGTTCTTGGATGTTAAAAACATGATCGTAAACAAAATGTATGGGCTGTAAAATAGAGTATCCACAATTGAAGATCAAATTAGTGAGCCGGAATATCAACTGAGTGAGTTGAAAATGACCTTCTTTAAAATTCACTACTAAAGTTTAAAAGGAAAATTGAGAAATGGAGACTAAATCTAGATATCCCACTATTCATCTGGTAGCAGTTCCAAAAGTAGAGAATAGGGAAAATGGAGAGAAATAGAAAAAAATGTTCCAGAGTTGAAAAAGACATGGATCTTCTATTAAAAGTCCACGAAATGCAAAGCACAGTATATGATGAGTCATACTTGAAAACATCAAAGTAATATTTCAGAATTTTAAATTTTATTAGAACTTCACATTTATTTATATTGATAAAATAACAGGTTGTTTGTAGAAGAAGCAGAATCAGACTGGGCCCTCAACACCAACACTGGATGCTAAAAGGCAAACACCTCTGAGCGTGGAATTCCATCCTCAGTGTAGTGGTGTTCCCTCAGCCTTCTTGCTTGATTGAAATCCAGCTCTTCCCTGGGGGGACTGATTGCCCTGTAGCCTTCTCAAGTGATGGCTGTTCTTTCTCCCTTGGACGACTGGGCTTCAAGTTTAATTAAGTGTTCTTTTTGATGCTCATTTTCACTTTCAGAATGTTCTTGTTGCTCCTTAGAACTACAGAGCTTTGATGCTTGTGTCATCAGACCGCTCCACTTTTGCCTCCCGGCTGCAGTTACACTGACCTCTGAGCTGTTCTTCCCCTTCCACCCTCCCCACCATACCTGACCCTTGATACCTCACCATTCTTTGAAGATTTTCTGTTTCATTGTCACTCCTATTTCTACCTTGATTTCCATATCCATGTCGATGATCCTTCAAATCTTAGCTTCTTTCTCTGCCATTGCTGTTGATCTTATCTTCCCCCTCATCTCAGCCACTCCTGTCCTAGTCATCCTCTCGACTTTGTGGCTACCAGTAAAGGTACCCCTACAAGTCTCAATTCAAGCACTCTCTATACTCCTCTTCGAACCCCTCCCACAAGTTTGCAGCCCACTTCCTCCAATACTGACTCCAACTGCCTTTCTTATTAAAATCACTCACTCACTAATACACATCTTCAACTGCCTTGTCACCTTCTTGCTTTCCTGTATTCACATGAAAAAGCCAAAACTGTTCAAACTCAGTCTCCACAATGTTTAAATCCATTCTATGTCTGCACCTGTGCAGCTGGACATTGCTAGAAAAAAACTCAACCATGACCACTAGTTTCACTTTACTTCATGATACTAACCTCACGTGGGCCCTTAAGGCTACCCAACAATTACACTGCAATTAAATGGTTCATCGGTTCTAAAAACATAACATTTTCATAATATCTGTGAAATGAGGATGTCTTATATATGCCACTAGGGTATGTCAGACTTTAATTGTTAGGTTTTCCCTTTTTTAGTGTTACTGAAAATAATGGGGTATCTTAAAATCAAGGGTATCTTTGATAAAGTACAGCATAATTCTCTACTTCTTTTCATTCTCTTGTTTCTCCACATGATCAGGTAATACTTTTCCTCTGCTCTACTCAGATTTTCGGTATTTCATTCATTTATTTGCGGGAGCTGCCAAGACAGCATTCTTGCTTTGTTCTCATGTAGTCTTTCCTCTGCGTGCCAAAGTTTGAGAAGAAATCTGTCACTGCTTTAAATTCAAGATTTGTAATACAACCATATCCTTCTACAGGAATCTCATCCCTTATTCTATAGGCTCATGTCATGGTGTTAATTAATAAAAAAAATCACAATCATTCATTCCCAATAAACTGTTGAATTTCAAAATGGCTCTAATATGTAGAATGTTAACCAACAATGAGAATTCCTTTATATCTACATATTATGGGAATATTTATGACAGTTACTCAATTGATTATAATCCCAATTTAAAAAATAACTCCCCCCCCCACCCCCACCCCCGGCCCGCCCAACACACACACAGATCCCTGGTCTAACAAGTATATAAAAAGCATTTACTGAAAATGTGTACGTTTTCCTGTTCATCACTCAGAACAAAGGTTCAAATGAACTGGTGATCCAGGGTTGGAATTCACCTTATAGGTGGTTTTGTTTGACTCAGTGCTTAAACATTTAAAAAATTAGTTTAAAACTGGGAGGGTTTGTGTTAAAAAGTCCAGATTTCTGCCAGTTGCAAACTGTTTAAAAAATGGGAAAATCTGGCAACACTGCACTTCTGTACTGGGCATTAAGTTAGTACATCCTTAAAAAGTGACTGATTTCTGAACTGCTCTCACATGTAACAAGAGCTAGGAAAGAGATGGCAAGAGCAGTTTCCTCCTCTTGCCCCTTCTCTCTGGTAGCTGAATCTTGAGGGATTAGGGATTATGACTTTCAAAGGATTAATAACAATTTTAAAGACTAAAGGGAAAGGTAATATGCAATATTTATTTCAGTGTTGCTTTTGCATTATCAAATTACAGATATGCATAAGAGTCACCTGGTAAAACCAAAAGCATGTTGATACTTTATGATGAAAGTTAACCCTAATTATAAAGTAAAAAAGGAAATGAAATTTGAGGGCTGGAGTCATAAAACCCAACCAAATGCATTTATCCTAGACAATATGCTCACCTAAAAAAAAGAAAAAACAGAACTCTTGACAGTTTCCTTGAAGTCTTCTATTATTCTAGCCTCGTAAGCTAGAGGCTTTGATGTTAGTTACTTTCTTATTTATTTATATTACTTTATTTCTTAAGTGTCGCAAAGTTAGTGACCTAGCAGCATTTGGTTAGTGTATGTGGCTCAGGCATTCACTGATGTTGTACACTGATGTAATGAAGTGTGTGAAAATCGCTGAGTTGTGTCCAACTCTTTGTGACCCCAAGGACTACACAGTCCATGGGATTCTCCAGGCCAGAATACTGGAGTGGGTAGCCTGTCCCTTCTCCAGGGATCTTCCCAACCCAGGGATCGAACCCAGGTCTCCCACATAGCAGGTAGATTCTTTACCAGCTGAGCCACAGGGAAGCCCTAACAACCTCACCCTCATAGGACATCCCTGTGTTTTTTCTTCCCATTTCTCATTCCAAAAACAGAGGGATTTCCAGATAACAGCTAAATTTTACATTTTAAAAGCTCTATGGATTATACGGGACCTAAGTTTTATCCCTGATAAAGGAACTAGATCCTACATGCCACAACTAAGATTTGGGCTTCCCCGGTGGCTCAGAGGGTAAAGCGTATGGATTATATATTTAACCAATCAGGATCAAAGGCATAAAGCAAAATTCACTAATCATTATTAAGTGGGAAGGGTTTAATACAAACATTTAAGTTTTTATAAAACCATCGGAGGACTTCCCTACTGGTTCAGAAGACTGTGCTCCCATTGCAGGGGGTGCAGGCTTAATCCCTGGGAAGTTCTGCAGGCCCTGCAACGTGGCCAAAACAAAACAAAACCCAGGGGAAAAAAAAAAAAAACAACAAAACACTGGACAACCTGAACGAGCAGGATCTAAGTTGGGCCTCCTGGAATGCTCTCTGAAAATACAGGAAAAAAAAGAAAAAAGAAAATACAGAAAGTAGTCCACTAGGAAGGATACTGCATCTAAAGCCAGGTTAGAACTCGTAAGACACCACCACCAGCAACAGCATCTAGACAACAGGAAGACAAGGGAAGCTGCAGCTAGGAACCAGGGAGATTAGAACAAGGGGCTGCAGACCCTTAGGAACCTGGCAAATGAAAACTGGAATCTCAGAAAAACTGCAGCCTTCCTAACCACTGGTAACAACCGGAAGCCAACTGAAGATGGCCTCTGATTCACTTTTGTTCCCTAAATCTTAAGCAAGTACCTCTAATTGGCAACCCTTAATTTATATTCAGAACTCTGTGGGTGCAAGGGAGTCGGGGCATTGAAAAAAATTTTTTCTAACCTTTCCAAATGGAAGGTGATATGAAAAGTTGAGGACCAATTTATTTACTATTTTAAAATGACTTGTATTGAAGAATTTTTATAAATGTATACTTAAAAGTAAACAGGCTTATCATGACAGTTCAATTTGTGGCACTGGCATACATTGATACAAATATTTAACGCAGATTATACATAAGGAACTAGAGAGAAGGAATTACATTTCCCTTTACACAGAGACAAAAGAATTGGCCTGTGAGGCAGGAGGCCAGGGTTCGATTCCTGGGTTGGGAAGTTCCTCTGGAGACGGGATGACAATCCACTCCAGTATTCTTGCCTGGAGAATTCCATGGACAGAGAAGCCTGGCAGGCTATAGTCTGTGGGGTCACAAAGAGTCAGACATGACTGAGCGGCTAACACACATAACACAGCGACAAACTGGGAGATTAATCATCTCAGTTTCTTATGCCCGGAACCGTGCATTTCCATCCAGCTCTCTGCTATCAGGGCCATCTCTAACCCTGCCTATTCAGTAGTTTACTAAATGGTTGTTGGGAATCATTTCAGTCTGTTAGTCTTCTAGTCTGTTTTCCACACAGAAGCTGGAGTAAAACAGATCTTTAAAAATCAATAGATTTTATTTTTTTTTTTAAGTTTGTGTTTACAGAAAAATGAGCAGGAAATACAGAGAGTTCCCCCACACCCTCTTATCCCCCTCCCACTTGCAGTTTCCTCTATTATTGACATCTTGCATTAGTGGTACATTTATTACAATTGATGAACCATTATTGACACATTAGTAACTAAAATCAGAGTAGATTATTTGTGTTGTCCATTCTATGGGTCTGGGCAAATGTATAACAACATGTATCCACCATTACAGTAACAGGATAGTTTCAAAGGCCTAAAAATCCCATGCTCTATGTGTTCCTTCCTCCTTCCATTTAATCCACCTCTCCCAACTCCTGGCAATCTGATCTTTTTACTGTCTCCCTAGTTTTGCCTTTTCCAACATGTGACAACATATTGGCATTATATAGTATGTAGCCTTTTCAGATTGGCTTCTTTCACTTAAGTGCTACACTTTCAAGGGCCTTCCATGACTTTTTGTGACTTGATAACTCAGGTTTCATTTTATTGCCAAATAACAATCCGTTGTGTGGATGTACCAGTTTGTTTATCCATTTACCTATTGAAGGACTTTTCTGAATAAAGCTGTTGTAAACATTGGTGTGCTAGTTTTTGTGTGGACGTAAGTTTTTGACTCATTGAATTGCTGGACTGTTTGCTAAGGGTATGTTTAGTTTTCTAAGAAATTGCCAACTGTCTTCCAAATTGGCCCTACCATCTTGCATTCCCACTAGCAATCAAAGTTCATGCTGCTCCACATCCAGCCAGCATTTGGTGTCGGCAGTGTTTTGGATTTTTGCCATTGGATTTAATCATTGTAACAATGGTATTTCATTGTTTTGCAAATATTTTCTCCCCATTTGTGGCTCATCCTTTCATTCAACATCTTTTGGATAGCAGAAATTTTGTTTTAATGAAGTCCAACTTGTTTTTTCTTTTATGGATCATGTGTTTAGCTATGTATCTAAAAAAGTCATGGCTAAACTGAAGATCACCTAAATTTTCTATTTATCTTCTTTATAGGTTTGCATTTTACATTTAGGTTATTACCCATTTTGAGTTTAGTTTGTGAAAGGTGTAAGTAAGGTCTATGTCCAGATTCACTTTTTTTAAAAATGTGGATTCCCAGTTGTTCCATTCCAACACCATGTGTTGAAGACTATCCTTTCCCCATTGAATTGCCTTGATCCTTTGTCAAAGATCAATTGACTGTATTTGTGGGGTCCCTTTCTGGTCTGTTTCCTGTTCCATTGACTAGCTGCTTATTCTTTCACCATCGCCACATCGTCTCGGTTACTGACGCTTTCTGGTAAGCCGAGGGCTGGCTGTGTCAGTCATGCCACATACTCTTCTCAAGGCTACATCAGCTATTTTGGATCTTCTGCCTTTACAATTAAACTTTACAATAAATTTGTCAATATCCATAAAATAACTTTCTGCAGTTTTAATTGAAATTGTGTTGAATCTACAAAGCAAGTAGGGAGGAACTGATATGCTGACAATATTGAGTCTTCCTGTCCATGTACATGGAATATTTCCACTTATTTTTTTAAAAATTGCTTTCACCAGTTTATTAGTTGTCCTTGTATAGATGTTGTGGATGTTTTAAGATTTATACCTAAGGTTTTTTTTTTTTATTGTTTGTTTTTGTTTGGTATTGGGTTTTAAGTTTTGAATTTAAATTGTTCATTACTGGCATATAAGAAAGCAATTGACTTTGTATATTAACTTTGTATACCGAAACTGCTATAAACTGCTTAATCCTGCTTCCAGGGTTTTTGTTTTGTTTTTGGTGATTTTCTATGTAGATACTCATGTCATCTGAAAATATTTCTTCCTTCTCAATCTATAATCTTTGTCCCTCCCCCGCTTTATATATGTGAAAGATGTCTTAAGATGTCAAAAGCAGTGTTAAGAGGGGACATCCTTGCCTTGTTCCTGATCTTGGTGGAAAAGCATTTAGTTTCTCACCATTCAGTATGATATTAGCTGTAGGTTTTTGTAGATGTTCTCTATCAAGTTAAGGAAGGTCTGTTCCTAGTTTGCTGAGAGTTTTAATCATGAATGGGTGCTAGATTTTGTCAAATTCTTTTCCTACATGTATTGATAATATAATTTTTTTTTCTTTTTTAGTCTGTTGATATGATGGACTACCTTAATTGATTTTTGGATGTTGACCTAGCCTTGCACACCTGAAGTCCCACTTGTTCATGGTATATAATTCTTTTTTTGGATTGTTGGATTTAAGTATAAAAACGAGGTCATGGCCAGCAGGTTATTATACAAAGTTCATGAGCAAATCCAATCTACTATCACAATGCTAAGTAAATAAACATAAGTTTTATGCACAAATTAGAGTTTTCTTTTCTATACTCTGTTGATAGTTAACAATACTTGGAGAACAATATTAAATACAAATCTAAGAATGTTACAGGAATAGTCTTTGTCCTTCTGAGTAAACACTTAAAGTATATTTAACCTAGATTTTTTGGTAACTGCTTTGTATTCTCTGACCTTAAAAAAAAAAAAACTCTATAAACATATTTGCATTTCTCAAGTCCTTCTGACAGTCTTACAAAGAGCTTTCTCATTGCATTCTATTCTGACTTAAGTTTCAGTTGCATTAATTGGGGTTTATAATTTTCATAATCACAAAAAATTGACCTATTACTACTTATTATCTGTCCTTTCCCCCACTGATTTGTAGTGCTATCTCAACCAAGTATCAAGTTTTTATATGTGTGTGGATTTGTTTCTGAGTTCTCCATTTTTGTTTCTTTAGTCTCTTTACTCTCAGAGTACACCAACCAGTCATTTGTTTTACAAGTTTCTTTATCTGGTAGAGCAAGCCTGTTTACATTTTTCTTCTTCAACATTTTTATGACTAACCTTGACACTTTCCTCTTCCATTTAAACACTGGAATTATTTTGCAGGGTCCACCAAAATTATTTTGATTTGACTGGAGATGAATTTATAGATTTGGGGAGAATGACATGTGTACAACACTGTATCTTTCCACGCCTGAATATCTGCCCCTGCATTTAGTCATGCTTTTAAAGGTCTTCTGTGGTCTCCTCAAACCCTCTTCCTACCTAGATTCACGGCAGCTTGCTGTATGGAGTGTGGGGCATATTATTGGATTTTCTGACTGATTTGTAGGAATGCTGTAATTGTACATTGTTCTTGGATCCAGAAAAATAGTTCCAAAAAATTTGCCTTGCTTGGAGTTATGGCAACCCACTCCAGTATTCTTGCCTGAAGAATCCCATGGACAGGACAGTCCATGGGTCCCAAGAGTTGGACAAGACTTAATGACTAAACCATGCAGGTGTACACAGACAGTGACATTATCTGCAAATAAGATCAGTTTCATCTCTTTTGTTCTTTCATACTTGATAAAAAATTTTTGGGGGGCTGTGCTGGATCTTCATTGCTGCGCTCAGGCTTTCTCTGTGCTGAGTGGGCTTCTCATTTCGATGACTTCTCTTGTTGCAGAGCAGGGCTTCAGTAGTTGCAGCTCATGGACTCTAAAGTGTGGTCTCAGTAGTTGTGGGTGTACTGGCCTAGTTGCCCCAAAGCATGTGGAAACTTCCTGGACCAAGGATTGAACCTGTGTCCCCTGCATTAGCAGGCAAATTCTTAACCACTGGACTACCAGGGGAAGCCTAAACAATGCATTTTCTTCGTCCACTGAGTTACTAGTATAGATCTTTTCCTTTAAGCAATTAATAAGGTGTATTCTAGAAATAAATTTTTAGATGTTAAGCCATCACTGCAATCCTGAGATACACCCTATTAGTTGTTTTTTGGTTTGTTTGTGAGCAACTGCTGAATTGTCTTGTTTAGGATTTTTAGCAACAATGTCCATAAGTGAAATGATCTATAATTTCCATTTATATTGTCCTTGGCCTGGTTTGAGATCAGTTAATACCATACGTGTGTTGGATCCTTTTTTTTTAACTAAAGTTTTTATAGTACAGGAGTTAAGTATTTCTTGAAGGCTCAGTAAGTCTGAAATCATTTGTGGGGAGAATACTCATGATTATCAGTTCAGTATCTCTGATGGTTATTGGTTTATTCTGAGTTTCTATTCGAGTCAATATTAATCATGTATTTTTGTAAAATATACATTTCACCTATGCTTTCAAATACTTTGGTATAAAGTTAGTCATCTTTGTTTGGGTGACTTTTAAAGCCTTTATTGGTTCTAGAATGATTTCTTCAGTTAATCATCAGTATACCAGAAAAAATTAGTCATCATTTGTTATCTGGGTCTTTTCTTTTAAAAACATTCTTTTCATTTTTAAAAACATTTTTAAGTTATTTAGCAAAAATGTAGAGAATAAGGAGTTAGTAACAACTTTATTAGACATCTTAATAAGAATGTAAACATAGGAAACCCAAAATTTTATTCAGTATTTTTGTGGTTTTGAAAGTATTTAATATACAAGATGGGTAGCATCACATGAACATAAATATGTGTTCATCAACTGTCATGAACCTAGACTATAATCATTTCATGAACCTTGACTCGAGTTTAAATGCATCTCTAACGTATTTCACAGGAGTGTTTATTAACACTTCTTGTTCTTTTCACATTTGCACCTTCATAATGCAGTACATTTAAGAACTTTGATGTCATATTTTTGCAAAGAAAAGGATCGTCTTTTTTTTTTTTGCCTCATAATTGCAAAACACTTTCACTTTCAGATTTATAAACAGCAATTAGAATGGTAACTCCAACTGATTTTTCACTTTTACATCATTTATTGCCTTTCAATAAATTCTGAATATACATCTGCCTTCAGTATTTGTCTACCTACAATTTTGAGTAATAAACATAAAAGATGTCACAAAGTACAGTGGTGATGACATCTTTCCTTCTGGATAACTGAGTAAATGAGAGTATTTTATTTCTTTTGTCCTTAGAAATATTGTTCATTCATTGATTCTTGAGTTTGAGAAAAGTTTTCTAGGATACTGTCATATGAAAATTTATAGTCTGAGTTTGCTTTTAAGAGTCCAGAGTGCTGATTCATTTAATAATCATGAAAAACCTATTTTCTTTTCCTTGCCATTATGGATGAAAAATGAAAAATGGTAAGTTCTGCTGCTGTGGCTAAGTCACTTCAGTTGTGTCTGACTCTTTGTGACCCCATGGACTGACCATGGGATTTTCCAGGCAAGATTACTGGAGTGGGTTGCCATTTCCTTTTCCAGAGGATCTCCCCAACCCAGGGATGAAGTCTGCATCTCTAGTGTCTCCTGCTCTGGCAGGCAGGTTCGTTACCACTAGCACTACCTGGGAAGCCCTTAATTTTCTTTTCCTTACCATTATGGATGAAAAATGAAAAACGCCAAGTTTCTAATTGTGCCCAAGTAAAAGCTTAATAAACGTTTACAGAGATTGTGTCTCTAGACCTCTTTTACCCTCTTAAAAGGTGATGCAGGATTTAGTAAGGCAATGTGAAGAAGTCAGAAGGATGGTGCAACTGATGATTCATTTCATTATTCTTCTAGGTGATTCCATCACTATTGTTTTCCTACTGTAGTCCTTTTTCAAGCATAATTCCTAATGTTACAGCAAAGCTTAATATTTATATCATCAATACTATTTTTTTTGGTGCACAATGCCGCTTGAAGGTTCTCAGTTCCCCAACCAGGAATTGAGTCCAGGCCATGGCAGTGAAAGCCTAGAATTCTAACCAATAGGCCACCAGAGAAATTCCTTTTCATCAATTTCTATTGACTTCAGTTAATCCAATGAATAGGTTTGTTTTTGTTGACATTCTCCATAATTTTGTCTTCTGTTTTACTAATTTTTGAGGGAGGATATTTTTGTTTTTAAATTTACTGAACACTTTCAGTCAGGAAATATGATCTATCAAATCCTTGAAATGTTCAGACTGTGATTTAGAACATTTATAAAAAATTTGTTAAATACTTATATACCAGTTCTTTTTCTCTCTGCAAATTCTATATATGCTTGTTATATCCATGTCTGGTGCATGCTTAGTCACTTCAGTTGTGTCTGACTCTCTGCAACCCTATGGACCATGTAGAGGTGTGCTAAAATGCCCCCTGTGATTTGAATCTTTTTATAGCTTTTTATTTTAGATGTATCTTTTCTTAACCAACAAATAGATTCCATTATCTCTAATCTTATCTGAAAATATGCCGTTTAAAAGATTTTACTTTTTTAAGATTCAGTGTTATTATTGGAATATCTGGATTTACTCTTGTCATTTACTTCTTTTCCTCCTTTCCTGACATCTCTTGGATTTATGGTTTACCATATTCCTCTTTCTCCCTCCTCTGATGGTTTGAGAGCTTTAAATTTTTTAGTCATATATTTTCTAAAGTAATTTTGAAAAGTGATGTACCCTTTTATACTTTAACATAAAAACAACCTTTTTAAGTTTCAAAAACTGTAAAGAAAGTCATTTCAGTAACACTGACGTTTTAAGCTAATTGTCATAGTAATTTTCTATCTAAAAACACTCCTTAACATAGTAGGAAATTTTACACTACCTTATTCCCAATTCATGTTTCTATTTTATTTCCCCACATAACTTTTATCTCATTGTAATGAAAGTGTAGTGTTTAGAAGTCCTTGATATCCTGTCATACATCTGTTTCTCAAAAATGTGTGAAAAATATATTTATTGAAATTAAAAAAATCTATTTCAAATGGCTATAAACCTTCAAGTTTGAAGACTGTTATCTGGATTATAATTACTATTCAAATAATAAATAAAGATGCCATAAATATTACTAATTGCTAGAATGAGACAATTATATTACTATTTTTAAACTATAGATAAAAACTATAAAACTATAGATAAACTATAGGAAAAATGCTGAGAAAACTCATTTATGCCAAAAGTGAAAAGGGACAGAATTTTGTTATAGTGATGTCCCTTTTTAAGTTATATACCAGAAATAATAAATTGATCATCAAATTATTTTTAATGATCTTTAGTTGATAATTTGATTAAGCTTTTTCCAATTTTGTTGAAAACAAAGAATTGAAGAACCACCCTCACTGAAGTCTTTTGCTGGTCAGGCCATTTTCTTTCTCAATTCCTTGGAAACTTAACTAAAAGTTAAGACATCAAGATGTCTTTACCAAGATGTCACTTATTCACTGAGCATCATCTTGCTTATGGAGCTTAAAATTAAGACAATCCTGAGTATAAATATCCCCATAAAACTGGAAATTGCACATATTTATTGAGGATAACTCTACATAGGTTAGAAGCATTATTTTAATTTGAGAAGTATGCCTTTTACAGAATTAGAACAGAATATAAATATCTGAGAAAAATTAATCATAATTAAGTAAAGCTGGATTTCTAATGTTACATGCACTTTCCTAGACTGTTTTGTAAAACATTTATACCTATACCTATACATGAATAGATGTTCTGCTTTTTAAAAGTATTGTTTAAGGTGTTTTATCAAACTAAGATGCACATTTTAACATCTCTGAAATTGAGATGCAACATATATATATATATAGCATATTATAGTTTAGTTGGTAGTATTTTTACTAAGTGGTACATAAGGGATTATATATAATCATGTAATAACAGTTTCTTAGATGTATATTAGAATAAAAATTAAGAGCAAGTCAGCAGAGATATTGGGACAGTACTAAGTTTAGGGTTTATACAACACATACTTATGACTACAATGTTTTATTTATAGTAAAATCCACAGTATGTTTCGGTTAATTTAAATGTAAACACAAAGTAGAAATGAAAAAAAGAAAGAAATGTCTCAAAGACAGTAAGTAGGTGACTTGGGCCAGGTAAGAAATTAATATGGATTTACAAAATCTAATAATGAACTGGCAAATGATAATAATGTTTTTCATAAGAATCTGAAAAATGCTCTAGAAAATATAAAAACCACAAACTTACCTCTGAAACAAGACGTTTTAACTTGAAGATCTAAGGTTAATATGTCAGAAATAAACATGGAAATTTTAACTTCTCTTTGAAATCATGCAAATTATATTATTAAGACAGGTTTGAGACAGATTCATCAGGCTCTTTATCATTATTGGAAGTGGGGAAAAGACAGTTTGCCTGACAGCAGATTCACCAAAACCCATCAAGCTTTTATACCAATACTGAATAGATGAGATAGATAGATAAGGCAAGCAACTTTATCATTTGTTTCCTAAAAATAAGGTGCCTTTCTCTTCATGTTATGTTCATGCTCTCTTTGCTTTACTTTCACATGATTCACACACAGGAAAAATCATTTTTTTCAATAGTCAGTAGACCAAAAAGGAAAGGCGAGGTCATTAAACAAAAACTGTCATTGCTCTATCTTGTATCCCCACATTGGCCAATATAACTTATTTCTAAGACCACACTTCACCCATAATGAAAATAAATTAACTTTCACTATACTTCCTTGGGCAGTCAGAACAATCTGCTCAAGTTGAAAGTCCAGGGACATACCTTTACATCTTGATGAGGTACAGGAAAGGTGCTGGGAGTCTGAGGGACCTGAAATATTGTTGGTATCATTTTTGAAAAACAAATCCTGCCATAGGTATCTTTTGTCAAGTGGGAGAAGGGTAATTATGAAAAGGCAGAAGGGAAAATAGAGAACTAGCATCATCCACTGATGATACAAATGTTCTTTAAGCACATCATTTTAACAAAGAGTACATTTGGGATTTGAGGATCTGGATCTGAATCCCTTAAAGCTATCCTTGTCTTTAAGACCCAGCTATAGATTATACTTCTGTTCTTCAATTATAGGAATATTTAAGAAGCATGCTTAACTATAAATTTCCCTAAAAAGGTTATTTAACATTTCTATGGAGGTAAAAATGTGCATTCTGGAACAATTAAAATTTGTTTTTCATTTAAAAGAATGATCAATTTCTTCACTCAGCTAAACAAAATAGGCTAGTAAAATAAACAAATCAATATCAATGTTTAAAGACCTTTGATAACTATGTACACTAATAACCAGAGCGAAAAAGCAATGTTCATTTACTGAGGACAAAAATGTTTCTTTTAAAATCAGAAAGGTCAGATTATCTGGAAGCAGATGTTGGTAACTTGGCAAAAAAGAAATTCTGCATTTAGTTGTTGAAGATTACACTTATAAACTAGTAAAAATGTACATAAGCCATTAGAAAATTATAATTTGAATGTTACAAATATGCTAATATATATTAGCATAAAACATCTTTTTTATTTTTGTTAATAATCCAGTGATCTCTAAGCAATGGCTTAATAATTATTTCTAAATGCCATTTCTCAGAGATTTTCTTACCTACAAAGTTCAATAAAAGTATTCTACTTGCTCTAATTTTCATCACATATCATGACCTCAAATCATCTAGAAAGACATTAAGTAGGACATTCCCTTTAGAATATTGGGGGGAAAATTACTATCTTCTTTGTATACAGCAGATAAAAGCACAGCAATATAGTAGTTATAATCAGAATGTCAGCATCCATTCGCCAAATATTTATTAAGCACCTACTATTTTCCAGGCATCATTCTCGAAGAGCTGAGGATATAGGGGTGAGTGAGAAAGTAACAGCTGCCATTTAGAGTGCTTACTATGTGCCAGGCTCTGGCCTAACAGTTTTCACACATGTAAACCCATTTAATCCTCAAACACAACACCTCTATGACATGGGTACTGTTAATCTTTTCATTTTACACATAAGAAAATTGAGGCACAGAGAAGTTAAATAACTCACCTAACTAGTCTGCCTCTGAATTTCTCTATTCCACATCTTTCAGCATAGTAATAGTATTAGAATATAGTAACAGTAGTAGTCCTGAGTCTCATGAAGCTTTTATTAATCTAAGTCCTTCCTTATTTCCTGTTCTGCCTTTGTGAAAGACCTAACATACAAATAAAACTGGTCACGGCTCAAATAACTGGTGTGACCATCTCACTTTTAGAAGTTTCTTTCTGGGAATGTTTAAACAAAATTTTAATGAGCTATACTTTCATCATATATTAACCCCAAAATACCTAAAAGGCCTGAATGTTCTAAGACTTGGTTTTGTTTAAATAGTTGGGGAAAATGAAAATCCCTTTATGTTTTTCTCATAACCACAGGCATAGGTACACAGCATTCCGTCCTTTGGAAAACCTTGATTTAGTTCAGGTAGGCCTAGTGGATCTAAGATTATGGGACTCTGCCTCATTCTAGGGATGGGTCCATGTTCAAATTTATTATGCCACACTGTCTTGGTCATAGTTATTGAATCAAGACTACAAAAAAAGACCAAGCATGACCGATCTGTCTTCACTGGGATTGACAAGAGTTGAGAAATAGTCTCTTCACAATGGAAGTGATTTGAGACTGCTGATAGCCATCTTCCTAGACTCAAGAGAAAATGATTCCACAATACTGGGAGATATGGAGTAGAGAAATTCAGACACAGAATTCTTTAATTTAGCTATGCAAGAAATAGGTCCATCCTTGCCTTTTTCAGTTAAATGAGTATAAAGGCTACAAGTAGTTTTAAATTTAAGCTTAAGTGGGTTTCTCTAACTTTCTACCACATTTCAAAGCATTTTTACAAAAGCATTACATAAAATATGGACACAGAACAATGGTTATAATATGAATAGAAATCTTTTTTATTCTCTTCCTTTATTTCCTTTCCCTATGAACAAATATATAGACCTGTCTATAGCACAAAGTATGGCTTATCTATTTTCAAAAGCAGTATCCAAAATATACACTGATGAATTCTATCTATGTGATTACAAAGCATTATTTTAATAATTCTTTTTTAGCATATGACAAAAGCACAATATAGCTAGAAAGACAAACTGCTTTATTTTAAAACATTGGAAAAAAACATTAAAAGGCAAATGTCCATTATATAACCAAGAATGTTAAGCATTTGGAAAATGTCAATCTTCTAAATTGTGGTAGGCACTTCCAGAGAGCTAAATATTGCAAATTATCCTACCATGTGTCTTCTCTAATACCAAAAATACTTGATATGATGAAACACACAACTAAAATTACCCAATCAAAGTCACCATGTTAGGTTTCAATTTAATTACAAGTAAAAGTTTTGTCCAAGATGTTCCTGACACATGAAGCGTCCAGTTGAATTTCAGAAATGTTAACAAAAGTATCTTCCTTTTTTGCCTGTGAATGTTTGAGTATTGCTGTATTGTTGGCTTATATCCACTACAGATACTGGTTCTAGGCCAGCCCAAGGGTCTTCAAGCATTGAAGGCTTGAAATAACTCTCCAACTCATTAGACATTCTCTTTTCTCTACCACGCCCTGATCCAAATGGTGTAGATGTCCTTGGAGAACCCTTTAGGAAAAAAATCATTAGTTAAAGACATTTAGCAGAGATAAGAGTGGAACTTTTTCTTTAGCGGCTAGTGGGGGTCACACTGCTAGTTAAAAGTTATGTCTTGAACCCAATTGTGAAGTATTTAAACCAATCTGATATACTTATTAATAATTTTATGTCCACTGTCAGTTCAAATCCTTTTGGATTTCTAATGTGATAACTTTGCCAAATGAAAAAATGATGATGAAATAAGAATTGTAGTTTTCTCTCAGTTATTTCCCTATTTTTTCTGGAGGCAAATTAAAACTATTTTTACCCTACAGCTTCAATATTTCTAAACCTTCCCGTCTCATTAGCTCCACACTCAAAGAGGTGTTTTGGTTTAGCATAAAGTTGGAAAACTACTAAGCACATTGAAGTTGTAAACCACAGAATTCTACAAACACTACAAAGACTTGGAGCAGAAGCCATTGTATTCGGAAAACCAAGGTCAAAAAAAAAAAAGTGGAAGAAGAAAAGAAAAAGGTGCCAACAGTAGGAAATGGCACTAGCCTATAAACTCTAGAGAGATTAGCTCTACGCTAGGGATTCATTCGCTATTTTTCCCCCTCGGAGAGCGGGTACTCAGCATAGTCTACTGCAACCAACGGGCCATGCCCCTGACAAAGGAGAGGGAATTAGGGAAATCTGTGTACAAGCGGCACTGTACTGGTGAAAAAGCAGGAGGGCTCCAGAAACAAGTCGGGCTCTGCCACTTTGTAGAGCATTCCAAAGAAAGCTACACTTCTCTGAGCCTCAGTTTATCCATCGGCAACACATGGCTAACGACAGTATCCCACCTCATAGAGGAGTCAAAATAATCCACGTAAAGGGTGTACCATGCCTGCCATACAGTAAGAGCTCGGCAAACGCTGGCTATTATTACCTGGGGGTGGGTCTGCTGCTGCCCTGGGGAGTAGCCGAATTGCTGCTGGGACCCCGCGGGGGACTTGGAGTAGTTGCCAGGGTAGCCGCCTGGGGACGGAGACCCGAACCGGCCCCCAGGGAAGCTGCCGCCGTGTCGCGGAGAGAGGCTGCTCCCGTAGGGCCTAGATCGGGGCCCGTACGGCGGCGTGTGGTGTGGACTCCCGTACCCGTCCCGCGGGGATGGCGGCCGCGGCCCGCCTCCGCTCGGGGTACCCCGGAAGCTGCTCCCGCTACCCCAACCTCCTACACCCGGGCCGGGGTAAGGAGGAGTCGGGGGTCGAAAATTCTGTCGCTGCATCTCAGTGGACGACGACAAGGATCTCACTGGCGCGTTCTCCTGCCGGAACTGTCGCGAGCAACCCTTCACTTATACTTGGTGGTCCTTCACGAAAACACTCCTCCGTCCTCCAGCATTATATAGCACATTGGTTCCGGCCTCACAAAGGTTCCGCTAGGGCGGCGGGATAAGTAGGTTATCGAATTGGATACAGATTGAGTTAAGTGAAAGAAGAAGGGGGGAAAAATGGATAAAGGAAAGGCCAAACACCGGGGGAGCCCTAGCAATGGCCTTTGAAGTCTCGCGGGCTTTGGTTGGGGCTGACCCACCGACTAGGCGCCTGCCCAGAACTGGGTGGGTGGTTCGGAGCGCTCGGCTGGGCCGACCCGGCCCCTCCCACCTGGTGCCGGTGGAGGGCTTAGTTGTCCGCGGGCGCCCCCAGTGGCTGCGCGAGCGCGGAGTTCTCCACTCGGGGAGCCAGGATTTGTGAGCGGCGCGCAATGCTGGCATCGCTGGCGAGGGTCTCGGCTCTGCGGAGAACCGGCCTTTTCTCCCGCCGGGGCGGCGGGACGGGGCTGTGGACCGGCCGCCCGCAGTCAGGTACCCTCCGAAACTCGGTGCAGGCGGCGAAAGAGACCCCAGTCCCAGCCTTCCCACTCAGGCGGCAATCTGAGCAGAACGCTGCGCTTTCCTTAGTATCCTCTGACCCCGCCGCCCGCCCTCTGACCTTTCGTGTCTCCCCAGCGCCCTGGCTCCGCGGTCGCCGGGTGGTCACCCTGCCCGACGTCCGGATCCCGGTCCGGCCCCCGCACGGTCCTACCGGGCGGACTCGTCTTTCTCTCTTATTCATCCCTCCTCGTCTCTTATGTCTAAATAACTTGAAAAATGTACCCCCCACCCCCGCAACCAGCTGCATTTCAGAAAGGATTTCAGACTGCGTCTTTAAATAACTCGGGGGTGAGGCTGTGTTCGCAGATGCCGGACTTTATTCCCTTCCTTGTTCTTGTTAAATGCAGTCGGGTAAGGGAGGTGGTTAGGAAGCAGAGATCCTGATTTTCAAAAAGAACATTTGTCCAGAGCTCTTAAAGTAATAGCTATTTCACAGACCTTTGGTTATATAGAAAAATGTGATCATTCAAGAAATGACCCCTAAGGTATTAAACACACCTTTGAACCGAGGACCTGGCTCAGAATTTTATTTAGAAGATGAAATTTGGATTTATTGCAGTTTTCTGAAACTGTCTTGACTCCCTTCGAATTTGGGGATGAAAGTCTACGGTGAGCCTTGAAATCAGCTTGTAGGAAAAACAATCTTAGAGAATTTTAGGACTCATCTAATCATGGGTAGCGTGGACCTGTGCCTTTCAGCCAATGAACATTCTTGCAGCTTCCACTTCTCACCGTCCGTTTGACATATTCTGTGGCATGTGGCAAACTGAAGAATGTATTTTCTCAGCTTCTATCCTTGATGACTGGAGAAACACACAGTTTTTCGCCATTGTTTGAGAGAATTTGGTTCTTAAGATTTCTTGTTTAGACACAAGTTGTAGAATCAATCAAGGCAAGGGTAATCGCATCGAGGCTTTGTGATGCAATTAAGGCCTGAGGATCCCAGATTACCCTCTTTAAACATACTTCTGTCCCGTCCAGAAATTCACCTTCCTGGACTTTGTCTTTGGCGCTTAGTTTAATGCCTGGTAATTGGGCTCTCAGGTATTTATTGAATGAATGAGTGGGTCACATCATAACCCACATGAGTGGGTTAGTGAGTCTCACTTGTAATACCACCTTTAATGTCATCAACCAGTCTACCTCTTGGTGGGAGGGAGCAGAGAAATGAGGGTGGCAGGGACCAAATTACCTTTGTTAATATTTAAATAATTAGCAAATGATTTGTTGAATTGAGTGAAGTACTATAAGTTGTCTTTTTACTTGGCTTGCACTTCTGGAATGTTCTTCCCTCTGGTGATATCTTGCTATCTTCCACACATATGAACTTGTATTAGAAACAAGAAGTAAAGTGTGAAATTTTTGACCAGTAGATTATGTATGACATTGTGCTCTTCATTATGTTTTCAGGTATTAATATATAGGAGGAGTGAGGGAGAGCACATTCTTAATAATTGTATGAAAACTGCAGATTCCACTTGGATCACTTCTGAGTATAGGCAATTTGCCTTTTTACAGATGAGAAATTGTCCAAGAGAAATTAAGTGACTGAAATGGGAATCTAACTTCTTGTTCATGGAGTCAAAGAATGGAATCCATGAACATGTAGGCACTCATGGTAGCAAGCAAATAGGATTTATCAGAAAGGAGGAAAGTACAAAGCTCTCAGCATAGACACTGGGGGTGGGGGGTAGTAAAGAGTCCCTAAAAAGGTGGGGATTACAGCAGTCTTATATCTTTACCAGTATTAATCTGTACATTTTTGGTTGACTCCTGTCCTTAAAGTACATCATTTTTGACCAATCAATTTAAAGGTCAAAGTGTTTAACTTAACATCTTTATGGCTTCATAATATGTACTTCATAGCATATTTTTTTTTTTAGATATTTAGAGATTAGTAGATTTTAATTGTGAACATTGTAAATGTAGCTAGAGTTTTCACAGGTCCTGGGGACTGCAGTCTGACTGCCTGAGCTGATGGGTCTGAGGTCCCAAGATGCATATTTCAATTTATTTATATGCTGGTGAGTTCAGGGGAAGAGGAGTGTAGGAAGTTTTCTGTTGCATAACCTGGAAATAGAAAAGTGAAGGGGGATGGTGTATGTGAGACTATGGTGACTGCCCCATGAATGAAGTTGGAGTCCTGTGAGGAGAAAAGGGCACTTTAACATTTGTGTGAGTAACATGAGTATTGTTCTGACAAAAAGAGAATTGTAGAACTGTTTAGGGAGGACCACCTTTAGAAAAGCAGGATCCCAAATAGGATAGTGCATTTATTGAAGACACTATTAATGGCTAGGTGATGTCTTCAGGCGACATTGTACTCAGAGGACATCAACAGGCAAAGCATTAAGGAACTTTCTCAATACCTATGAAGTATATGGGGATCCCCAAAATAATTGGTTAACTTTCTGATGATGCATGTTTTACAAGTTTTTCATTAATGCAAGTAAGAGTACCACAGATTTAAGTGTAAGTGAAAATGGGAACTTGTCTGTTTCTGTAAGACAGAGAATCTTTATTGAGGTTACCAAAGTTTTTTTTAGTGTTTCTTTTTTTCAGTAGATTAAAAACAATTTTTTTTTTTTTTTTTGGTAGAGCCTTTTTGAGAGCATATGGCTTCGTGTTTGAAGGAGGAATTGGGATTCCCAAAGCTGCTCACTCTGTCCCCTACTTTATCTGCCTCCTTTAGAAGACACTTCTGAGGCACCTCTGAGGAATTTCTAGGGCTCTCCAGAAAGGATTTGAAAGCCAATATGTTTGGTAGGCATCAGGTATTAACTAGTGCTGAAAACGTAAATACTTTGGGTAGTTTTTACTACTTATTACCAAGGAGTGAATATTTTCATGTTTCTGCATGGTCAGGGCTTTCTACGCCAAGAAAACTAGAACTTGGGTTAAAGGGCAAGCCTTGGAAGTTAAAAGATGACTAAAATGATTGTTAGAGAGCTTCCAGGAAATTTATGTTTATATTTCAAAGGGGTATAAAACTCAGAGCCTTGGATACATTCCCAAGATTGAGGTTGTTAACCCAGTGAAGTTTATCTTTCCTCCTGGAGACATTTATTTACATTCCAGAGAGTCAGAACCCAGGGAGCATCCCCCTTTCTTCCTGAGCAGAATTTGCTTACTTTTGGGCTATTAGCTGTCTCTGCTTTTTTGGGGGAAGGTGCAGTGCCGAGCAGCTGTTCCATACAAACTGATTGGTTTATAATTTGGGGGACCTTTCCTAGGGTTCAGTCCTTGTATGTGCAGGTGAAGTCCACCAGTCTCATTATGACTCCTGTAACTTATTAGTTGGGGAGAAAATGGTGCATTTCTTGACGTAAGAAATAATAACTCTGATCTCTGCTTCAGAAACCACGTTTTTGAATGAGTATGGGTGTTAAAGTCCATGTATTTTTAATGAAAGCACTTTTTAGGACAGGAGAGTGTATTTAATAGCTTCTATGTTAGAAATGTTTGTTCCAATTTTAGTAAATGTGCTCTTGAAGCTTGTCATGGAAATGTTTGTTCAGGTATCTCGGGATCTGCAGAGGATTGATTCCAGGATTCCCGCCCCCTTGCATACCAAAATCCAAGGATGCTCAAGTTCCTTACTATATAAAATGGTTTGGTATTTGCATATAACCATATGTCCTGTGTGTACCTTATAATACCTAATACAATGTAAATAATATGTAAATAGTTGTAAATACAGTGTAACTGCTATATAAATAGTTGTGGGAGGTGTGGCATATTCAAGCTTTGCTCTTTGGAATTTTTTCTCCCCAATATTTTCATTCCACCATTGGTTGAATCTGTAGTTGAGGAACCCATGGATGGGGTGACGGGGGTGGAGCTACTGTGATATACTTAGAGCATAAGCTACCATAGTATTCCCTGATGCCTTTCAGATTATCCGTTTTCCTCTTCTCTTGTTAGCTGTTTAGCTGTTTCATGTTAAAGACTGTCAATAGTAGAAAAGTAAATACATCTCTAGGATATGATTAGCTCATTCATTGATAGGGTGAGGTCTGCATTGAACACAGTAGATCACTTAACTATCACTTATGTAATGTTCTCATTGATTAAGCAGGTGTTGGAAGCAACTTGTTCTTGTCTCTGAGAGCCAAACTACTGTTAATGATCTTCTTTTCAATTCTAAGCATGTTTCCATTGTCCATAGTAGTCAAGCACAGGTGAAATGTTTTATACATATGTATTTCTTTTTGATTAATATTCTTCACCCATGTGTAATACGTGTTAATGCATTAAGTCACTTATAAAAATTTTTATTGAATATAATAAAATTGTTGACAGAATACTTTGACATGAAGAAAAATGTTAAAGAGTGTAATTATTCTTTTCCAGATACAATTTTTTGTTTTAAAATGAGTGAATAAAATTTTAATGTCACTAGAATTTGTATCTTTGTGTTTTATACTCATAAAAGGTTAATATTCTTACTACACGAAGAATCCATACAGATCAATAAGGAAAAGATAAATGTGCCTGTAGACATATGGGCCAACAAGAAGAATACATTATTTACAAGAGAAGATATAAAAAAAGAGAAAGTATGAAAAGCAGTGTTAATTTCTGGTCATTAAGTAAATGAAAATTAAAATGGTAGTAACATGCATATTTTTAACTGTTGAATTTACAACAAACAAATAAACAAAATGCTCCCAAAACTAAGCCGTCATGGGTTATGGGAGATAGTGGAGAACATTGTTTTCCTTGGCTGATGCATATATATATATTAGTACTGCTTTTCTGGTGGACAGTTTGATAGTATGTATGAAAAGTTTGAATGAATTTACAACATGAACATGGCTAGGCCAGCTTAAGACCTGCCTCTGTCCTTGGAAACATGCTCCTCACTGTGCCTTAATCCCCCCAAACTCTAAAAAGCTTAGAGAATAATTTTTATCTTTACTACTTAAAGAGACATCCCTGGGACGGTTCCACAGCACTTCACAGAGAGTATCCTAACTTCTTCTAGACATCTCCTGCTCTTCAGAATGACCTATCGGAAGCGGTTGAAAACAAATCAAATCATAAAACATTTTTTTCTGACTTATGTATCTGTCTACTCACTTCTCCCAGGCTGTCCCTTCCCTTTCCATCTATTCCTCCTGTTTTATTTGCAGTTGGTCTGTACAATAGGGTTCCGTTCCCTTTTTATGTTCAAAATAGGCTCATTGCATTCACCATCTAACTCTGCCCCCCACCCCGTTCCCACCCTCCCACACCTCTCACACACACATTTTCTTCTTTTCTGTGATAATTATAATGCCCCTCAAGTACCTATGATGGTGTTTTGCTGGTTGTCCCCTGGAATGGATGACTTTCCCTGATTTGCACAAAGGTCTTCCCTTTGGTCAGTCTTCTTCCGGAAAAAAGCCACGTCACCTACACGGTGAAGTTTCAGGGGTCTCGGGTTTGTGGGCATTCATATTCTGTAGTTTACAACTATCATTTGCTCCACGATTTCCTGGTTCAGCCACTTGTTATCCCTGAGTTATTCTCTTCAGGCCCATTAAAGAGGCCTCGACCCTGAAGCTTTTTTCTCTGACTTCCTGACTTTTGGTTGTGAATCCTACAACTATAAATTGATTATTTATAAAGTCTCTAAGTTGGTGCTGTTTTCCACGCTTCTATGTTCCAGTCTATACTAGTGGTCTTTCTCATAAGTGACTTTTGAAAAGCAGCACATTGCATATATTAAGTTCATATTTAAAATTTTTTTTATCACAAATAAATTCTATAGTAAGAACTAAGGTGAGGGTAAGATCTGTAATGTGTGAGGAATATGCTTTACCCAGTGTGAGAAGCCTTGTCATGAAAGAAGGCTTATTTGTAGGTCTTATTTGATCAGTTTTGGGGAAAAATATGTGTGGAAGCTTAAGATCTGGAAATTGATTTCTTTAAAATGATTCATTGATTTCTTACAAAAGTCTTAATGTATCTCAGTTTGATGACTGCTGCTAGCAGTGAAGCAACCTACCCCTGAAATGGACTTCCAACTTGTTGGCGTGGATGCTGTACATTTGCTTAGAGGATACTACCATTTTTCTTCCACCCATGCCTGGTTTCTTCCTTGGTCAGGAAAGGCTAGGTGGGGCTGTGGTACAAATTAGCCCACAGTCAACTGCAGTAGGACTATAGAAGCCTGGAGGACCTAATGGGATGTTTTTAAGGATTAGGGCTGGAATTAACTTATATTGCTTCTCTTTAAGTGTAATTGGCTAGACTCCAGGCATTTGGCCCCAATCTAATTGCAAGAGAAGCTGGGAAGTGAGAAGAGCAGAGGGATTAGGGATTAGCACCCATTGGTACTTTGGTTGTACAATGCTTTACCTATCATTTGGTAGCCCTTTATTTCTAGTCTTTTTGCATTTTTCTTCAAGTTTTCATTAAAATAGTAGCATCCAGCAGTTTTAAAACCTCTTTGATTGCAAATCCCACAGTAATAGCCAAGTCCTTGCAAGGGAAGGGCAGTTCTGAAGAAACAGTGTCAATGAAGCATGAATTGTAAACTATTATATGTTATTATCCATCTTGCTATTTTTTTCTGTGTGCTCAGTCACCTAGTTGTGTCTGGCTCCTTGTGACCCCATGGACTGTAGCCTGCCAGGCTCCTCTATCCATAGGATTTTCCAAGCAAAAATACTGGAGTGGGTTGCCATTTCCTCCTCCAGAGGGTCTTCCCAACCCAGGAGTCGAACCCATGTCTCCTGTGGCTCCTGCATTGCAGGTGGAGTCTTTACCGCTGAACTGAGTTGTCTCTAAATGCCTCATAACTTGAGTGTCACTTCCATACTATTAGTTTCCCTGGAATGTTTTCCAGTGGATTCTGATTTTCCAAGTACTCTAAACCCCTAAAATTTCCTGCCAGATTATACTATTAGGAACAGAGAATTCCTTCAAGACTCAACCTGTGCTAGAAAGAAAATATCCTGCTAACGTTTCTAAATAAAGCTTGGAAGAGATATCCATCTACTGGCTCACTCCTAAGTTCTGGTAATTAAGTTCTCTGTAAAAATATCAAATCAAGAAAGCCTTCCGATGTATATCACATGTTGTATTTGATAGTGATGTTCGATCAGTTTGTTTTAGGACCTGACTTTTTTGTTTCATGTCTCAGTAGTTGGCTAGTACAGTGGGAGAGGGATGTCATGGCTGCTGCCACACAAATGAGCCACTTGTGTGGGCATCTGTCAGTTATATCCGCGCTGGTGTTCAAATTTATTTGTGTCATGGAAACCTAGGGCCAAATACCAGAAGAGTCCTAGAAGCAACTCTGGCAAGCATAAATTTGATGGCAGCTTCATTATAATTATATTTCTTTGCATGGTTACTCAGCTGTATCAACATAATAGCTTTCCATCCTAGAGGCCAAATAAGATAGAGTGATATACAAGCTGCTCACTATAGCTCAACAAATTACATTATAATGGATGCTCTTTTCAACTGTTTTTCACCCTGTAATCAGTCTATTCTGGTCTTTCATAAGGAGGCAAAATATGGCTGTAGATATCTTTTTAGAGTATTGAGAATAATACTTTCTGTTCCTTAAAATAATCATGAGTCATGTGATTGCTTTCAAGTCTGGATTATCTACTTTAATAGGTATTGGGACTGTATATTACATTGGCGATGATAACAACAATTGTTGGTATTTAGTGAGCATTTACTATATGCCAGGAAGTGTACTTTGTGTGTGCCTGTGTGCTAAGTCGGTTCAGTTGTATCTGACTCTTTGCAGCCCCATGGACTGTAGCCTTTCAGGCCCTTCTGTCCATGAGATTCTCCAGGCAAGAATATCAGAAGGTTGCCATGCCCTCCTCCAGGAGATCTTCCCGACCCAGATATCAAACCCAAGTCTCTTATGTCTCCTGCATTGGCAGGCGGGTTCTTTACCACTAATACCACTGGGAAGCCCACATGTAACTTTTCCCTTAATCTTTGCAAACTCTATGATGTAGGTGTTTCAACTGAGGAAATTGAAACAGAGAAATGTTTACCTTGGTCAAGGTCACTAGGATAGTAAATAGTGAAGCAGAGAATTAAATTCATTCTCTAAGTTTTATGCTCTTAACTATTTAAAACTCATTAATTGAGTGTGACTTAAATATGCTTTAGAAGTCCTTTTTGGTTATATTCACAGATCATAAAAATAAAATGCTATTGGCTGATGGTAAATGAATTCATTTAAAAGTTTTTGCATCATTACATAGAATATTACTAATTTATTATGGTTGTGAGTTGACATTGGTAGTGAAATATAGACTTCTCTTTATAGATTTATGATGAGATTTATGAATTGAAGAGATCTGTAAATATATTTCCTGCATAATTTGACATAAAACAGGGGCCCCCAAAGAGATGAGTATAGAAGACTCATATTTCTGGAGTCTTATGGACAATAATTGCTTGTCAGTTCATTCCTAATGATATCAAAATATCTTCTCATATTTAAGATCTTTTTCTATGTTTTACTTTCTATAAAATATCTTGTTTCTCTCTCAATTTGTTCTTTATGTTTTCACTTTTTCTTTTTTTTCCCCATGATTTAAGAATTAAGGAAAATTACAGAAATAAATAACTTAGCTAGTGAAAGTGTTCCATAAATTCTTACCCCAAGATTTAGCCAAGAGTAGAAATTTATGAATGCTCCAGTTACCAACATTATTATTAATTATTATTATGTATGTTTACAAACATAGGCTCATATTATACATTCTGTTCTACAGCTTGAATTTTTAAAGTTATTTATTTATTTGGTTGTGGCACTGGGAGTCTCTAGTTGTGGCATAGTTGCTTCACAGCATGTGGGATCTTAGTTCCCTGATCAGGAATTGAACCTGGTTCCCCTGCATTGCAAGGTGAATTCTTAACCAGTGGACCACCAGGGAAGTCCCTGATTTATTTTTTAACTTAGGAATATATCTTGGTCGACTTTATATGTCAGGGTATGTAGATCTGTCTCATTTTTTTCTTAACATCGGCATGGTACTTTGTTATATGGATGTGCCAGTGCTTATTTAATATTTCACATGTTGGTGGATTTTTGCATTGTTGTGAATATTTTGCTTCAGTATTAAAAAAAAACAGTGAGACCATTCACAATAGAAGATATATGAATGGCCTATTGTTACATGAAAAGATTTTGAATAGCATTAATCATCAAAGGAATGCAAATTAAAGCCTCAGAGAAACATCATATACCCATTAGAATGGTTACCATTAAAAAGATTAACAAGGGACTTCTGTGATAGTCCAGTGGTTAAGAATCAGGTCCCAATGCAAGGGACCCAGGTTGGATTCCTAGTCAGGGAACTAGATCCTGCATGCTGCAAGGAAGATTGAAGAGCCCACATGCTGCAACTGAGACTCAGTGCAGCCGAGTAAATAAATGTAAAAAAGATGAACAATACTTAGTGTTTCGAGGATGTGGAGCTTCTAGAACTCACACGTACTATTGTACAGTCACTTTGGAAATCTGTTTGGCAGTTTCTTAGAAAGTTAAGCATAACCTTACCCTATCACCCAGCCATTCCACTAGGTATTTACTCAAGAGAAATGAAAACATGTCCAACAAAGACTTGTACATGAATGTTCATAGCAGCTTGATCCACTGGAACCTAAAACTGGAGCCTGCTCAGTAGGTTAGAAAGGATAAAGAAAGATGTATATGCATAGAACAGGATATTACCTATAAAAATTCAACAACATGGATGAGTCTCAGTATCATTATGCTGAATGGAAGAAGCCAGACAAAAAAGGGTACATGCTGTATTATTTTAGTTAGATAAGATTTTAGAAAATGCAGATTAAACTGTGGTGACAGAAAGCAGATCAGTGATTGCCTGAGGTTGGGAATGGAGGGAAGGGTAGTCTGCAAAGGGCAGGTGGAGACTGTCAGGTGATGGAAAGTTCTATTTGTGAGTTTGGAAAATGTGTAACGACATGTATCCATCATTATGGTATCATACAGAGTATTTTCAGTGTCCTAAAAGTCCTCCCTGCTCAGTCTCTGCAACCCTCTCTCCTCCAACTTTTCATTTTTCATTAGACAAACTATTTTACATGTAGCTTTGGACTTTATTAAATGGGGAATAATCTGGTGTTAGAGGCTTTAAAATTTTTACTGATTGATAAATTGGATTAGTCAAGGGTTCTGTGTTATACACAGTTCCCTTTAGTAATCTGAAGGAAAATTTATTTATTTATTTGGTAGTAATAGAGAGTACTTTCAGAATATGAAGAATTCTGCATTCAGTTCAGTTCAGTCGCTCAGTTGTGTCTGACTCAACCCCATGAGCTGCAGCATGCCAGGCCCCCCTGTCCAACACCAACTCCCGGAGTTTACCCAAACTCATGTCCCTTGAGTCGGTGATGCCATCCAACCATCTCATCCTCTGTCATCCCCTTCTTCTCCTGCCCTCAATCTTTCCCAGCATCAGGGTCTTTTCAAATGAGTCAGCTCTTCGCATCAGGTGGCCAAATTATGCATTATTCCTTCCTAAAATTAGTAATCAATTATCTTCAAGTATTTTCTCTGTTTTGCCAGATACTGACAATGTGAAGCCATTGGAGGGTGTAAAGATTCTGGATCTAACAAGGTGTGTATTGGTTTATCTATGTTTTGGTGACTGAGTGTTCCCCTTCTCTAAAAAAGCATTTGTTTTTTGGATTATAAGAGGGTGCTTGTAAGCTTATCATTGAAATTTTGGAAAGACAAATCAAGGAAATTGCCTATAATTTCATTATTCTAAGGACAATTCATATAATATTTATACATTTCTTTCTAATCTGCGTATCTATGTATACTTTAAAAAAATGAAACCGTATTGAAATTATAGGTTTATTCACATTTTAAGCATGTGTTATATTTTGGCTATTTTTCCCATGTCATTCAAAATTCAACAAAGATATATGATAATATTTTATTATATAGTTGTCACATAATTACTTAATCATCCCCCAGTGTTTTTCTACTATAAACTAGACTCCCTTGTACATAAATCTTGGCCTTAGAAAATCTTTCAATTTCTTTTTTAGGGTAGAATTATGGAAGTAGAATTACTGCATCAAAGGGAATATACTTTTTAAAGCTCTTGATACATATGGCCAAATCACTTTTATAATAGTTTTAATTCTTACTAACATTATATGAGCTTGTCTGTGTTGATGGACCATTAAGAAACAAATATAAAAATCTTAAAGATGGTAATGAATTTATTTATCACTGTTAACATTGTAGAGTACTGGCGGGACCTTTTGCTACTATGAATTTAGGAGACCTTGGAGCAGAAGTTATAAAAGTGGAAAGACCAGGTAAAACTACTGTTCTCTTTAAAACATAGAAACAAGCTAATAAATATTTTTAATGGTTCTTTAAATATCCATGTACCTGTATGTGGGATGAGGAAAGAATTGAAATGAAATGATTACTTTTCTTCTCCATTCTTTATTTTCCTCTGAACCTATACTAAAGTTAGATCTCTTTCTACTCTTTACATGCCAAGGGTTGAGGCCTAAGCCAGTTTCTGGAAGCCTCTGGTAGAAACACCAGGGCTTCCCTGCTGGCTCAGATGGTTAAGAATCCACTTGCAATGTGGGAGACCTGAGTTCAATCCCTGGGTTGGAAAGATCCCCAGGAGGAGGGCATGGCCCTCCTCCACTGTTCCTGCCTGGAGAATCCCCACTCCAGTGTTCCTGCCTGGAGAATCCCAATGGACAGAGGAGCCTGGTGGGTTACAGTCCATGGGGTCCCAAAGAGTTGGACACAAATGAGCGACTAAGCACACTGGTAGGAACTGACCTGAGTGTGATAACAGCGATGTTAATGACATTTGGTGCCGGCACAGTTCTAAGCACTTTGCCTATATTAATTTATTCAATCTTTACAAAAACCTGTCACCTGTTATTACTCCTAGATTATAAATAAGAACACAGAGACCTAGAGAGATCAAGGGATTTGTCCACAGTCACACAGCTAGTAAGGAATATTGGGACATTCATCTCTGATCCTGGTCCTCCTGAGCCCCACACAAGAATTGCTGCTGAGACTGAGGTTAGAGTGGGCCTGGCCACTTTCCCTCACTGTGAGATGAAGGGGAGCCAGGGCCCAGGGGAAGGGAAGAGGGGAGAAATAGGTTGTAGAAGAAGGAGGAAGGAAAGGAATCAAAGTCCTTCCAAAAGGAACCCAAATACCCCAGCCTAAGTCATTCTTTTCTATTTCTAATAAAAGAAACATTTCCCCATTTCATACTTTTAAATATTTTGAGGGAAAAACACTGGAGCTAAGATGAATTCTTTGCTTTTATGTTTTTCATCTGACAACTTTCCTTTCTTCTCTTCCCTTTGTCCACCAAATAAACCTAGACTGGGTGCATAATTCTCACTCTTATTTGGTGCCTTCTCAACTCTTGGATATTTAATTCATGTTACTGTTGATGAAGCTACTTAGAGAAGTGTCATATTACGTTCCTATTCTCTCTAATAAGCACTTAAACCAGGAGTCCACGTTCTCTGCATCGTCTCATTAACAGCTTGTTTATGAAGGTTTCAAACCTTGTTTGGAAGGTTTCAAAAATCAGCGTTCTTTTTTGTCCTTCAAGATCTGATGCTGGGACTTCCCTGGTGGTCTGATAGTCAGGATTCTGTGCTTCTACTGCAGGAGGCACTGGTTTGATCCCTGGTCCAGGAACTAAGATTCCACATCCTATATGCCATGTACCATGGCAAAAAAAAAAAAAATTCTGATGCTTAATGGATCTGGAACAGAATTCCCAAATCAATGAAAATGGTCCAGCCTTCTTGAATAGTGTGCATGTTTCTATCAGACCCATAAGAGACTAGATTACAATTATATCAACATATGAATTCACCATAAGTGGTTAAACACTATAAAGTTGAATACCTGATCTGGAAGATTCAACTTTCTGCTAAATCTTCTTAGGAGGCCCAAGCAGTTAGCAGAAGATTCTCTGACCAGCATGAGGGATATTATATATTTTATATTACATTTTTCTGACCCTGTCTTTGTCAGGCTCCAGGTGATAGAAGAGCCTGGTGAATCCTGCTTTCCAGAGATAGTGCTTCATTTATCCAGTCCATGATATTTACTGCTTTTGGTCATTGCTGGATACACGCTGAATAATGTTCACTTTCTAGCTGAACGTGTTTTTTTCTTTCTTTGTTTAACAGTTACCACAAAACTTCTAATTACCACCTTGCTGTCCAGTTTCAATGCCACACATTTTCTAATTTCAACCATGGGGTCGTCCATTTACAGGCAGAATAGTCAATCTAATTCCTCTTGCTAGTTCCCTTGGTCTCTAGGTTAAATATTTGTACAGTTGGCCCTGTGTGTCTGGTTGGTTGAGTCTGTGGACTTGTGAACTTTAATGATCTGTGGTTGGTAGAATTGGTGGTGCTGTACCTGTGGTTATAGAGAACCAGTTGTAGGGCTTGAGCATCTGCCAATTTTGGAGTCCTGGTTGGTGCTGGAACCCTTGAGGATAATGAAGGAATGACTGCATTTTTATTAATTTTAGAAATCACTCTTCCCTATTTGCTTAGACCTGTTTCTCCATGTTATTTTTTCCCTTTCCACCCTGGGGGACCCTTTCCTTATGTAGAACTTTATTAAGTCCCATAGCTATACACACTAGCCATCAAACTTTTTTCCTAGCAGGGTTTTTTGCTCTTTTCCTAACTAATTTCTCTCTTTCCTTTAACCCTTCTGCTCAGTACATTTTAATGTTCATATATTTTGTTTTTTTCTGAAATAATTATTCAACAGATATGAGGAAAAGTGATTTGACAGTATTTTCAAATTTTAGTGGAGAGCTAGTCTTTTTTAGTGTCCACTTCTCCAGTTCTTAAATTAAACTTGGTTGGTGGCTCAGATAGTAAAGAATCTGCCTGCAGTGCAGGAGATCCGGGTTCGATCCCTGGGTGGGGAAGATCCCCTGGATGAGGGAATGGCTGTACATGCCAGTGTTCTTGCTGGAGAATTCCATGGACAGAGGAGCCAGGCAGGCTACAGTCCCTGGGGTCACAAAGAGTCGGACACCACTGAGCAACTAACACTTTCACACTTCCACTTTCTCAGTTCTTGAATTAAATTTGGTTGTAGTTTTCTGACTTGGGACTTAGATTATTCTTACTTGAGTAATCAAAGAACATATCAAGCTTAAGTATATTTTTTTCTTCTTTTTTTCGAGTTTGTTGGTGAGTGTAAACTGTATGCTGACAGGGCCAGGGAGGTAACCTAAATGAATGAAGTGGTCTGGGCATCAAATGATGCTGCTGTTACTTCAAAGTTGTCCCCAGGAGGCGGGGATATGAGGACAGGGATGCTGGTCTTTATTTACTGCTGTGTCTGCTCTGCAGAGAGTGGTGCTTATGACCTAGTAGGCACCCAGTAAATCTTTGCTGAATGAATGAATATTTTGAAATATCATTTAAAAAAAGAAGTCTGAATTTTTATCTACTGCTTCTGGATTTTGAAATCATGGCAGATGGTTAAAAACTTTAAATGTGGGTCAAATAAAACATGTTTCTCAAATTGCTAGTTTTACAAGCTTGTGACCTTTAACCTTTGATGTGCCATCAGCACTCCCTTTCTGCTTCTCTTAAACCCTGGTTTATATACTAGGGATTAGATACTAGGGATGGGCTTCCCTGGTGTCTCAATGGTAAAGAGTCTACCTGTAATGCAGGAGATGTGGGTTTGATCCCTGGGTTGGGAAGATCCCCTGGAGAAGGAAATGGTAACCCACTTCAGTATTCTTGCCTGGGAAATCCCATGGATAGAGGAGCCTGGTGGGCTGCAGTCCATGGGGTTGCAAAAGAGTTGGGTAAGACTTAGCAACTAAACAACAACAACACCACCACCACACACGAGGCACAGGTCCGGTAGGGAAGCCATGTGGGCGTGCACGCTTGATGGCTTCAGTTGTATTTGACTCTGTGCCACCCCATGGACTATAGACCGCCAGACTCCTCTGTCCATGGGATTGTCCAGACAAAAATACTGGAGTGGGTAGCTATGCCCTCCTACAGGGGATCTTCCTGACGTAGGGATCAAACCTGCGTCTCCTCCATTGCAGGCAGGTTTTTTTTTACCGATGAACCACTGGGGAAGCCCCAGGAAAGCCATGTGGGCCTCCAATTTAGATTTCTGACATTATCTCCACCCGAGAGATGAATGTGATCAGGGATGAATGTGATCGTTTAAAATAAGCTAATTTTAACCTTATCTTGATGTTGCTTCCTTAAAAAAATTTTTTTTTTTTAATGTATTGAGACCTTCAGGAAAATAGAAGTGGCTGGACTGTCTCCTGACTCTGGGAGGTCCTGGCTGGTCTTGGAGATTCATATTGACACATACATTTTCCATGAAGACTCTAACTGGTCTATTACTGGGAGGTTGTTTTTGTGGACTCTTGCACTTTTCTTTTTCCCTGATGTTTTGAACATGTGTTCAGTTTGATACTTGGCATTTATTGCTTTGTGTTGCTTTCAGTTCATCCCTATTAGAACTAATGCTTCTTTTGTCCCCTTGTTCTCTTCCCTTCTCTTGTGAGGTTTTTTCTTTTTGTTTTTCTTTTTAAATTAAGGAGTCTATTGTTTAGCTTCTGTTTTGTTTTCTAACAGGTTGTGTCTGTTTTTCTTTATCAGTTTCAGTGGGTAAAGTTTAATGACCTAATAAATTAACTATGTCATTTAAATGAGATTAGAATTTAAACTTTAACTCATACTTGCAAATTATCTCTTATTGGAGGGGCTAGTAATACTTAGGTAGTGTTTAGTTTCTAATATCTATATTTAATTGAATTTATAAAATTTTTAATTTGTTATACTAATTTGTGCCTATTAATTGTTAATTCACCTTCTGTGTTCCATCTACATTGTTTGCTTTTTGTGCAAAGAAAAATTTTTTCTGTAACTCTGTAGTGTTGTCTTTGAATCAAACACAGGTCATTTGAAGTAGATGTCTCAAAGAAAATACCCTATTTTTGATGGTTTTAAACATTTTACTTTGAAGCAAGACCTTGATGACTAAAATTTTATTCTAAGCTAGTATTTTAAATTATTTACATTTGCTACGGAGTTGCTTGTTTTGCTTTTTCTGGTTTATACTGCAGGATTAAAAAAATAGATTTATTTATTTATCATTATTTTATATCTAGCCTCAAATACCAGTTTATAAAGACTTGTCATTTTTCTGATTTAAATTATATATAACAAAAATCCTTTCCAGACCTGACACTTTGTTTGCACATTTAGTGCCAACAACACTGAAAGAGCTGACTTGTTTGTTGAATTAGGAGAGTAATTTTTTCCCTTCAAACTGGCATTTGGATATTCTGTTCTGGATTTTTACTTTCAGGTTGGATTTTAGTGAAAGAAGATATGGGGGGATTTAGTGATTTACATGAACAGGCAAAGAATTTGGGTAGTTCTAACAAGCTCCCATGGCTCTTTTAGGTTGCTAATTCCACTGAACTAAGCTGATCTTCCTAGTCATCTGTGAACTTATGAATGAGTAAATTTGTTGGCTTGAACTATCTCTTGATGTTCCAAGGTTAAATAGCTCATACTGTTATTTTCAGGAGCTGGTGATGATACACGAACTTGGGGTCCACCTTTTGTGGGGACAGAAAGTACTTATTTTCTCAGTGTTAACCGAAATAAAAAAGTAAGAATATTACCCTCTTTTTGCTTTCTTTCTATAATCCTCTTGTAGTAACAAAACTTTTGATATCATTGTGGCTTGTTTATTTCTCCCCTTTTTTTGTAGATATAAGTAATATTTTCGAGAAGTGACATTTTATTCTATTCATTTGCCAGTTACAAAATAGAAACAGTAGACCTTTTTATTTTCCTTTTCTACTAACTTAAAACATATTGTGAGAATTTATAATGATTTTGAATGGAAATAATTTTATTAAGGAGAGAAATCACTTGATTCTTTTATGTTTGTTATTCTTTTGGAGATTGCTTATTGTCTACATTTGGGATCATTATTTGAAATTATTTTACTGTAATCCTTGCTATCATTTTTACATATCCAAATTGCAAATAAAATCAGTAAAAATGATTTAAATGTTTCTTTCTAAGGAAAATGCATTTACTTTAAGAGGAGAATCGATGTATGAATGGCTCTCTTAGTGAACTGTCAGTAATTTTTCTTTATCATAAATAAAACTCTTTATGATATTATTTTAATATGCTTATTTTTAATTTTTAGAGTATAGCTGTTAATATCAAGGATCCAAAAGGGGTGAAAATCGTCAAAGAGGTACAGTATGCTCTGTAGAAGGCATCTTACCCCCTGGGTTGTAATTAGGGATTTGAATATCAGAGTAAAAGTGTTTAAAACATGATTTTGTTGGCAGTCTGAAATTTTGCTATAGATGTCTTTGAAGAGTTTGTTGTTGTTCAGTCACTCAATCATGTTGAACTCTTTGTGAACTTGTGGACAGCAGCATGCCAGGCTTACCTGTCCTTCATCTCCCGGAACTTGCTCAAACTCATATACATTGAGTTGGTGATGCCATCCAACCATCTCATCCTCTGTCGTCCCCTTCTCCTCCTGCCTTCTGTTTTTCCCAGCATCAGGGTCATTTCTAACTAGTTGGCTCTTCACATCAGGTGGCCAAAGTATTGAAGTTTCAGCTTCAGCATCAGTCCTTCCAATGAATATTCAGGACTGATTTCCTTTAGGATTGATTGGTTTGATCTTCTTGCAGTCCAAGAGCTTAACTGCTTTTATAGTAAGTATAACTTGCTTTATAATTTCTGGTATATTGTGTGTGACATTTTTCCGTGGTGTCAGAGTGTTTAGTTATGGTACTATTGTCTATTGACTGAGTGCCTGCTTTGCATCAGATCTTAGGCCTGGGCACTTTGCTAATATTCTTATATCTTCAGAATTTGCTTTGTAAATGACATATTACACCCTCATTTTCACCCTCATATTTGCCTCATTTTGAGGCAAAATGGGTCTCAAGGGGCTTGAATGATTGTCTAAAGATCACAGAGCTGATAAAGGGAAGAGCTGAAATTTGAAACCTGGGTCTACATCACTGTAGAGCCCAATGTTTTTCTAACATTTATTCAGATGGTTAATGCATCCAGACCTGATCTTGGCATCTTTCCTTGAGGGGACAGGGCAGCACACTGGTTAGGGGCATACCTTAGTGTTCTCTTCTGGGATTTAAATCCTGCCTTCTTTAATTGCTAGTCATGTGACTTCAACAGGTTACTTAACTTCTTTATGTATCAGTTCCCTTATTTGTAAAATGAGGGCAATAATAATAACTACTTTTTTAAAGTTTTTATTTTATACTTAATATGGCTGAGTGGGATGTGGGATCTTAGTTCCCTGACCAGGGATCAAACCTGTGACCCATGCAGTGGAAGTGCAGAGTCTTAATCACTCGTTCGTCAGAGAAGTCCAATAATACCCACTTCTTAGGGTTGTTATAATTGAATGTATATGTGTAAAATGTATAGAAGGGTGTCTGCCATGGTTAGTACTCATTAAGCATTAGCTTTTCATTCCAATCCCAAAGAAAGGCAATGCCAAAGAATGCTCAGACTACCACACAATTGCACTCATCTCACATGCTAGCAAAGTAACGCTCAAAATTCTCCAAGCCAGGCTTCAACAGTACGTGAACTGTGAACTTCCAGATGTTCAAGCTAGATTCAGAAAGGCAGAGGAACCAGAGATCAAATTGCCAATATCCATTGGATCATTGAAAAAGCAAGAGAGTTCCAAAAAAACATCTACTTCTGCTTTATTGACTATGCCAAAGCTTTTGACTGTGTGGATCACAACAAACTGTGGAAAATTCTTAAAGAGATGGGATTATCAGATCACCTTACCTGCCTCCTGAGAAATCTGTATGCAGGTCAGGAAGCAACAGTTCAAACCGGACATGCAACAGCAAACTGGTTTCAAATCGGGAAAGGAGTATGTTGAGGCTGTATACTGTCACCCTGCTTATTTAACTTCTATGCAGAGTACATCGTGAGAAGTGCTGGGCTGGATGATGCACAAACTGGAATCAAGATTGCCGGGAGAAATAGCAATAACCTCAGATATGTAGATGACAGCAAAGAACTAAAGAGTCTTCTAATGAAAGTGAAAGAGGAGGGTGAAAAAGTTGACTTAAAACTCAACATTCAGAAAACTAAGATCATGGCATCTTGTCCTATCACTTCATGACAAATAGTTGGGGAAACAATGGAAACAGTCATAGTCTCTATTTTTGGGGGTTCCAAAATCACTGCAGATGGTGATTGCAGCCATGAAATTAAAAAACGCTTACTCCTTGGAAGAAAAATTATGACCAACCTAGACAGCATATTGAAAAGCAAAGACATTACTTTGCCAACAAAGGTCCATCTAGTTAAAGCTATGGTGTTTTGAGTAGTCATGTTTGGATGTGAGAGTTGGACTATAAAGAAAGCTGAGCGCAGAAGAATTGATGCTTTTGAACTGTGGTGTTGGAGAAGACTCTTGAGAGTCCCTTGGACTGCAAGGAGATCCAACCAGTCTATCCTAAAGGAAATCAGTACTGAATATTCATTGGAATGACTGATGCTGAACCTGAAATTCCAATACTTTGGCCTCCTTATGCGAAGAGCTGACTCACTGGGAAAGACCCTGTTGCTGGGAAAGAGTGAAGGTGGGAGGAGAAGGGGAGGACAGAGGATGAGATGGTTGGATGGCATCATGGACTCAATGGACATGAGTTTGAGTAAACTCTGGGAGTTGGTGATGGATAGGGAGGCCTGGCGGGCTGCAGTCCATGGGGTCGCAAAGAGTCAGACACGACTAAGCAACTGAACTGAACTAAACTGAAGCATTAGCTATTATTATTATTCCCAATGCATGTGAAGTTGAATTCATCATATGAAATAAAACTTGTTTGTCATCTTTGTTAAAGCTTGAAATCTAATGTAATGGTTGTTAATCTACCTGATCAGAGAAACAAATCTCCTATTTATTTTCCACCAAAGTATCAACTTTAGCTTAATTGTTCTGATGTTACTTTCCTCATTTTCCTAATTGAAGGATAATGTCTTCTAATTATTAAGATCAGAATCATTGACCATCCACTTTGGTTCTGTTGGATCAATCCAATAAATTTAGAATTTTACTAGATATATGTTGAACCCAAAGCTTGATAATTTTCCTAATCTTACTGCCCTGTTTCCTACATCTCTTCTGAAGTATACCTTAGGTTTGTTTACTTGTTGTTTTTTCTTTTTCATTTGAAATCCTGTATGATTTTTCTAAATTGTTCTTTATTATTATTGCCCTGCCTTGTAATTCTGTGACAGCTACCTTCACCTTGGATCCAACTCCCATGTCTTCATTCTCAGGCCCTTCTTTTTGTCTTTTTGGTAGTTGTCATTGTGATGATGATGTTGTGATGATGGTGATGAATCACCGAGGATATTGTTTTTAATTTTTCTCTTCCTGGTTTATGTTTCTCAGTTCCACCTTCAGTGTTCACAGTTCCTGCTCCTTTACTTGCATTTCAGAATGTTTTGATATTTTATTTCTGACAAAATGTGGTCCATTGGAGAAGAGAATGGCGAACCACTTCAGTATTCTTGCTTTGAGAACCCCATGAACAGTATGAAAGACAAAAAGGTCTCACACTGAAGGATGAACTCCCCAGGTTTGTCGGTGCCCAATATGCTACTGGAGAAGAGTGGAGAAATAACTCCAGAAAGAATGACGAGATGGAGCCAAAGCAAGAACCGCTCCATTGTGGATGTGACTGGTGATGGAAGTAAAGTCCGATGCTGTGAAGGACCATATTTCATAGGAACCTGGAATGTTAGGTTCATGAGTCAAGGTAAATTGAGAAGTGGTCAAAAGGAGATGGCAAGGGTGAACATTGACGTTTAGGAAGCAGTGAATTAAAATGGACTGGAATGCGCGAATTTAACTCAGATGACCATTATATCTACTACTGTGGGCAAGAATCCCTTAGAAGAAATGGAGTAGCCCTCATAGTCAACAAAAGAGTCCAAGATACAGTACTTGGGTGCAGTCTCAAAAATGACAGAATGATCTGTTTTTTTCCAAGGCAAACCATTCAACAACACAGTAAGCCAAGTCTATGCCCAAATATTTAATGTTGAAGAAGCTGAAGTTGAATGGTTTATGAAGACTGACAAGACTTTCTAAAACTAACACCCAAAGAAGATGTCCTTTTCATTTTAGGGGCCTGGAATGCAAAAGTAAGAAGTCAAGAGATACCTGGAGTAGCAGGCAGATTTGGTCTTAGAGTACAAGATGAAGCAGGGCAACTGCTAACAGAGTTTTGCCAAGAGAACACACTGGTCATAGCAAACACCCTCTTCCAGCAACACGAGAGAAGACTCTACACATGCACATCACCAGATGGCCAACACTGAAATCAGATTGATGATATTCTTTGCAGCCAAAGATGGAGAAGCTCTGTACAGTTAGCAAAAACAAGACCAGCAGCTGACTGTGGCACAGATCATGAACTCCCTATTGCCAAAATCAGACTTAACTTGAAGAAAGTAGGGAAAACCACTAGACCATTCAGGTATGACCTAAATCAAATCCTTTACAATTATATAGTGAAAGTGGCAAATAGATTGAAGGGATTAGATCTGATAGACAAAGTGCCTAATGAACTAAGGACAGAGGTTTGTGACATTGTACAGGAGGCAGTGATCAAGACCATCCCCAAGAAAAAGAAATGCAAAAAGGCAAAACAGTTGTCTGAGGAGGCCTTACAAATCGCTGTGAAAAGAAGAGAAGCGAAAGGCAAAGGAGAAAAGGAAAGACATACCCATTTGAATGCAGAGTTTCAAAGAATAGCAAGGAGAGATAAGAAAGCCTTCCTCAGCGATCAATGCAAAGAAATAGAGGAAAACAAAAGAATGGAAAGACGAGAGATCTCTTCAAGAAAATTAGAGATATCAAGGGAAGATTTCATGCAAAGATGGGCACAATAAAGGATAGAAATGGTATGGACCTAACAGAAACAGATGTTAAGAAGAGGTGGCAGGAATACCCAGAATACACAAAAGATCTTCATGACCCAAATAACCATGATGGTATGATCACTCATCTAGAGCCATACATCCTGGAATGTGAAGTGAAGTGGGCTTTAGGAAGCATCACTATGAACAAAGCTAATGGAGGCAGTGGAATTCCAGTTGAGTATTTCAAATCTGAAAAAATGATGCTGTGAAAGTGCTGCATTCAATATGCCAATTTGGAAATTTGGAAAATTTGGAAAATTCAACAATGGCCACAGGACTAGAGCAGGTCAGTTTTCATTCCAATCCCTAAGAAAGGCAATGCCAGAGTGCTCAAACTGCTGCACAATTGCACTCATCTCACAAGCTGGCAAAGTAATGCTCAAAATTCTCCAAGCCAGGCTTGAAACATACTTGAACTGTTATATTCCAGGTATTCAAGCTGGATTTAGAAAAGGCAGAGAAGCCAGAGATCAAATTGCCAACATCCACTGGATCATCAAAAAAGCAAGAGAGTTCCAGAAAAATATCTACTTCTGTTTTGTTGACCATGCCAAAGCCTTTGACTGTGTGGATCACAACAAACTGTGGAAAATTTTTAAAGAGATGGAAGTATCAGATCACCTTACCTGCCTCCTGAGAAATCTGTATGCAGGTCAAGAAGCAACAGTTAGAACTGGACATGCAACAACTAACTGGTTGCAAATTGGGAAAGGAGTCCATTAAGTCTGTATATCGTCACCCTGCTTATTTAACTTATATTCAGAGTACATCATGCAAAATTGCAGGCTGAATGATGCACAAGCTGGAATCAAGATTGCAGGGAGAAATAGCAATAACCTCAGATACACAGATGATAGCACCCTATGGCAGAAAGTGAAGAAGAACTAAAGAGCCTCTTGACGAAAGTGAAAGAGGAGACTGAAAAAGTTGACTTAAAACTCAACATTCAGAAAACTAAGATCATGGCATCTGGTCTCATCAAGTCTTGGCAAATAGATGGGGAAACAATGGAAACAGTCACAGGCTTTATTTTTTTGGGCTCCAAAATCACTGCAGATGTTGACTGCAGCCATGAAATTAAAAGATACTTGCTCCTTGGAAGAAAAGCTATGACCAACCTAGACAGCATATTAAAAAGCAGAGACATTACTCTGCCAACAAAGGTCCGTCTGGTCAAAGCTATGGTTTTTCCAGTAGTCATGTATGGATGTGTGTGAGAGTTGGACTATAAAGAAAGCACCGAAGAATTGATGCTTTTGAACTGAGGTGTTGGAGAAGTCTCTTGAGAGTCCCTTGGACTGCAGGGAGATCAAACCTGTCAATCCTAAAGGAAATCAGTACTGAATATTCATTGGAACGACTGATGCTGAAGCTGAAACTCCAAAACTGTGGGCACCTGATGCGAAGAGCAGACTCATTGGGAAAGATCCTGATGCTGAGAAAAATTGAAGGCAGGAGGGGAAGAGGATGACAGAGGATGAGATGGTTGGATGGCATCACCGACTCAATGGACATGAGTTTGAGCAGGCTCCAGGAGTTGGTGAAGGACATGGTAGCCTCATGTGCTGCAGTCCATGGGGTTGTAAAGAGTTGGACACGACTGAATGACTGACGTGACTTACTGACAGAATATTCTGATATTTTATCCTGAATAGTGAAGGTTTCAGATTTGATTTAACAAATGCTTTACCAGTTCATTAAAGTTTTTCATCGAAAGTGTTAGATGTGCTTTTTCCATCTAAAGTGTTAGATGAGATCATAGTTCTTGCTCACAAGACATCAGTGTACATTAGAGTATTTTAGGCCTACCTGTATGATTCTGACCAAAATAAGTGAATTTGCTGAGGTGTCTTTCTCACTCTCTTTGGGTACTGCCTATGTCTTCCACCATACTGTGATAGGTTTAAACTGTAACTTTATGGGCAGGGTTTCTCTTCAGATCTGATTGATAATAATGAAGTACATTTCAAGTAATTAAACTTAAATAGACTTTCTGGGGTCTTAAATCTATTGCTTTCAGCTAGTTATACTGTTCATAAGTTGTATATCTGTGTTGTGAGTATGAATCATGGTCAGTAGAGCAGTGTCATGGGTCTTATTTTTCCCCAAAATCTTATCAGGAAAAATTCAAATATACAGAAAAATTGCAGGAATAGCATAATGAATTCTTAAAAAATTTTTTCAGTCAGTGAATGACAACTTTTAGTTTTTTTCTCTCCTCTTTAATCCATGTTCCTTTTAAAAAATTATTTTTAATTGGAGGATAATTGAGGAAGAGATGGTTGGAAAGCATCACCGACTCAATGGACATGGACTTGTGCAAACTCTGGGAGATAGTGAGGGACAGGGAGGCCTGGCGTGGTATAGTCCGTGGGGTTGCAAAGAGTCAGATGTGTCTTATGGACTGAACAAACACAACAAACGATTGCTTTATAACGTGTTGGTTTCTGCCACACAGCAACATGAATCAGCTGTAAGTATACATATGTCCCCTCCCCCTCGATCCTCCCTCCCTCCTCCACCCCACCGCTCTAAGTTGCCACAGAGCACCGAGTTGAGTTCCGCGTGTTATAAAGCAGCTTCCCACTAGCTCTCGTATGTGAAACATTACCATATGTTTTACATACGGATATATATATGTTTCAGCGCTGCTCTTTCAAGTCATCCCATCCTCTCCTTCTTCTTGTGGACTCTGTGTCCACAAGTCTATTCTCCATCTCTGTCTCTATTCCTGCCCTGCAAATAGGTTCATCAGTACCATTTTTCTAGATTCCATATATATTCATTATGGAATTTTTATTCAGTATTTGTTTTTCTCTTTCTGACGTATTTCACTCTGTATAACAGGCTTTAGGTTCATCTACCTCACTAGAACTGACTCAAATTCATCCCTTTTTATGACTGAGTAATATGCCATTGTATATATGTACCAAACTTATTTATTCATTCATCTGTTGATGGACATCTAGATTGCTTCCAAGTCTTATCTATGTAAATAATGCTGCAGTGAACATTGGGGTACATGTGTCTTTCTCAATTATGATTTTCTCAGGGTATATGCCCAGTAGTGGGATTGCTGGGCCATATGGTAGTTTTATTCCTAGTTATTTAAAGGAATCTCCATACTGTATCAGGTTACATTTTCACCAACAGTGCGAGAGGGTTCCCTTTTCTCCACATTCTTTCCAGCATTTATTGTTTGTAGCTTTTTTTGGTGATGGCCATTCTGACTGGTGTGAGGTGATACCTCATTGTAGTTTTGATTTGCATTTCAAAGTAAGTAGAAGACATCATGAAACTTTGCCTTTAAATCCTTCAGAAGATATCTTCTGGGGGTAGAGCTCAGGGATAGAGCATTTGATTGCAGAATACATCTCGTATGAGTAAGAACATCCTTGGACGTACATTTAAAATTTATTTTATGATTTTTTTTAACAGATAAATGTAGTTAAATTATTATCATTATCCCCCTCTATTCCTTGTCTTGCTCCTCCAATGTGTTCCTAAATTATATCTAATGAAAACAACTCAGAATTAAGTATCTGGTATTTCAATTGATTTTAATTTTTTTGTTTTACTGTGAGTAGAAATATTTTTTTTTTTTCCCCAGAAGAAAAGAAAAAGATGATGGCTTCTCCATCATGCAAAATTGTGCTATTTTTTTTATTGTGGGCAAAATTCTAAAATAGGTTATTAGTTGATTTGTGAACACCTCAGTGAGGAAGAGGTGATCACCAGTAAAACTAGGATTAAGTTGTTTTTCCCTCTCACTTTATTTCATAGTAAATCCTTATATCAGGGAAATGTGATAAATGTTTGGTCTCCACTGAAGCAGTTGACTTGTATAAACCTTGTAGATTGTGTAGAGATCCATAAAACTCAGGGTGATTTCTGATGTGTCTGATTTCAGCATTGCAGTGTTTAGAATTTTAACAAATGCCTTAGCTAATACTTTAGGGAACATACCTGTTGTTGAAATGAGGTCTCTAAAAACAGAGAGAGAAGGAGAATATGTCATATGGCAGACTCACCAGGAGTCAGTATCTAGAAAATAGCCAGTATACATTTATTTAAAAGAAATGTTTATAAAATGGAGAAAAGAATAACTTATGTGCTGTGTACTTTTCCAGGGATATTTTATCATTAAATATCATAATGCACACATATTGAATTCTTGGGTAATAATAAAAGCTACTGGGGGACTTCCCTGGTGGCCCAGTGGCTAAGATTCTGCACTCCCAGTGCAGGGGGCCCTAACTTAGGGAATGAGATCCCACATGCCGCAACAAAGAGTTTGGATGCCACAACTAAAAAAGCCCACAGGTTGCAACAAAGATAGAAGTTCCCATGTGCTGCAACTAAGATCTGGCACAACCAAATAAATAAATATTTTTTAAAAAGTTACTGGGCATCTTTATCAGTAGAACTCTTTAGCTCCTAAACTCAACTTTTCTGTATTTTTTTAATAACTTTATAGAGTCAGACTATGTGGTACTGTGAGCACAGGTGTTTTTAGCTTAACATTTTTTTTTCTATTGTTACACAAGTAATGTCTGGTCATGGGCAAAAAGATTACTATTTTAGCATACAATATAAAAATCTATGTCCTTGTATGCTTTCTTCTGATAAACATAATAATATGTATATTGGTTTTTTAAAATGTTTTTTGTTTACTTTATCCATTCTGAATACTTTTCTATTAGCATAGCTTATTCATTACATTTATTTTCTTGTCTTACTGAAAGTTGATCAAATCAAATTGAAAGTTGATGAATCATCTGAATGCACCAAATTCAGATGAATTTGTGATTTCATCTGACTATTTTATGTGATTTGAAGTATAATTTATGATCCTATAGAAATCTAAAAATACAAATACCCTACAAAAATTTAAATCTAAAAATGAAAATACCCTACAAAAATAATTTTCATTGTGGTATAACATATATAATGTAAAAATGTTGTTTAACCATTTGTACCACACAATTCAGTAGCACTAATTGCATTCATAATGTAGTGCAACTGTCACTTCTGTGTATTTCCCATATGTTTCATTACCCCAAGCAAACTCTGTATCCATTAAACAATAATTCTTCACTTCCCTCTCCCTCAGCTTCTGATAACCTCTAATTTACTTTCTGTCTTTATGAACTTGCCTATTTTAGATATTTCATGTAAGTGAAGTCATACAATATGTGTACTTTTGTGTCTGGTTAATTTTACTTAGCATTATGTTTTCAAGTTTCATCCATGTTGTATCATGTATTAGAAGTTTGTTCCTCTGTATGACTGAAGAGTATTCTACTTTATGGATGGGTGCATTTGTCTATTGATGAATACTTAGGTTGTTCCCACCTTTTGGCTATTGTGAATAATGCTGCTATGAACATTTGGATATAAGTACCTGTTCAAGTCCCTGCTTTCAATTATTTGTGGTATTTACCTAGAAATGGCATCTTTAGGTCATATGGTAATTCAATGTTTAGCTTTTTGAGGAACACACAGAGTTTTTAAAATTAAAAATAATTTATCAAATGCATTTGCATAAGGTACTGTACTATACTGTTAATATGTACCATTCAAGTTATGCAGCCAGGAGATGACTGGTATAGAAGCCTAGGTGTATTTGATGTCATTTGTTTTCTTTAGTGCCCACAGGAGTGCTTTGTAAGTAGTAGACAGAAATTCAGAAAAGTACGTGGAACAAATTGCAGTGTAACTGTAGCCTTGTGTTTTATTTATACTAACACCCATTCTCCCTCCATATTTCCCAAGCAATACTTGGTAGAATTGTTAGAATCATTAACAGTAAATAAACACATCTCAACTTGGGCTCTCCCTGGAGCATATTGCCCATGTGAGAAGCATCTCAAAAGTTAATTGGCACCTGAAATTTGGAAAGGATGTCTATATGGCTTGAGATTTGGAGTGCATACCTGAAATCTATTCTTCTCTGTCCTGTATCTTAATGTATTTATCATTCCTTTTCTGACAGGTGGTCACCTGCGTCTCCAGTACCTCTGTTTCAGGAGCTCTGGAGGATGACAGCTTATTTCCTTACGATGCCTCTTAAGATCCCCTCTCCCTAAGTTTTGTTAAGTCAAAGAGTTCCATGTATCCACTCCAAATTTGTTGACAGCATAACAAATAGGCACATAGTTTATTTATATTTCCATCTAAAGTTTATGTAAATTCAATTATTTTCCACCCAGAGCAGAGGTTGGCAGACTATGGACCAAGTCCAATTTGTTTTTGCATAGCCCATGGACTAAGCATGAATTTTACATTGTTAAAGATCATTAAAGAAAAATAAAAATGTGACAGGGAATGTATGTGGTCTGGAAAGGCTAAAGTATTTGTTGTTTGACATTTTGTGGAAAAAAGTTTGTCTATCCCTGGCCCAGACTTATTCTATTTCATTAGCTTGTGTGTGTGAGAATGTATCTATGTTAACATGGCAATTAAAAAATTGTTGAATAGTTATTAGTCATTTGGATATGGTTAAGAATTATGTCATGAATTTTTCTTTATGACCTCATATAATTTTTGTGATATTTTCAGGAAATACGTAGTCTCAATCGAGATTTTGAAAAGAAGTTTAAGATTGAGGTTTCAATGGTTTGTTCTCTATTTCTTATAGTAGTAATCTGGGAATCAAAATTGGGGTCTTATTTTTGACAGTTACTGATTTACTGAGTTATAGCTTAGCATTCATTTTTTTAGTCGTTCATTAAATGCATTTAAAACTCTTTGGAAAGGAAGCATCTGGAAAGTGTGAAAGCAATTGACAAGAGTTTACAAGTATTAAGTGCCAATATGTACATGTTGTAATGAGGAGTATTACATGATAAGGATAGGGTTGTAAAGATGTGTTTAGTTTTAAAGGGGTTAAAAGATATTTTTCATGTATTTTATGTCCTTATAGTCTAATTTTTTAAATTTCTGAGAATATACTTGGATAGACCACACAGCCTAGATATTTCTTACATTAATGGAAGCAGAATCCACTTAACACTATGGTATTAACTGAACATTTTAATAGCCATTGTTTAATTGACAGTCCTGGTATTCATCCATCCTGGGTGTTCCTTGGAAGGACTGATGCTGAAGCTGAAACCCCAGTACTTTGGCCACCTCATGCGAAGAGTTGACTCACTGGAAAAGACCCTAATTCTGGGAAGGATTGGGGGCAGGAGGAGAAGGGGACGACAGAGGATGAGATGGCTGGATGGCATCACCGACTTGATGGACATGGGTTTGGGTAGACTCCGGGAGCTGGTGATGGACAGGGAGGCCTGGCGTATTGTGATTCATGGGGTCGCAAAGAGTCGGACACAACTGAGCGACTGAACTGAACTGAACTGAATTGGCAGTCACACCTCAAGTAGTTGATTAGAGCCTTCACGTCTATCTAATTACACCTTGTAATTCTACTTTTCCTGTGATTTTTCAGAGCTTTTAGAAAGTGAGGATAATTGTGTTTACTGAAATCAGAATTCATGTGGGGATTCATTGAAAGTTAGAGAGTCCCTTAAGTCTGACTTGTCTTCATCTCTTCCTTCAGCTTGCGGCTGTTTGCGATGTATTTGTGGAGAACTACGTCCCTGGCAAACTGTCTGCGATGGGGCTGGGCTATGAAGATATCGACAAGATTGCGCCTCACATGGTCTACTGTTCCATCACAGGTATTTCAGCCCCACGCCCTTGTCTGTGAGTAGGTTTTCTAGGTTCTGCGTCTCTGTCCTCAAGAAACCTCTCACCAGCACTGGTTTTCTCAAAGTGGTTCTGCTCACCTTCCCTGCCAAGCCATTTTAGGTTGTTGAAAATTAAACATTAAAGAACATTAATGTAAATGAACATTTTTCATACATTTATTGGCTGTTTGTATTTCTTCTGTGGGTTTGTCTGTCTGTGAAAGTGGAAGTGTTAGTTGCTCAGTTGTGTCCAACTCTTTGCAACCCCATGGACAACCTACCAGGCTTCTCTGCCCATGGGTTTTCTAAGCAAGAATACTGGAGTGGGTTGCCATTCCCTTCTCCAGGGAATCTTCCAGGCCCAGGGATTGAACCCTGGTCTTCTACATTCTTTACCGGAATTTTTTCTATAAAAATTTGGCAAATACCAATAGAGTACTATTATTAACTCATATGTAGAATTACAGGTGAAATATTCATTGGCTCTAAGATAACATAGGAACTCAACATATCACTTCAATTTATTCAAAGGTAGTAAGCCAAGTAAAGGAAAAGAGTGCTATAAAGTATTCTAGGTTGTTCAGCCCTTGGTGGTGAACTGTGTGTGTGTGTTTATGTCTTTAGGCTAAAGGGAAAAGAGTTGTATTAGGTATCTTTACATAGTTTATAAGCACTTAACTATTAATTAGGGATACAGTATTAAAAATTATTCTTAAAATAGAAAGTTACAGTAATAGCATTTATGAGAATAATTGATAATATTTTCAGCTTTTATTAATTCATCCACCAAATATAATATTTACTGCAAGTCTGTGATCTGCCAGGCAGTATTCTAAGGTTCTGAGATACGCAGTGAGTAACACATATTCATGCTCTGCAGCAGATTTACATTCTAGGTTAGGGAGATAATAAATAATTAAACAGACTTTCGTGTTTTGTTTTTTTGTAGTTGAGTCTAGGGACAAATAGAACAAGGGAAATGAGGGGAGGATAGTCTGTTTTATACTGGGAGGTGAGACAAGGCTTCACTGATATTGGGAACATTTAAGCAGAGACTTGAATGAAATAAAGGAGTGAGTCATATAGATGTTGGCAGTGAGGGTCTCAGGCAAAGGGACCAACAAGTGCAAAGGACCTTAGGTGAGACTGCACTGGGCACATTTGAGGGCCTGCAAGGATGGCTGAAAGAGAGTAAATGAAGGGAAATGTAATAGGAAGAAAATCAGAGAGATGATGGCTAGTAAAGGCTTGTGGACTGCTCTTAAAGAATTAGGCTTTTACTTCAAATAAGTTTGTCAGATAATAGAGAGTTTTAAGCAGAGGAATTGGTGCAGTCTGATGTGTTTTTAAAAGGCTCACTCTAGCTACTATGTTGAGAATAGACTGTGGAGTGCAGGGTAGACGTGGAAGAACAGTTATGAAACTGTTGAAATAGTCCAGACTAAAGATGATGGGAATTTGAATTAGGAGTTAGGGTGATAGCAAGCTAGTTGAAAAGTAATAGAATTCTGACGGGTTTTGAGAAAAGTAGATAAGGTTCTCAGATGTATGGGACGTGTCAGAGAAAGACCGGGGTTAAGGGTGACTCTCAGGTTTTGGCCTGAGTAATCAGGGAATTGCTGTTTACAGAGTCGTGTGAGACTGTGGAAAGATGTTTTGGTGGGGAGAATGTCAAGAGTTTGGATTTGGAATGTCAGTAGTCTAGCTTGAGATCGCTACAGATATCTAAGAGGAGATGTAGAGTAATTGCTTGGATCTAATTGTCAGGAGATGTAAAATTTTATAGTTATGAACAAATACATGGTATTCGAAACCTGTCTTTGATCATTTATAGAGTGAGTGTAGACAGGAAAAGGAGAGTGTGAGTGTCTGAGCCTGATGCATTCCAAGTAGTAGATGTTTAGGAGATAATGATGCAACAGTGAAGGAGGTTGTAAAGGAATTTTCAATGAGGCAGGAGGAGAACCTCCAGAGGTGAAGGGAGGAAAGCATTTATTTTCATAGATGGTTTAGGCAGAAAAGCATAAAGCATAAAGAATATATGAACCTGAATTACTTGCATCTTCTAAATTCACCGTGCTCGCCCTCACGGCAAAGCCTTTACACAAGATGTTCACATTGCTTGAAACCCTGATCCTCTGCCACACCCAGTGACTCTTTGTCCTTTAGATCTCACCTTGGATGTCACTGCTTCTGTGCGGACATTTTTTCTTGTTGGTTGGGTTGACTCTTGTTGATCATATTTTGTATTTCCCACTTTACTTGTCTGTCTCATCCACTATCCTGCAGGCTTTTGTTCTTTTCTTTTATTAAAAAAATTATTTATTTATTTGACTACACCAGGTCTCAGTTGTGGCTTGCAGGATCTTCGATCTCTGTTGCGGCATGCAGGATCATAGCTGCGATATGTGGGGTCTAGTTCCATGACCAGAGATCCAGCCTGGGCCCCCTCCACTGGGAGTGCAGAGTCTTAACCATTGGACCATCAGGGACGTCCCTGTAGGCTCTTGTTCTATTCCCAGTTCCACACACAGCGCAGAGCACGTGGTAGGGAGTTTCTTAAATCAATGAATGAGTAATCGGAACTTGACTGAAGAGTTTTTAATAGTTGCAATTTTATTAGAGTACCACTTTTCAGAGATAAGGGTAAGTGGTAAATGTTATGTTTACATTTTCCAAAGATGCTTTCAGAGGATAGCCTGGGCTTAGGGCATTGTTGGCCTAGTCTGTTATTTCTTATATAGTTTGTCCATAGCACTATATAATGATCATTAATTTAAAGTACCTAAAGAGTATAACCCCGGAGGAGGAAATGGCAACCCGCTCCAGTATTCTTGCCTGGAAGATCTCATGGACAGAGGAGCCTGGTGGGCTACAGACCATAGTGTTGCAAAGAGTCAGACAAGACTGTGCGACTGAGCACACACATACAGAGTCTATACCATGAAGTAAATATTCAGTTGTTGTTAGGTCACTATGCCTTAGATTTTTCTTCCTAAGACAGAAAAGTGAAAGTGAAAGTCGCTCCGTCATGGCCGACTCTTTGTGACACCGTGGACTATACTGTCCATGGAATTCTCCAGGCCAGATACTGGAGTGGGTAGCCTTTCTCTTCTCCAGGGGATCTTCCCAACCCAGGGATTGAACCCAGGTCTCCCGCATTGCAGGCAGATGCTTTACCAGCTGAGCCACAAGAGAAACCCAAGAATACTGAAGTGGGTAGCCTATCCCTTCTCCAGCAGATCTTCCCAACCCAGGAATCAAACTGGGGTCTCCTGCATTGCAGGTGGATTTTTTACCAACTGAGTTATCAAAGAAAACTAGTATATTAAAAACATATTTCAAAAAGGAGCCAAGCAAACACTTCACTTCTTATATTTCAGTAAATTTATCTTAAAATTAATACCTATCTGAAAATCTTGTTTCACTGTAAAAGCTGCAAAAATGTTATCTTAAAAATATTTATTACTCGTAAAATTATAATAACTGAAATACCCCTATTTCTCTTCATTCAGGTTAATTGAGATATTATAATACTTTGACTAGGACATATTACTTCAGTATGAAGTGTGCTTTTCATGGTAAATTATCTTATGTGGTGGTATTTTTATATAAAATAAACATAATTGCAACATTTGGCTGACTGTTATTTTAGATAGGATGAAGAGCCCAGTGCCATTAACTTCTCTTCTGACTCAGCACTAAGGATAGGTTCTGTTCATAGCAGATCTTTGCCACTACATCTGACTCTTTTTCAGATGTACTACTATAGAGATGTGTAATCACACTTTTGTTTTTTGTATATCAATACTTATATGAGTGACAGAGAAGGTGAGATTTTTCCTTAGACTCTCACAATACAATGGAAAGGTTGAGGTCTAAGATATTAAATAGGTGAACTATTATCTGAATTACCCTAATGCTGTAAAAATTCTGCATAACTACCAAATGCAAAATCTCATGTGACAGTAAGTGTTTATTTCTCCTTCTTGTGAATGTGGGTTGGCTGGAATTCAGTTCATCTAGACTTGTTAGGTTGGGTTCCAAGTTGCAGGTCTGCTCCACACATGTCTTAGGCTACCAAGTGCAAGTTCTCCTCTCGGGGAAAGTAGGAGCACAAGAGAACAAAATCTCACAAGCACATTTAAGGCCTCTCTCTGTTCATGTCACTCCTGCTAATATTCCTTTGATCAAGGCAAGTCATCTGGCCAAACCTAACACCAACAGGTGGTTCAGTGTACCATTCCAGTGACAGGAACTACAAAGTCACATTGAAAAGGGCCTGAAATCTGGGAAGGGTGAAGATTGAGAATAATAAAATATTTCATCACATCACCCAGCTTAATAAAATGCTAATCCCTTTGGGAAGCCTCACACCTCCCCGAAGTTTCACAGCTGTATCTAACTATGGTTAGAATCAAAAGTTCGTCTGGGCTTGGTTTTGTGACTGGGGAATTTCTGAATTTTCTTCCAGTTCTCAGATCCTGTATTAACATTTTAGTGTGGCAAAGGGCCTTGGAGATAGATGATATAATCCAGTGCATGCTAAGTCACTTCAGTCATGTCTGATTCTTTGTGACCCCATGGGCTGTAGGCCACCAGGTTCTGTCCATGGGATTTTCCAGGCAAGAGTACTGGAGTGGGTTGCCATTTCCTCCTTCAGGGGTCTTCCCAACCCAGGGATTGAACCATGTCTCCTGCGGCTCCTGCATTGCAGACGGGTTCTTTACTGCTGAGCCACCAGGGAAGCATGATACAGTCTAGTAGTTCTCAGCTAAGGGGAGAATGGGAGTATCATGCTTTTTGCGAACAGGGATGGGGTGTGAAGGGGTGGTGTGGAGAGGCAGGTGTGGTCTGAGAAAGCAGCTCTCCTGATTCTATAATCCTCTCCCCACCTCCTGACAGTCATTAGAAAAGCGTTCACATAGTTCATGCTCTTTTATTTCCTGATAAGGAAACAGATCCAGAACACCTAAGGGACCTAAGGTCACACAGCTATTTAAAGGAAAATGGGTTTAAAACTCAGGCTCCTTGACTTCGCATTAAGTGCTTCTGTGCTTTTTCTGTTCAGACATACATCATTGTTAAGTGATGACATGGACTTTGTGACTACAAGACAGTGAGCAGCTCTACTTGAGAATATATATTTTTGTTATTCTCTTTCATGTGTTGTTGATCATATTTGCAGTGGTGGAAGTCATGAACAAATCTGCTCATCAGGGAGTCAAAATTTCAACAGATTCTCTTGGAAGCAACCTTCCTTTGTGAGTCATGAGTTTGTGTGTATATAAAACAAGGGCCATTTCTCTCTTTTTTTTAGAAGATTGATATTCTTGGTAATAAATGTTTGTTTTTTATTTTTTAATAAGGCTGATTAGATCAGTCTAAAGTTGCACATGTTATTGTTGGGATCCTAGACTTGCCTGATGTTTCCCAGCAGTATTGATGTCTTGTCAGTGCTTTCCAAGCACAAATAGTCTGTTCTCTCTCACATGTTGGCCTTCTTACTGATGAGAGTAATCTTAGAATGGTCGGGAGATTTGCTGTAATGCATTCTGACAGTTGTGTGGTTGAGACTGCCTCAGTCTGTGAAATCTGGTCTGCAGGACAAAAATGCTGGACTGATCACAGGGGAGGAAGGACCTGATTATTTTTATTAGCACGATCCTCTTAACATTTCAGAAGAAGCTGAATGTGAACATTAGGGGGCAGTGTTTAAAAAGCTATGATTCACTAGAAATCCCTTTTTGAGAACACTGTAGTGTTGCCTGTGTACCTCTGGGTAGAGAGTCACTGAAAGGACATATTTGTATATTTTCAGAAGTATTTTTTTTCAAGGTGACCATTCTCCATCTCTCTATACATTTATAAGTATAATGATATTTTCCTTAGCAATTTAATCTTGAGTTTACCTTCTTTTCTTTGTGTCTTCTGAGCATGTTATTAGTTACAGAAATTTAGCAATAAGAATGCTCGCTACCACATTTTAAAGTATTTATTTTCCCCTCATGTTAACTTCACTGCTCTTTCTTTCTAAAAGGATAAACATTACTTTATGTTATTGACTAGACAATGTTCCTTGTAGAAGGAACATTGTGTATACCCTTTAAATAAAATTTTCATTTTTCTTTTAAGAAAAGTAGTTTGCAAGGTACCTTTTTGATTTTTGAAACCAAGTTGCAACACATGATAAACAGAATAATGTTATTCATATAGAGTTAAAGTCATACAAAATATATCTTTCTTGGTATTTTGCTCATATGTGATTAGAAGTATAAAGATATACATGGTAATGAAAAATTGTTTCAGAGAATGATTACCCCTGAGGGAGGGAGAGATGGGGCACCAGGAAGGGATGCACACAGGACTTAACAAACTATATTTGTCAAATAAACCAACTGGCAGTGCATGAGTGCTTGTTATGTTATTTTATACCCTTTTATGTTTGAAGTAGCAACAGCCAATGATTCAGAAATGCCCAAATAATTTCCTCCCTCCCCCCTCCCTCCCTTCCTTTCTCATTCATTTCCTTTGTCTCCTCCCCACCCCCACCACTTCATACACATTTCTTGAGTTTCTGTAGATTCCTGGCTGCGTTGGGTGTCCAGGGCAAACAATGCACGCACGGTTCATGCCTTTAAGGAGCTTACAGCCTAGTGTCAGAGACACTTCATAAGCAAGTGAAAAAGGCAGTATATGTACCAACCAATTATGGTGTTATGAAAGACTCAAACAGGGTATTGTGGTGGAAATTAATAGAGCAGGGGGTGCATAAGTAAATGGATGGTCAAGGAAAGCCTCTTTGGGGAGGTAACATTTAATAGACTTAAAGTATGAGAAGGAGCCAGCCATGCAGAGAGCCAGAGGATGAACAATGCAGGCAGAGAGAACTCCATATGCAGAGATAGAAAAGATCTCGCTATCTTTAAAGGCCTGAGAGAAAGCCAATGTGCCTACAGTACCAATAATGGGGAACAGCATGCTTGAGAAGGTACTGCATAGAGGTGTGCACGTGCCATGCAGACTGGAAGGGGTTTGCACAGTAGAGGGATATGATTCAAATTCCATCAGAAATCATCTTCAAAAGAGGTAGGAATCACATACTGATGGGCTCATGGAAGAACTTTATTATCAACATTGGTCTTGAAGTAATGTTCATGTTTGAGAGAGTAGCGATTAAGACAAAATTTTCTTTAGATTACTAAAGGCTCCCATGGTGTTTCAGAATCAATAACAGAGAATGATGAGCCCAAATGGTTATGGCAAATCATCTAGCAGCTCTATCCAATATTCATATCATGGCAACGATAATACAAAACAAAACACTGCTGCTCTTGGATTCTTATGGAGTGAATTAGTCTGTGTGTCTATGTATATTCTCCTCTTTTGCTACATAGTCACCACATAGCCATGTCTTTTAAAAAGAATAATTAGAAGTCTGCCTGCACTCTAAACCCATAAAAGTTTTGAAGGGGAGAAAAACAAGAAGGAAAGGGAGGGAAGCAGGGAGTGAGGACAAAAACAGGGAAGGAGAAAAGATGGGAAGAAAGGAGGAAAGGAAGGAGGTAGGGAGGAAGGAATGGAGGAAGGAAAGAAGAGACAGAATCAGAACTAAGTTTGATGGAGTAACAATGGGCAAGTTTTTTTAACCTCTAAAAATAATCCAGTTTAGTTCATTAAGCATCTTTCTGGATTGAATAAACAATATAGAGATGACATTAAAAGGCGTTCTCACAGTCAAAGTAATTGGAAACTACTGGTCTAAATTATGAGTGTCTCTGCTGTTCCCCTTCTAACAGGACATATTTTTTCCCCCAGAATTTTAGAGTGTCGTGATCATCTGTCCAACTTTATAGTTAGTGATCCCTAGCAAAAGTGTGATTTAACATATTTATCATTATCATACCAAACTCATTGTTTAAACAAACAATGACACCATCTCTGCAGGGGAAGAGAAACTTAGCACATAAATACAAGATTTCAAAACACAGCCTATAAAGTTAGGGACCAAGATTATATTTTGTCTGTAGACATGGACAGACTCCAGAAAGTGACTTTATGCCTTCACTGTATCCTCTAAGGGTGTAACCTTTTTATCTTTAAATACTTCTTTCTAGCCTTACACATATAACAGATGTGTCATACAAGTTGGACTCAGTGGCATGTAAGCAGGAACTTTATTCTTTCCCACCCTACCTCTGCAAACTTGCGCTTCTAACTCATTTTCCTTGCTCATGGCTGAAATCCAGGAAAGTCCTACACATTTTTTTCTGGTTATTTTATTTCAAGTATTAAAAGGTCCAGTCCAATCTAAAATAAAAACTTCAGACTTATGACTTTTCCCTTTCCCCAAGTTGGGCCTGACTTCCTGGAAACCTGAAGTGCGTGTGTGTGTGCGTGTGTGTGTGTGCGTGCGTGCGCGTGTTTGTTGGAAGAGCATAGTCAGTTTCTTCATTCATCCATGATTCTTCCTTCCCTCTTTCTAGCTGCTGTTTGTGTCCAGCCTCCTTAGGGAGAGTGGGTTAATGGGTACGAAAGAGCTGGTGCTTGGTGGGGGTGGTTGAACCCTGCGTTGGGGCCTCCTGTGTGCCTGAAGCTCAGGTGGTGGCTCTTTGTTCTGTGGGGAGCTTTGCAGGCTTCTCTTCAGTCCCTGACTTCCTGTGGTCTTCTGTATATAGAGTCTACCCGTTCAGGTCACTTTGTCCTATAGGCAGCCCTCATGGGTAGAATTCCTTTTTTAATTTTTAAATTGAAGTATATTGATTTATGATGTTGTTAGTTTTAGGTGTACAGCAGAGTGATTTGATTAAATATATATGATCGGTATACATATTCAGGTTCTTCTCCATTATAGGTTAGTACAAGATTTTGAGTCTAGCTCCCAGTGTTGTGTGGTAGGACTTGGTTGTTTATCCATTCTGTATATGAGTTTGCGTCTGCTAATCCTAAATTCCCAACCCTTTTCTCCCTTACTCTCTCTGTCCCTAAGCAGCCACAGGTCTGTTCTCATGTGAGTCCCTCTGTATTTTAGATAGGTGCATTTGTGTCCTGTTTTAGATTGTGCATATAAGTGGTATCATGTGGTATTTGTCTCTCTCTTTCTGGCTTACTTCACTGAGTATGATAATCTCTAGGCCCACCTACACAGCTGCAGATGGCCGTATTTCATTCTTTTTCACGGCTGAGTAGTAGTCCAGTGTATGTGTGTATCACCTCGTCTTTACCCAGTCATCTGTCAGTGGACGTGAGGTGGTTTCCATGTCTTGGCTATTGTAAATAGTGCTGCTGAGAACAGAGGGGTGCATGTATCTTTTTGAATTATAGTTTTTTCTGGATATATGCCCAAGAGTGGAGTCCCTGGATCACATGGCAATTCTATTTTTAGTTTTTTGAGGAACCTCCATACTGTTCTCCTGATTGACTGCATGAATTTACATTTCCATCAATAGCATAGAAGGGTTCCCTTTTCTCCACGCCCTTTCTAGCATTTGTTATTTGCAGATTTTTTAATGATGGCCATTCTGACTGGTGAGGTGATACCTCATTGTAGTTTTGATTTGCATTTTTAAAATAATTAGTGATGTTGAGCATCTTTTCATGTGCCTGTTGGTCATCTGTATGACTGACAACTCTTTCTAAGGAAATTCTTGCTAAAGGTCTTCTTTACCTTTTCACCTTTCCCTCACATACCCTGAAGGGGATGATAAGCTAAGAATGGCAAAACTGGTCTTTTAGCTTGACCTGTGTTGGTGTTCTGGAACTTATGGCATTCTTTTTGGATTTAAAGCTTTAACTAAACTGAAGCAAGAGAGTTCTGTTTGAATATTCTTTAACTCAAAGTTTGTTGAAGAAATATGTTTTTCAAGTAGTAAAAATAACAGTAAGTAGAAAGAAACCCAAGATATCTGTCTTCAAAATTTTTAAGTATGAAAAGATAATATTCAGTAAGCTAAGAGTGTTTGGACTAATTTTATATATATTTTAAATTATTTAGACCCAAATGAAAATGTCAATCATTTCCATATTCATAATGTCTAAATAAATATCTTTCCTAATAGCAAATCCCAACTTAAAGCTGATACTGAATTGTTACTGGGTATAGGGAACATTATGATAATTTTCCTTGAGAATTCTTTGTGAAACCTTGGGATTAAGAAAATCTACTGAACATAGATAAAATGATTCCCCATTATGCTAAAGAGACAAAATCACTTTTCTTAAAAGATTTCTGCTGGGTGTAATTAGGGATATGCAGTGAGCACCATCTCATGACAGTTTTATATATAAATATGTGTTTGAGCTTCTCCAATTCTCAGACACTTCCATTTTCCTTGAATGGTTGATTGATAAAAGAGAAACCCATGATTTGAAAAGAAATTTGGACTGTTTTCTCAATAGTTTAAAATTCCAAAAGCAAAGAGGTAGCCTGGACCTAGAGATATGGTATAAATCTAGGATCAGTTAGTTTTACCTTTGCTCTGTGATTTCTAATGCATGGATCTATTGGTTCCCAATTTAAAGAACCACTTGATGCCAGAGACCGACAGAAGGGAAGATGATGACACTGTTAGTATCAAAGCAGTAGTTATTTCAAAAAAAAAGCTTCATAGATCGTGCCAGATAAACATGCCAAGACTTAGCCACAGTCTAGAAATCCTGTCATCAGAACTAAATTGTTTCCCCTTATGGTAATAGGTCTGGGATATAAACCCACAAATTAAATGAGAAATGCTAGATAGGAAGAAATGTTATACTTAAAAGGATGAAAAAAATGAATGTTAGATAAAATTTAGATAGCATTTATTTTATGAATGCTAATGATTTTTTTCATTCTTTGCATGGCCTTCCAAGCCAGCATTAGTGCAGTATTACAACTTTCAGCCCTTATTTGAACCAGATTAACTTCACAAAGGTCAAAGTATGTTGAGTAAGTAACAGTCATGCACTCTGAAAGAAAAGGGGTGTTGATAGTAATAGAATATCAGATTGTGGAATTAGTGAATCTGTTTTACAAAGAATATAAAATTCATAAAAGTTTATCAAGTGAAAAATACTGAAGTTTAAAAAAATTGGTAAATATTTGGTTATAAGAAAGACTGTCTGACAGTCTGATTAAAAAATGGGTCAAGGATATGAACAGACATTTCTACAGAGAGAATATAAACATTGCCAATGAGCACACGAAAAGATACTCAGGACTGCTAATTCTTAGGGAAATACAAATCAAAACCACAATGAGATACCACCTCACACCCACTGGGATGACTACTATCACTACTAACACTGTTGGTAAGGATGTGGAGAAATTGGAACCCTTGTGCACTGTTAGTGGTAATGTGAAATGGTGTAAGCCATGTTGGATGCTCCTCAAAAAATTAAACATAGACTTACTGTGTAATCTAGTGATTCCATTTTTGGTTGTGTATCCAAAACAATAGAAAGCAGGTACTTGAACAGATATTTGCATCATGTTCTTAGCTGCATTATTCAAAAACAGTCAAAAATGCAAACAACCTGTGTCCCTCAGTGGATGAATGGATAAGTAAAATGTATATGTTCGTTGCGATATTACTTAGCCTTAAAAAGGAAAGAAATTTTGACAAATGCTACAACATAGAAGAACCTTGAAGACGTTATGCTAAGTGAAATAAGCCAGTCACAAGAGGACAAATACTGTGTGACTCCACTTACATGAGGTTTCTAGAGTAGTCAAATTCATAGAGAAAGAAAGTAGATGATGATTGTTAGGGGCTTGGGGGAAGGGAAAATGGGGAGTTACTGTTCAATAGATGCAGAGCATCAGTTTAGGAAGATGAAAAAGTTTTAGAGATGAATAGTAGTGATAGTTACACAACAATGTGAATACCACTGTACCATATGCTTAAAAATGGTTAAATTGGTAAATTTTATGTTATGTGTACTTTATCATGATTAAAAAACTTAAATGAAATAATGCATAAAAATAATGCGAAGAAATAGAGGGAAAAAATAGAATGGAAAAGACTAGAGATCTTTCAAGAAAATTGTAGACACCAAGGGAACATTTCATGCAAAGATGGGCACAATAAAGGACAGAAACAGTATGGACATAAGCAGAAGAGATTAAGAAGAGGAGGCTAGAATACATCTGTTGGATCATAGAGAAAGCAAGGGAATTCCAGAAAAACATCTGCTGCTGCTTCATTGACTGTGTTAAAGCTTTTGACTGTGTGGATCACAACAAACTGGAAAATTCTTCAAGAGATGGGAGTACCAGACCATCTTACCTGTTTCCTGAGAAACCTGTATGCAGGTCAAGAAGCAACAGTTAGAACTGGACATGGAACAACAGACTGGTTCAAAACTGGGAAAAAGAGTACATCATGACTGTATATTGTCACCCTGCTTACTTACATATTCAGAGTACATGGTAAATGCTGGTCTGGATGAATCCCAAGCTGGAATCAAGATTGCCAGGAGAAATATCAACAACCTCAGATAAGCAGATGATGTCACCCTAATGGCAGAAAGCGAAGAGGAACTAAAGAGCCTCTTGACGGGAATGAAAAAGAAGAGTTGAAAAAACAGACTTAAACTCAACATTCAAAAAACGAAGATCATAGCATCTGGTCCCATCACTTCATGGCAAATAGATGGGGAAACAATGGAAATAGTGGCAGATTTTATTTTCTTGGGCTCCAAAATCACTGTGGATTGTGACTGTAGCCATGAAATGAAAAGACGCTTACCCCTTGGAAGAAAAGCTATGACAAACCTAGATATCATATTAAAAAGCAGAGATGTCACTTTGCCAACAGAGGTCCATATAGGCAAAGCTATGGTTTTTCTGGTGGTCATGTACAGATGTGAGAGTTGGAACATAAAGAAGGCTGAGCTCTGAAAAGTTGATGCTTTTGAATTGTGGTCCTGGAGAAGACTCTTGAGAGTCTTTTGGACGGCAAGGAGATTAAACCAGTCAATCCTAAAGGAAATCAACTCTGAATATTCATTGGAAGGACTGATGCTGAACCTGAAGCTCCAATACTTTGGCCATGTGATGTGAATAGCCGGCTCATTGGAAAAGACTCTGATTCTGGGAAAGATTGAGGGCGGGAGGAGACAGGGGCCACAGAGAATGGTTAGATGGCATCACCAACTCAATAGACATGAGTTTGAACAAACTCTGGGAGATCATGAAGGACAGGAAAGCTTGGTGTGCTTCCGTCCATGAGGTTGCAATGAGTGGGACATGACTTAGCGACTGAAAAACGGAATATATGGGAAAAACCAAACCCTTTTTTTCTTCTGCATTTGAAGTTGGACTGTATGATTCTGGTTTAGAAGAGGGACACATATGATTTGTTATTCAGATATGTGCTTCTAAATCCTATGCATCAATGAGGCTTTTAGTGGAAATTCTCCACTAAACAAGGTATGTGATGTTATCTTCCCTTTAAAGGTACCCCCTTCCCATTTTTTCCTCCAGTTTTGATATTTATTTTATCTCTTCATAGGTATTTTGATGGAATATTGAGAGAAAGCATACTGGCATGGCTGTCTGCTCTCATGTTAACACAGAAGTTAGAAGAACCACTTTTGATATATTCCCTGCTATTTCATCTGGCTCTAATGATATCTCCAGAGTGTTCCAGATATTTATTTACATCTGGTGTGAAGTTAGTGTTAATTAAAAACATATTGCTGGCTTTGGAACTTGACTATATCAGGAGGAAACTTAGTGTTGGTTTATGACTTTGTGATAAGTCTGTTACCAAGTACTTTCAGGCTATCAGACCATCAGGCCAAGTGATAGTCCCTGAGTGATGATGGAGAAGCATGCTGCTTAATCTAAGTTGCATGTGGAGATGACAAAATCTGAGTCTTTAATCACTTCTGAGTCAAATCACTTTAAGCCCATTTAATTTAGGGCCGCAACAGTTACTATTTCTGCAATAGCATCTCATGTTATTTTGTTCAGTCTCTCAGTCATGTCCTACTCTTTGCAACCCCATGGACTGCAGCATGCCAGGCTTCCCTGTCCTTCATCATCTCCTGGAGCTTGCTTAAACTCATGTCCATTGAGTCGGTGATGCGATCCAACCATCTCATCCTCTGTCATCCCCTTCTCCTCCTGCCTTCAGTCTTTCCCCAAATTAGGGTCTTTTCTTTTTTTTTTTTTTTTAATTAATTTATTTTTTTTTAAATTTATTTTTTTTTTCAGTGGGTTTTGTCATACATTGACATGAATCAGCAATAGATTTACACGTATTCCCCATCCCGATCCCCCCTCCCACCTCCCTCTCCACCCGATTCCTCTGGGTCTTCCCAGTGCACCAGGCCCGAGCACTTGTCTCATGCATCCCACCTGGACTGGTGACCTGTTTCACCATAGATAATATACATGCTGTTCTTTCAAAACATCCCACCTTCACCTTCTCCCACAGAGTTCAAAAGTCTGTTCTGTACTTCTGTGTCTCTTTTTCTGTTTTGCATAAAGGGTTGTCGTTACCATCTTTCTAAATTCCATATATATGTGTTAGTATGCTGTAATGTTCTTTGTCTTTTCTAATGAGTCTAATCTTTGCATCAGTTGGCCAAAGTATTGGAGCTTCAGTTTCAGAATCAGTCCTTCCAATGAATATTCAGAACTGCTTTCCTTTAGTATTGACTGGTTGGATCTCCTTGCAGTTCCAGGGACTCTGACGAGTCTTTTCCAACACCACAGTTCAAAAGCACCAATTCTTCGGTTCTCAGCTTTCTTTATAGTCCAACTCTCACATCCATACATGACCACTGGAAAAACCAGAGCTTTGACTAGACAGACCTTTTTGGCAAAGTAATGTCTCTGCTTTTTAATATGCTGTCTGGGTTTGTCATAGCTTTTCTTCCAAGGAGTAAGCGTCTTTTAATTTCATGGCTACAGTCTCCATCTGCAGTGATTTTAGAGCCCAAGAAAATAAAGTCTGTTACTGTTTCCTTTGTTTCCCCGTCTGTTTGCCATGAAATGATGGGACCGGATGCCATGTTCTTTGTTTTTCACTCTCCTCTTTCACTTTCATCAAGAGGCTCTTTAATTCTTCTTTGCTTTCTGCCATTAGGGTGGTGTCATCTGCATATATGAGGTTATTGATATTTATCCTGGCAATTTGATTCCAGCTTGTGCTTCATCTAGCCCAGCATTTCACGTGATGTACTCTGCATATAAGTTAAATAAACGGGACAATATACAGCTTTGACGTACTCCTTTCTCAATTTTGAATCAGTCCATTGTTCCATGTCTGGTTCTAATTGTAGCTTCTTGACCTGCATACAGATTTCTCAGGAGGCAGGTAAGGTGGGTTGGTATTTCCATCTCTTTAAGAATTTTCCACAGTTTGCTGTGATCCACATAGTCAAAGGCTTTGGCGTAGTCAATAAAGCAGAAGTAGATGTTTTTCTGGAATTCTTTTGCTTTTTCTGTGATCTAACAGATGTTGGCAATTTGATCTCTGGATGCTAGCAATTTGACAACATCAAGAATCAGCCATAAATATATATATATATACCCTTCCTCTTGAACCTGCCCCTCTGACCTCCACTCCCCATTCCACCCCCCACTCTAGGTTGTCACAGAGTTCTGCGTTGAGCCCTTTGTGCTAGACAGCAACTTCCAATTATCTATCCATTTTACATATGGTATTATGTATGTTTCAATCTCTACTCTCTCAATTCGTCCCACCCTCATGTTCCCCTGCTGTGTCCAAAGTCTATTTTGTATATCTGCATCTCTATTCCTGACCTACAAATAGGTTCATCAGTACCATTTTTCTAGATTCCATATATATGTGTTAATTTATGATATTTATTTTTCTCTTTTTGACTTACTTTGAATTTGTTATAATATCACTTATAATATTGCTTCTGTTTTTATGTTTTGTTTTTTGGTTGTAAGGCATGTGAAATCTTAGCTCCCTGACCAGGGATCAAACCTGCACCCCCCTACATCAGAAGGCAAAGTCCTAACCACTGGACCACTGGGGAAGTCCTTCCATAGTCATTTTTAAATTAATAATTTTTATCAGACATTTATAGTTTCCAAAGAAATAGTTCTATAAAATTTATAATCTCAAGTCAGAGGATTTGTTCCCAAGAGCTTGGTAGATAAGTGGATTGATACGTGATTCATGCCTGAGATATTTAGAGAGCCAGTGGATGTCTGGAGCACTGTGGTTTGGAAAGTCACTGCTGTCCTGTGGATCAGGGTGAGAAGGAGGAAAACAGTGTGTGGTTGTTTGAGATCCCGTCCAAGAGGCAGAAGGAAGCTGGTGGTGCTGACGACACCTGGGCCAGAGGAATGACTCACAAATGATCACCTGGAAAAAAGATAGATTCAAATGTAAAGCGATCCCCACTGATTGGATAGGGGAGGTCTTTGGAGAACCCAGTAAAGTCCCCCATGTGACAAGAAGACTTTCAACCTCTGCCACGCCCAGAGAGGGACAAAAATAGCTCACCATGATGGGACCAATTGAGACCCTTCTTGCTGATCAGACATCTTCTTCTCCTCACGCCCCTCTAGTTCTGGCCACCTATGGAGGCATTAGAAACGGTGCTGAGCAAATGGAGGAGCTACAGAGATTTGGATTCTGTCCCTTTTGGACATTGATGATTTTTTCCCAAGTGCTACTGATTTTCTTGAAAGTACTGTTGCCACATAGTAGAATTTACCAAATCAATATTAGTGGAATACTGTTATACTTATTTAATTTTAATTACAAAAATTATTAAAAATGAAATGACTCTCCAGGTTCCGACTTTGGACTTGAGCACAGTGGTGAGTGTTCTTTTCACTCCTCGAGTTGAGTGTTAAGGCACTTGTTGGTGAGCAACTTTAATTAGCTTTCCTGACCTCTTTAGAACCGTAGTCTTGTGTCTAAGGGGGGCTGTCAGTGTGGCCAGGAACATGGTGACAGATCATAGTGTAATCTAGTGTTCAAAGATTACCAAGCCTTTTCTTCAAATATCTTACCTAGTGGCCCAACAAAGATAAAGGTGGGACTGCTGAGATTCAGACGGGGCAAAGAGAGGAGGAAGGAGCATTGCCCCCTATAGACTAGTTGAAATACTGGCTCTGCCATTTGCAACTTAGATGACTTTGGATAAGTTACTGAACCTCCCAGGTGCAGCTGCCTCATCTGCAAATCCTAGTGTTTATTGTAAGGATTAAATGAGATCGTATATATGACTCGATGGGCATTTATGAAATATTGAGGCAGTGTCGGCTGTTCCTCCTTGGTTGTTGCTGCTTCCTCCTGCTCCTCTTCCTTTCTTTTCGCAAGTATGGGGGTGAGTTGAATGGTTTTCAGGTTCCTGTTAAAACTTATTACTATAGTCCATTACTCTATGGTTGTGGATATACAGATAGGTTCACTTCATCCTTCTTTCTGCCTCTGTGTATCTATCAGTGTTTCTATGTATTCGTCTACCTACCTTCCTATCATCTCTCTGTAATCTGTATCATCCGTCTAATCTACTTACATTTTTTATGAACCATATAAAAATAAGACAGGCATGTGATGTGTCTTTACCCCTACATTTTTCAGTTTGTATTTTACAAAAACATGTAATTCTATTGTGTAACCAAAATCAGGAAATTAACATTGAAGCAATATTACTATATAATACACAGACCTTATTGATAATTTGTCAGTTGTTTCAATAATGTCCTTTATAGCAAAAGAAAACCCAAACTACTCTGCATTGTATCCGATTGTCATGTCACATAAAAAGAATATGTTGTTGGTGAGGGGTAGGGGGGCGCTATACTTTGAGGCTGTGTAAATATTCTCATTTGCCCAGGCTATCATCAACTATTTTTATCACACGTTGATGATTCTTGCCTGAGCTTACTATTGTTAGGATGTTGTTAAATAGTGATTTTCTAATTCCATCATTTCTTTATATTTATGAATTTCTTCACATTTATTCTTTACATTTATGACTTTCTACTGTGAGGGTAGCTCTCCATTTCCTTTATTGATTTGTATTAATGTGGACTCTTATATTCATATTTTATTTAATCAGTTACAGTCCTTTATTATCATGATTTATTTTTGATGTTCACATTATCCATATTTGCTGGTGGGAACAGTTTCAAAATATCCCCTGTATATTTTTCGATATGTCCTCATCACACTTTGAGCACTTTCTTAATTTTTAGCACAAGATAATCAACATTTATTTACGTTCTCCCCCTGCCATCAAACCCCCCCATCTCACCCCTCCCCCACTACTGCACCTGCACCTTGACCACAGGCCTGATTTTAACTATTTTTCCAAGGAGCCCTGGTTCCATTGAGTGGAGAATGATATTTAAGAACCAGGATCTGAGCACTGGATTGTGGTCATAATTGCAGACTTTTAAAACCCGTTAGTTTATTCTGCAAGTGATTATTTTAACCAGCGTCATTACATGTTATACTGTTTTTCCCTGACTTCATGTTATTTATTTCTCTGCTTTTGGCCTTGGTGTTAACTATGTGCATTTGCTCACTCAGGAAGCATTGCTTACTGACAAGTCTGCATTTTTGGGAAGACTTTAATTGTTCCCAACTTTGGGGAGTTCAAAGATAACTGGGTTTTGTTTGATATCTTTTTTTACTTGGATTCCTTTTATTATTATTTTTTTTTGTTTCATTGATCTCTATTAAATAAAGATGTAGACTGTACTTAACTGAGTATTTTTCTCTTGGCAGTGAAACAAGGCTAAAGGTGATTCTTGTTAATTTGTTACTCACTTGAGTTATCCGTTTATCTGGGTTTGATTTGAGTTGATGTTTAGTCTCTGTAAAGAGGTCAGTACTGGACATTTTTGTGTTCTTTGCCTAAAATGTCCCTTCTCAGGCTGACGTAGTGCTGCTATTTGGAGTGTGGGAATCTAGCTATAGGGAATTGGTTTTATGTGAGAGCCTGGCTGGGCTTTTATTTTCTTTTCTCCTCATGTTTTATATACTCATGTTTTATGTTTCAGTCATTTAAAATTTGATTTTTCTCCTGAAAATGAAAAATATATAAAAATGGTAATTCTCTTTATTCTTTAGTAATTTTATGGGGCATCTGTCAGATCATGAGCTGCCTTCCTCTCGTACAAAATATTGAGTCTTGGGATATAGATGTAACTCCTGGTAGTTTCTTTCAAATAGATTCCATGAAAATATATTTGAATTCTTAATCTGAGGGCAGATTCTGCAATTTATTTTCATTATATCAGTGATTCTTAATAGTTTTTTCCCCTCCCTATTTGAATAAGTCTTCTGAGATTTAGGATAATCTGTGTGCATGTGTGTGTGTGTGTGTGTGTGTGTATGTATAACTTACATGATTGTGGGTGTAAAGTCACTTTTAACAGGATGTATTGGCATGATCATCAAAGCTTTTGCAATTGTAGACTTTATTTGTATGATGAAAGTTTGAAGACTTTTTACTTCTTTTCCATTAAAAACACACTCTATATTGTAGGCAAGATAGTATCTTGATACCCGGTTACCCCTAACTCTGTCTGTCCTATAAAAAACATTTGTTTTGATAGTTTATGTGAAGAATATCATAGGCATGCATGAAATAGTATAAAATACAAAAATATGTATCAGTCGAGTGAGGGTTAATTGTTTCTACTGTCCACTTAGTGTTATATTAACTAGTTGGGGAAAATGAAATCTATGTATAAGAAGCAATCATCAAAATATATTTATATATATTAGTATCATTAAATTGACTATCATGAAAGTGATAATTCTATAGTAAAGACAGCTATCATCAGTGAAAACTTTTTTGCTTAGTGTGCTTTTTTTTCCTGCATTATAGTAATGCTGCTTAATTTACAAATTTATTTGCCTTTTCTGACTAACATATACTTATTAGTATTTCAGATGTTTTAGTTGCTATAAAATTAATCAACCAATTTTTCTACCTCTCAGTGGTAGATATTAAGGGATCTAAATTTCATAGTTTATTTGAAATTGAGGTAACAAACCATTTTAATCGAATTTTTTGTCTTTGAAAATGTATGAGCTGTTAGTACTCACGGAAATATTTTGTAAAAGTGGTTACATAGTAGTGAGTGTCAAGACTTCAATTCCTATAGAATCATAGCAAGTACCTCTGTGACCTTGGGTAAGGTACTTAATCTCTCAAAGCCTCATTTTTCTAGATAGTAATTCAAATAGGATAATACAATTTACCGTATATAATTCTTCGAAGACTTAAATCAGATGACACATACAAAGCATGCACACAACTCCTGGAACATAGCAAGTATTCTCTACATGTTAACTATTATTATTATTGTCACCACCCTAAATTACCACTGTTGCTTTATGGAGTCCTTGGTTAAGTATTAGTTTTGATTGGTTGGCATATTTGCAGGGAAGTCTCTTGCTCTATTGAGATTTACAGGAATCTCAGTGAAATCCTGCTGAGGTTAGTTTGTTATCTTGCATGTAGAAAGGTACATATCTTACAGTCAAAAATGCTGTATCATGACCTGAGGGAAAAAGAAAAAAAAAAATCCACCAAAATGGTGTAACCATGAGAATCTAAATTGTTATGCATGTGACAGAAGGACAAAACAAAACAGGACAAAAGTGGATGGTATAATTATGGAAAATCTGTCAAATTCATAGGAAGATTTTTAAATTTAATTTAATTTTATTTTTCCTGTTCCATTTATTTTTATTCATTGGAGGCTAATTACTTTACAATATTGTAGTGGTTTTTGCCATACACTGACATGAATCAGCCATGGATTTACATGTCTTCCCCATCCCGATCCCCCCTCCCGCCTCCCTCCCCATCCCATCCCTCTAGGTCTTCCCAGTGCACCAGCCCTGAGCACCCGTCTCATGCATCCAACCTGGGCTGGTGATCTGTTTCACCCTTGATAGTATACTTGTTTCAATGCTGTTCTCTCAGAACATCCCACCCTCGCCTTCTCCCACAGAGTCCAAAATTCTGTTCTGTACATCTGTGTCTCTTTTTGGAATATTACTCAGCCATTAAAGAGAATTCATTTGAATCAGTTCTAATGAGATGGATGAAACTGGAGCTCATTATACAGAGTGAAGTAAGCCAGAAAGATAAAGACCAATACAGTATACTAACGCATATATATGGAATTTAAAAAGATGGTAACAATAACCCTATATGCAAAACAGGAAGATTTTTTAAAAATGCCAATAGAAAAGTTGAGTGAAATCCATAAGAATGTAAAACTTTGGCCCATTTACTAAATGTCTCATTTAATTCTCACAGTGGAGGAAAAATGATGATAAGGAAGATGTACAAAAAGCAAAGCACACAAATTAGTAAACAAAAACAAAAACATTGGGACTGGCTCTGGAGTTTTTTCTGAATTAATCCTATGAAGTTGAATTTAGAAAGTGGCTAAGTAGAGTCTTCAGGCGTCCTGTTTAGATGAAAGAAAACCAGATGGGGCAGGTGTGGAGATGGTGCAGCTACTTGGGTCATAGCTAGATCATGGAAACAAACTAGATGTCCATCGATAGATGAATGGATAAAGAAGTTGTGGACATGTACACAATAGAATATTACTCAGCCATAAAAAGGAATGCATTTGAATCAGATCTAATGAGGTAGATGAACCTAAGGCTACTATACAGAGTGAAGTAAGTTAGAAAGAAAAGATAAATATCATATCAGTTCAGTTCAGTTGCTCAGTCATGTCTGACTCTCTGTGACCCCATGGACTGCAGCCCGCCCGGCCTCCCTGTCCATCACCAACTCCCGGAGTTTATTGGAACTCGTGTCCATTGAGTCGGTGGTGCCATCAAACCATCTCATCCTCTGTCGTCCCCTTCTCCTCCTGCCCTCAATCTTTCCCAGCATCACAGTCTTTTCTAATGAGTCAGCTCTTCACATCAGGTGGCCAAAGTATTGGAGTTTCAGCTTCAGCATCAGTCCTTCCAATGAACACTCAGGACTGATCTCCTTTAGGATGGACTAGTTGGATCTCCTTGCAGTCCAAGGGACTCTCAAGAGTCTTCTCCAACAAACAGTTCAAAAGCATCAATTCTTCGGTGCTCAGCTTTCTTTGTAGTCCGACTCTTATATCCATACATGACTACTGGAAAAACCATAGCCTTGACTAGACAGACCTTTGTTGGCAAAGTAATGTCTCTGCTTTTTAATATGCTGTCTAGGTTGGTCATAACTTTTCTTCCAAGGAGCCAGTGTCTTTTAATTTCTTGGCTGCAATCACCATCTGCAGTTATTTTGGAGCCCCCCCCCCCCCGCCAAATAAAGCCTGTGACTGTTTCCATTGTTTCCCCATCTATTTGCCATGAAGTAATGGGACTGGATGCCATGATCTTAGTTTTCTGAATGCTGAATTTTAAGTCAAATTTTTCACTCTCCTCTTTCACTTTCATCAAGAAATTCTTCAGTTCTTCTTTGCTTTCTGCCTTAAGGGTGCTGTCATCTGCATATCTGAGGTTATTGATATTTCTCCTGGCAATCTTGATTCCAGTTTGTGCTTCATCCAGCCCAGCGTTTCTCATGATGTACTACTCTGCATATAAGTTAAACAAGCTGGGTGACAATATACAGCCTTGTCGTACTCCTTTCCCGATTAGGAACAAGTCTGTTTTTCCATATCCAGTTCTAACTGTTGCTTCCTGACCTGCATACAGATTTCTCAAGAGGCAGGTCAGGTGGTCTGATATTCCCATCACTTTAAGAATTTTCCAGAGTTTGTTGTGGTCTACACAGTGAAAGTCTTTGGCATAGTCAATAAAGCAGATGTTTTTCTGGAACTCTCTTGTTTTTTCGATGATCCAATGGATGTTGGCAGTTTGATCTCTGGTTCCTCTGCCTTTTCTAAATCCAGCTTGAACATCTGGAAGTTCATGGTTCAAGTACTGTTGAAGCCTGGCTTGCAGAAGTTTGAGCATTACTTTACTGGTGTGTGAGATGAGTGCAATTGTGTGGTAGTTAGAACATTCTTTGGCATTGCCTTTCTTTGGGATTGGAATGAAAACTGACCTTTTCCAGTCCTGTGGCCACTGCTGAGTTTTCCAAATTTTCTGGCATAATGAGTGCAGCACTTTCACAGCATCATCTTTTAGGACTTGATAGCTCAACTGGAATTCCATCACCTCCACTTGCTTTGTTTATAGTGATGCTTCCTGAGGCTCATTTGACTTCACATTCCAGGATGTCTGGCTCTAGGTGGGTGATCACACCATCGTGATTATCTGGGTTGTGAAGATCTTTTTCGTATAGTTCTTCTGTGTATTCTTGCCACCTCTTCTTAATATCTTCTGCTTCTGTTAGGTCCATACCATTTCTGTCCTTTATTGTGCTCATCTTTACATGAAATGTTCCCTTGGTATCTCTAATTTTCCTGAAGTGATCTTTGCTCTTTTCCATTCTATTATTTTCCTCTATTACTTTGCATTGATTGCTGAGGCAGGCTTTCTTATCTCTCCTTGCTATTCTTTGGAACTCTGCATTCAAATGGATATATCTTTCCTTTTCTCCGTTGCCTTTTGCTTCCCTTTTCACAGCTATTTGTAAGGTCTCCTCAGACAACCATTTTGCCTTTTTGCATTTCTTTTCCTTGGGGATGATCTTGATCCCTGCCTCCTGTACAATGTCATGAACCTGTGTACATAGTTCTTCAGACACTATCAGATCTTATCCCTTGAATCTATTTCTCACTTCCACTGTATAATGGTAAGGGATTTGATTTAGGTCATACCTGAATGGTCTATCTAGTGGTTTTCCCTACACTCTTCAGGTTAAGTCTGAATTTGGCAATAGGGAGTTCATGATCTGAGCCACAGTCAGCACCCATTCTAGTTTTTGCTGACTATCTAGAGCTTCTCCGTCTTTGGCTGCAAAGAATATAATCAATCTGGTTTTGGTATTGACCATCTGGTGATGTCCATGTGTAGAGTCTTCTCTTGTGTTGTTGGAAGAGGGTGTTTGCTATGACCAGTGCGTTCTCTTGGTAAAACTCTATTAGCCTTTGCCCTGCTTCATTCTGTGCTCTAAGGCCAAAGTTGCCTGTTACTCTGGGTATTTCTTGAATTCCTACTCTTACATTCCTGTCCCCTAAATGAAAAAGATATCTTTTTTTTTTTGGTATTAGTTCTAGAAGGTCTTGTAGGTCTTCATAGAATCGTTCAACTTCAGTTTCTTCTGCATTACCTGCCGGGGCATAGACTTGGATTGCTGTGATACTGAATGGTTTGCCTTGGAAACAAACAGAGATCATTCTGTCATTTTTGAGATTGCATCCAAGTACTGCATTTTGGACTCTTGTTGACTATGATGGCTACTCCATTTCTTCTGAGGGATTCTTGCCCACAGTAGTAGATATAATGGTCATCTGAGTTAAATTCACCCATTCCAGTCTATTTTAGTTCCTGATTCCTAAAATGTTGATGTTCATTCTTGCCATCTTGTTTGACCACTTCCTATTTGCCTTGATTCATGGAACTAACATTCCAGGTTCCTATGCAGTATTGTTATTTACAGCATCAGATTTGACTTCCATCACCCATCATATCCACAACTGGGTGTTGTTTTTGCTTTGGCTTCGTCTCTTCATTCTTTCTGGAGTTATTTCTCCACTGATCTCCAATAGCATATTAGGCACCTACCAACCTGGGGAGTTCATCTTTCAGTGTCCTATCTTTTCACCTTTTCATACTGTTTTTGGGGTTCTCAAGGCAATAATACTGAAGTGGTTTGCCATTCCCTTTCCAGATAGTAAATATCGCATACTAACACATATATACAGAATCTGGAAAAATGGTACTGAAGAATTTATTTGCAGAGCAGCAGTGGAGAAGCAGACTTAGAGAATAGACTTATGGACATGGGGAGAGGGGAGGAGAGGGTGAGATGTATAGAGAGAGTAACACGGAAACTTACATTACCATAGGTAAAATGGATAGGCCATGGGAATTTGCTGTATGTCTCAGGAAACTCAAACAGGGGCTCTATCAACCTCGAGGGGTGGGATGGGGAAGGAGATGGGAGGGAGGTTCGTAAGGGAGGGGACATATGTATACCTATGGCTGATTCATGTTGAGGTTTGACAGAAAGCAAAAAATTCTGTAAAGCATTTATCCTTCAATTTAAAAGTTAATAAATTAAAAAAAAAACCTGATAGGGAAACTGAAAACCTGACTGTTACTTCTTGTGTGCTGTTGGTTGGCTTTATGACTTTAGATAAGTCACTTAACCTTTCAGAGCCTCAGTTTTCTTATCGATAAAGCAAGAGTTTTTGCCCGTTTCATTCAACTCTAATATACCTTGGTGTACTTTTATGAAATGAAATTTGCGTGTAATTCTTAAACTTATTTCTTTTTGGCATTTTATTGTGGAAAATCTTAAAGTTATGTAAAAGTAGAGAGTCTATTATAATGACTCTTGAAGTGCACATTACCCAGGTTAATAGTGATCAAGGCATAGCCAATCTTATTTTGTCTACAATCCTACCTATTCTCCCTCCCCCTGATCACTTAAAAGCAAATCTCAGACGTTAAATTATTTTATTTCTAAATATTTCAAAATATGCCTAAAATAAAAGGACTGTTTTTAAAGCATAAACACCCAATGTCATCACAGGTAAATTAAACCAACCCTGTAATTACTTAATGGACTTCCCTGGTGGCTCAGGCAGTAAAGAATCTGCCTACAATGTGGAAGACCTGGGTTCAGTCCCCGGGTTGGGAAGATCCCCTGGAGAAAGGAATGGCAACCCACTCCAGTATACTTGCCTGGATTGTCCCATAGACAGAGGAGCCTGGCGACCACAGTCCATGGGGTCACAAAGAGTCGGACATGACTGAGTGACTAACACTAACTAACTAATTATAATTACTTAATAACATCAAGATATTCAATTGGTGTTCAGGTTTTCCCAGTTCTGTCTCTGTTTTACTGTTTATTAATTTGAATTGGGATACAAATAAAGTCTAACCGTTGTGGTTCATTGATATGTCCCCTACATCTCCTTTAATTTATAGTTCTTTTGCAGTCTCTTGTTTCTTACAGTTTATTTGTTTTAAAAAACTCAGTTTATTTGTTCTGTTGGTAGGTTGAATTTTGCTGATTGCAATCCTATGTTGTTTAATTTTTCTTGTTGTTATTATTTCCAAATTGACATATCTATAGGTTTGCTCAAATTTTGGTTTGATTTGTTTTTTTTTTTTCTGATTGCAATGTGTCATGGAAGGTGGTGTGTAGTTCTACTCGGAGGCACGCATGGGTTGGCCCTTGCTTTTTTGTGGTATCAGCCGCCACTGATGATGATTGCCTAGGTCTATTAATCCATTGCGTGCCTCTGTGTGTGTCCGACTCTTTGTGACTCCATGGACTGTAGCCCACCAGGCTTGTCTGTCCGTGGAATTTCCCAGGCAAGAATACTGGAGTAGGTTGCCATTTCCTACACCAGGGGATCTTCCCAACCCAAGGATGGAACCTGCGTCTCTTCAATCTCCTGTAGGTAGATTCTTTACCATTTTGCCACATGGAAAGCCCCTTGGGAGTTACAAAATGATGATATCCTAATCCTGCTGTTCCTTCTTTGTATATTGATTGGAGTACTTCCATAAAAATAATGTTCCCCTCATCAACTTTTGATTATCCTGAGATAGAGATCACTAAGTAAAGGCAGGATGGCTGTAAATTCTATTTATCAGTTATCATAATAATGAATTTATTCCTTAGTATCTTCCAAGAGTGACTGATGATTAAAAAAATATCATTATGAACTCACAGAATTTAACATATTTGATGTGTTTCAGTCCACTGCAGCTCTTATCCTTATTGATTCTCAAAATGATCTCATCTTTGGTCAGTGGGGGCCTTTTTAAACTGGCTTGTGCATACTTTTGACATGACTAATAGTCTGATAGCTTCTTTGATTTCTAGTATAATAAGATATGAGCTTCCCTGGTGGCACAGTGGTAAAGACTCTGACTGCCAATGCAGAAGATACAGGTTCCATCCCTGGATTGGGAAGATCCCCTGGAGGAGGAAATGGCAGGCTACTCCAATATTCTTGCTTGGGAAATCCCATGGATAGAGGAGCCAGATGGTCTACAGTCCACATGGTCTCAAAAGAGTCAGACACGACTTAGTGACTGAACAACAACATAAGATATTCCAGGTGAACTTTGTACTTTTCCTGCTCTGTCTTGGAATCAACCATTTCCCTGAGAATCTTAATTTCTTTTAGTGGAAAATGACATTTAGAGAGCACAGTCTATATACTAGGGATGCTCTTTGCTACCAGGTTAGTCTTTGCTTCTAGGCTTTTTCAGTGTTTCAGTGCACAGATAAGAAAATAAATATTTTTTTAAAAATAAAATGCATCGAGTGTATAATCTTTTAATTCAGAAATAATTTGCACACCAGAAAATGAGCAGCAAAAGGAAGTCTAGACATTTGTACATATTTTGAAGGATTCCCTTATTTGTTGTAGAAGATTTGATTGCTTCTGTTATTTCAAGTAAGCAACTTGTTTTTGGAGTTTCTATAGCTGCTGGAATGATACTGACTTTAAACATACTCCTATTTTGCTTAAGGAGAAAAGGGAAACAAAAAGTTAAGGCACGATTAAGAAGAAAAATGAGTATTCAGGGCAAATATTAAAAGATAGGAAGGAAATCTTTTCCCTCTAGTTCCCTTCCCTTGCATTTTTACTTAGGTCTGAAAGTGCATTTTGCTTTATAGTCAGTGTTCATAAAAGCCACAAGATGGCGACATTGCTCCATGAAATGAATGTAAGTGAGTAAGGGCTCTGGGGAGTAAAGAGCAGAGGAAAAGATGTTTCTCTCTGATTTTTCATAACTGCCTTAATTTTCCTTACTTCCTTTACTTGAATATAAAATATAAGTAACATGCTTAAATTTTTCCTCTTTATTTTGGATTTGATCGTGATCATTTTTGGAATTGTAAAGCTAAAATAAAATTTAAAAAGAACTATCCGGATCCCATGCTTACCATTTTTTCAGCTTTGTTAAATTATTAATTAATAACTCAATCTTCACATTGCCCACAGAGTAATCTTTGCAAAATACCATTTTGATAATATCAGTTTCCTGTGGTAAAATTTTTTATTTATTGTCATAAGTATTTGTTGATGTTACTAGTTGTCAGTATTTAAGTAGTTAAGGCAAGTATAAGGTAAAAGGTAGAATAAGGTTTGACTCATTACAACAAAAATATATTTTGTTGTTGTCAAGTTTCTTTTCTAAAATGGCCATGTGCTAGTTTCCAAGTATATAAACTTTCAAGTTTAATGGGTTCTTAAACAACATAATTGCAATGCCTAGAACATTTATTCTCATCATTTCAACATGCCTCAAGGCAGTTCTTGTTATTCTGAATATCTTGTGGAAAGGGAAAACTACTATATTATTAGTATATTAATCAATGCATATTTATTAACTAAATACATTTAGCTGTCAATGTAAAATGTACTTTCCTTCTGATGTTTTAGCAAATTGAATCCTCATGATTATATCTATGGGGGCTTCCCAGGGGGCGCTAGTGGTAAAGAACCTGCCTGCCAGTGCAGGAGATGTAAGAAATGTGGGTTTGATCCCTGGGTCGGGAAGATCCCCTGGAGGAGAGCATGGCAACCCACTCTCGTATTCTTGCCTGGACTAATCTCTTGCCTGGAGAATCCCATGGACAGAGGCGCCTGGTGGGCTGCAGTCCATGGGGTCACAGAGAGTCAGATATGACTGAAGCGACTTAGCATGTCCACTTGCACAATATATCAATGAGATAAATGTGAATACTGTGGAAACTGAAACTCAGGGAGATTGCATGAATTGTTGAGGGTTCAGTACTTCGCAGAGCCTTGATTTGAATCCAGACTTTTTTCAGTCTTGGAACTCATCCTCTTATTCACTATGCCATGCTGCTTCTGTGAGAGTAACTATTTATATTTCTCTTTAATAGAAATGTCTGGAAGTTGTAATTTAAAGTAATTAGGATATTTGTGCCTCCTCCTTGTTGTAAGCTGAACAAGAGAATTTGTATCACAAGGCAAGTATTATGGTGCCTTTTACTTAGCAAACTGTTTCTCTGAGCAGGTTTTCCTGCAGGCCTTATTTAGAAGACTTCATTTAGAGTTGTGCTGATGATGAGAGCCTTCTTTTTGTCCCGTTTGAGGCATTGGGGTTCCTGGCTCCTGATATTCCCTACCTAGAGTGGACTGAAACCAACTCCTTCTCTTGACTTCCTGTTGAGATAACAGGGGGTTCACCAGCACATCATGTTCCTGCCTTAGGTGAAGCTTCTCTCTGCTCCTGGAGGCCTGCTCTATGCCGAGGATACTGGTGGTTGAAAAACCACTGTGTCCAGGTCTGGTCCAGGATGCCCTTTACAGCTGTCAACCAGCTGCCCTGAAATATCAATTCTTTAAACATTTAGTAGAATTCACCATTGAAACCTCTAGTCTTGGACATTTGTTTGTTGGAGGTTTTGGATTACTGATTTCATCTCCTTGCCAGTAATTGGTCTATTCAGACTTTCTGTTTCTTCATGATTCAGTCCTGAAATTTCTAGAGATCTATCCTTTCCCCTAGGTTGTCCAATTTGTTCGTATACACCTTTCCATAGTAGTCTCTCATGACTCTTTGTATTTCTGTGGTGTCAGCTGTAACATCTCCTCTCTCCTTTCTGATTTAATCTATTTGAATTCTTACTCTCTTTTTTTGGTGAGTCTAAAAGTTTGTCAATTTTGTTTATCTTTTCAAAGAACCAGCTCTTAGTTTCACTGATCTTTTCTATTGTCTTTTTTAGTCCCTCTTAGATTTATTTCTTCACTGTTCATTGATATTTTCTTCCCTCTTCTAACTTTGAGCTTCATTTGGTCCTGTTTTTCTGGTTACTTGATGTTTGAAGTTAGGTTGTTTATTTGAGATCATTCTTATTTCTTTTTGAGATCATTTTTGTTTCTTTATGTAGGAATTTACCAGGTGAACTTTACCCTTAGAACTATATTTGCTGCATCCTATAATTTTGGTAGATTGTATTCCCATTTTTATTTGTCTCAAAGAATTTTTTGATTTATGTTTTGATTTATTCTTTGACACATTGCTTGTGTAGTAATAGGTTTAATATATATCTATTTGTGAATTTTCTATTTTTCTTGTATTTGATTTCTAGTTTCCTGTCACTGTGGTCAGAAAATATGTTTTATATGACTTCAGTCCTAAAGTTTAAGTCTTGTTTTGTGGCCCACATATGATTTATTCTGAGAAAGTTCCCTGTGTTGCTTGAGAAGAATGTGTATTTTACTGCTGATGGATGAATATTATGTAAATGTCTGTTAAACCCATTAGGATTAATATGTAGTTTAAATTCAATATTTTCTGTTTAGATGATCAAGCTGTTGTTGAAAGTGGGGTTTTAAAGTATCCTACTGTTACTGTGGGGCTTCCCAGGTGGCGCTAGTGGTAAAGAACCTGCCTGCCAATGCAGGAGACCTAAGAGACACCAGTTTGCTCCCTGGGTCAGGAAGATCCCCTGGAAGAGGGCACAGCAACCCATTCCAGTGTTCTTTGCTGGAGAATCCCATGGACAGAGGAGCCTGGAGGGCTACAGTCGATGGGGTCGCGAAGAGTCAGACACGACTGAAGCGACTTAGCACGTCTGCACGCACTGTCACTGTTGTTCAGTCACTCACTCGTGTCCGACTCTGCGATCCCGTGGATTGCAGCACATCAGGCTTCCCTGTCTTCTCTCAGAGTTTGCTCCAGCTCACATCCATTGAGTCGGTGATGCTATCCACCATCGTCCTCTGTCGTCCTCTTCTCCTCCTGCCTTCAGTCTTTCCCGGCATCCGGGTCTTTTCCAATGAGTAGCTCTTCACATCAGATGGCCAAAGTATTGGAACTTCAGTTTTAGCATGAGTCCTTCCGGTGAATATTTGGGACTGATTTCCTTTCAGATTTACTGGTTTGATCTCCTTGCTGTCCAAGGGACTCTCAAGAGTCTTCTTCAGCACCACAGTTTGAAGGCATCAGTTCTTTGGCACTCAGCCTTTTTTGTTGTCCAGCTCTCACCTCCATACATGACTACTGGAAAAACCACAGCTTTGACTAGATGGACTTTTGTGGGCAAAGTGATGTCTCTGCTTTTTAACATGCTGTCTAGGTTTGTCATTGCTTTTTTTCCAAGCAGCAAGTGTCTTTTAATTTCATGGCTGGAGTCACTGTCCACAGTGATTTTAGAGCCCAAGAAAATAAAGTTTGTCACTGTTTCCATTTTTTCCTCATCTATTTGCCATGAAGTGATGGGAACAGATGTCATGATATTCATTTCTTGAATACTGAGCTTTAGCCAGGTTTTCACTCTCCTTTTTCACCCTCATCAAGAGACTCTTTTGTTCCTCCTTGCTTTCTGTCATAAGGGTAGTGTCATCTGCATATCTGATGTTATAGATATTTCTCCCCACAATCTTGATTCCAGCTTGTAGTTTATCAGCCTGGCATTTTGCCCGATGTACTCTGCATATAAGTTAAATAAAAAGGGTGACAGTGTACAGCCTTGATGTACTCCTTTCCCAATTTGGAACTGGTCCATTGTTCCATGTCTGGTTCTAATTGTTGCTTCTTGACCTGCATACAGATTTCTCAAGAGGCAGGTAAGTTGGTCTGGTATTCCCATCTCTTGAAGAATTTTCCAGTTTGTTGTGATCTACACAGTCAAGAGCTTTAGTGTAGTCAGTGGAGCAGTAGATGTTTTTTGGAATTCTCTAGCTTGTTCTGTGATCTAACGGATGTTGACAATTTGATTTCTGGTTCCTCTGCCTTTTCTAAATCTAGCTTGTATATCTGGAATTTCTTGGTTCCTGTACTGTTGAAGCCTAGCTTGAAGGATTTTGAGCATCACCTTGCTAGCATGTGAAATGAGTGCAATTGTGCAATAGGTTGAACATTCTTTGGCATTGCCTTTCTTTGGGATTGGAATGAAAACTGACCTTTCCAGTCCTGTGGCCACTGCTGAGTTTCCCAAATTTGCTGGCATATTGAGTGCAGCACTTTCACAGCATGATCTTTTAGGATTTTCAATAGCTCAATTGGAATTCCAACACCTCCACTAGCTTTGTTCGTAGTGATGCTTCCTAAGACCGACTTGACTTCACACTCCAGGATGTCTGGCTCTAGGTGAGTGATCATACCATCACAGTTATCTGGGTCTTTAAGATCTTTTTTGTTTAGTTCTGTGTATTCTTGCCACCTCTTCTTAATATCTTCTGCTTCTGTTAGGTCCATACCATTTCTGTCCTTTATTGTGCCTATCTTTGCATGAAAAGTTACCTTGATATCTCTAATTTTCTTGAACAGATCTCTGATCTTTCCCATTCTACTGTTTTCCTCTATTTCTTTGCATGTTCACTTAAAAAAGCTTCCTTATCTCTCCTTGCTATTCTCTGGAACTCTGCATTCAGATGGGTAGATCTTTCCTTTTCTCCTTTGCTTTTCGCTTCTCTTCTTTTCTCAGCTATTTGTAAGGCCTCCTCAGACAACCATTTTATCTTTTTGCATTTCTTTGCTGTCTATTTCTCCCTTCAGGTTTATTAATATTTGCTTTATATGTCTAGGTGCTTGTATGTTGGGTGCATAAATATTTGCATATATTATATCCTCTTGTTGGACTGACCCTCTATCACTATAAAATAACCTTCTTTTTCTCTTGTCTTTGTCCTAAAGCCTACCTTAGCTGATAAGTATAGATAAGTTTACTTTCTTCTAGTTTTTATTTGCATAGAGTGCCTTTTTCCATGCCTTCACTTTCAGTCTGTGTCCTTAAAGCTGTATTGTAAGCAGCATATTTGAGTCTTGTTCATTTTATCCATTCAACCACTCTTGTGTTTTTTGACTGGAAAATTTAGCCCATGTACATTTAAAGTAATTTTTGATAGTTATGGCTTCCATTGGGAAGCCCTGGGGTCTCAGAGGTAAAGAATCTGCCTTCAGTGCAGGAAATGCAGGTTTGATCTCTGGGTTGTAAAGATTCCCTGGAGAAGGAAATGGCAATCTACTCCAGTGTTCTTGCCTGGGAAGTACCAGAGACAGAGGAGCCAGGCAGGCTACAGTCCATGGGGTTGCAAAAGAGTCAGACACAATTTAGTGACTAAACAACAACAATGGCCTTACTATTGCCATTTTGTTAATTGTTTTCCAGTTGTTTTATAATTTCTTTGTTCCTTTCTTTCACTCTTGTTTCCTTCCTTTCTGATTTGATGATTTTCTGTAGTGATATGCTTAGATTACTCTTTTGTGTATCTGCTTCTCTTTTGTGTATCTACAATGGAATTTTGCATGAGGCTTACAGAAAACATCTGAAAGCTATAATAATCTATTTTAAGCTGATAGAAACTTGACTTCAAATGTATAAAAAGGTTTTACATTTTCACTGTTCTCTAGCATTTAATGTTTTGATGTCACGATTTACATCTTTTTATTATTATGTATCATTAAGAAATTCTTGTAGCTATAGGTGGGCTTAATACTTTTAATTTTAATCTTTATACCAGTTATAAGTGATTTACTCACCATTATTATAATATTAGAGCATTCTGAATTTAACATATATTTACTTTTATCAGTGAGTTTTATACTTTCATGTTTTAATGTTGCTAATTAGCATCCTTTTGTTTCAACTTGAAGAAATCCCTTTAACATACCTTGTAAGAACAGTATAGTGGTGATAAATTCCTTCAGCTTTTATTTATCTGGAAATCCTTTATCTCTCTCTCATTTCTGAAGGACTTTTTTTGAGTAGAGTATTCTTGTTTGGCAATCTTTTTTTTTTTTTTTTTTCCTTTCAGTACTTTGAATATCTCATCCCACTGCCTTCTGATCTGCAAGGTAGAATCCACTGATAGTCATATGAGGGTTCCCTTGTAAGTAACAAGTTGCTTTTCTGTTGTTGTTTTTATGGTTCTTTGTCTTCAACTTTTGACAATTTAATTATACTTGGTACTCCTTGGACTGCCTAGATTTGGATGTTTGGTTTTTCCCCCCAAGGTTAGGGAAGTTTTCAGTCATTGTCGTTGTTTAGTTGCTAAGTCATGTCCAACTCTTTGTGACCCCTTGAACTGCAGCATGCCAGGCTTCCATGTCCTTCACTATCTCCCAGAGTTTGCTCAAACTCATGTCCATTGAGTCAATGATACCATCTAATCATCTCATCCTCTGTCTCTGCCTTTTCATCTTACCCTCAATTCTTTCCTATTATTTCTTTGAATAAAGCTCTCCCCTCCTACACTTTTCTTTGAATAAAGCCCTCCTCTTCTCCTAGGGGACGACAGAGGATGAGATGGTTGGATAGCATCACCGACTTGATGGACAGGAGTTTGAGCAAGCTCTGGGAGTTGGTGATGGACAGGGAGGCCTGGAGTGCTGCAGTTCGTGGGGTCGAAAAGAGTCCGACACGACTGCGTGACGGAACTGACTGACTGACTCCCCTTCTAGGATTCTTATAACATGTATATTGACCCATTTTCAGTGCCTTATAAGTCTCTTAAGCTATCTTCACTTCTTTTTTAGTCTTTTTTTTTTTTTTCTTTTTGCTTCATTGCTTTGTTGTATTCCACTACTCTGTCTCCTAATTCACTCGTATTTTCAGTTGAGCTGGTCTGCTGTTGGACCTTTCTATTGAATTTTTCAGTTTAGTTATTTTATCCTTTATTCTCTACTCTCTTTTGGTACTTTTTAACATTGTCAATCTCTGTAGAAAAATCTTTCTTTGCTCATGCATTGCTTTCCTGACCTCTGTGAGCATCCTTCTGAGCATTATTTTGAACTCTTTGCCAGATAAATGACTTTTGTATGTTTCATTAAGATTGGTTTCTGGAGACTTTACTTGTTCTCTTGTTTGGAACATTTTCCCATATTTCTTCATTTTCCTTGAATGCTTGTATTGGTTTTCATGCATTAGTTAAAACAGCGCCTCTTTCAGTCTTGGCAGATTAGTCTTGTGTAGGAGATGAATCCTGTGTATTAACCCAGCCTGAATTCGTGGTTGCTTTTGCAAACCTTTGTGATTGTTCAAGCCACTGTCTTTTTATTTCGTGCCTTTTAGTAGTTAAGGATATGAGAAGACCCGTCAGCATTCCAAAGGGAATGACTGTTGTGAGGCCTAGATACAGGCTGATTAGAAGCCAGACCCTCAGGCAACAACTGGGAACGTATGCTGTCAAGCAGTTTCTGGGGAGAAACTGGGAGACTGGTGTATCTGTCTTTTCCCTTTGTACTGAATCTGGGTAGATAGCTGTGGTTGGGGGGAAGGGTATTCCTGAGCCCATTAGAAAGCTGCTTATTTCTTTGCTATAGTCCAGTTTGATTTATTAACTGCAGGCGCTGTTGGTAGTCGGAACCAGGTGATCTGGGGGCCCATCTCCCAGGCAGTATCTGCAAAAGTTGGGGCACAAGACGTGTGCCCCATCTCTCTAGAAACTCCTTCTAGAGAGATGATGGTGACCTGATTTTATTGTGGGAGTGAGCTGCATGGAGAAGGTGGGTGAGTGCCCGCTGATTCCTTCAGTTTCCAGTTAGATGTCAATTAGGTAGGGTCAGTTAGACTTTAGTTAGTGTTAGGATCCTTAGGCAGCAGCTTGTAAAGTATGCAGTTAAAGCCTTTCTATGATTTGTTGGTTATTCAGAAGCGTGTTATTTAGCCTCCATATGTTTGACTTTTTAATAGTTTTTTTTCCTGCAATTGAGAACAGTGTGGAGATTCCTTAAAAAACTGGAAATAGAACTGCCATAGGACCCAGCAATCCCACTCCTGGGCATACACACCAAGGAAACCAGATCTGAAAGAGACATGTGCACCCCAATGTTCATCGCATCACTGTTTATAATAGCCAGGACATGGAAGCAACCCAGATGCCCATCAGCAGATGAATGGATAAGGAAGCTGTGGTACATATACACTATGGAATATTACTCAGCCATTAAAAAGAATTCATTTGAATCAGTTCTAATGAGATGGATGAAACTGGAGCCCATTATACAGTGTGAAGCAGGCCAGAAAGATAAACACCAATACAGTATACTAACGCATATATATGGGATTTAAAAGGATGGTAACGATAACCCTATATGCAAAACAGAAAAAGAGACACAGATGTACAGAACAGACTTTTAGACTCTGTGCGAGAAGGCGAGAGTGGGATGTTCTGAGAGAACAACATTGAAACAAGTATACTATCAAGGGTGAAACAGATCACCAGCCCAGGTTGGATGCATGAGACAAGTGCTCAGGGCTGGTGCACTGGGAAGACCCAGAGGGATGGGATGGAGAGGGAGGCGGGAGCGGGG